>NW_008348586.1:1796705-1865999 GCF_000622305.1 Nannospalax galili | reverse complement strand
GAGAGAGAGAGAGAGGAGAGAGAGAGAGAGAGGAGAGAGAGAGAACAAGCACTGGCAAGAAATATTTGAGTCTGTTTATATAGTCAGATTTACTTTTCCCTTGGTTTGGGGTGTTTAGTTCTAGGTCAAGGAGAAGAGAGAAAAGAAGTTGCTGCAAAGGAATTACTGGGGACTCACAAAAATGATTGTAGTCTGTTGACTTCAAGTTTGTTACATGTTTTTAAACTTTAAATTCCAAAAATTTCAAAAACTCAGAAATTAGTAAAATTAGCCATTTTACTATTTAATTATTTTGTGCATACTTCCATTTAAGCCAGAAGATTATTTGGGAAACATCTTTAAAGTATCTGCCTGGTTTTGTAATGAGGAGAATGAAAGAGTCTGAGGGTGGACCAAACTGCCCCATCAGTGAACCTATATGGTTTCCGGAAAACTTTCAGTTTCATCAGTAAAAGGGTCCAAGAAAGGGGCCAAGTCTCCGACCAGGGCTTTGGCCCATAAAAACTATATTTCCATCTTTAAGTAACATCTATTATACCTGCTACTGTCTAGACTCTTGGAGTGGGAGAGTAGGTTTTTCCTGGTGTTCTTGGGCCTGGGTAGAAGAGAACCTTTTGCTTCCTTTCTGAAGTTCCAGGCTAACCTGTGCTGTTCAGCTTTATCTGCTCTTCTAGCAGACTGCTAGCTACTGATTCCATAGTTGAGGGGCCTGTTCTTGGTTAGGCCCAGTAGATGCCTGTCAAAGTACATTACTTATCTCAAGGTGGGATATTCAGTAGTGTGCTTGTAGTGTGCTTGCAGCAGATACTGAACAGAGATGCTCTATATTAGTTAGGACAAATTGGTTGTAAATGATGAATTCAAAGCAAATTCAAATTAACATGGGTTTTATTTAATGCAATTCAAAAGAATATCTGCACAGCCAAGCCAAAGAGGCACTCTAAGCAGCAGACCTCAGAAAAAGCTGGACCCAGAGGCCACAGTGTTGCCAGGACTTTATCCTTCTGGATGCTCTTCTCTGTGTCTTGACTCCTTCATTCCTTTTTCCCAGCTGGCTGGCTTATTCCATGAGGCTGCCAAGAATTCCTGTCTGGCAACTCAATGGTTAAGTCAGAGAGAGTAACTGACTTCTAAAACTCCAGTTTGGGCTAGCCTACTATACCTTGATCATTTAACTAGTCAGGCGGGAGAGTCATGTCAAAGTATGGCAGGTCACTCAGGAATCATGTGGCAGGAATCACAAGGCAGACAGAATAGTAGGTATGCACTGTTTTTGTAAGGGCCAAATTAGTCTATGATATCTAGTCCCAAGGTATCTATGTGAAGATAACTGAACTCAGAGACTTAGGCTCTTAGCTGTCAAAGTCAGAGTCTAGAAGGAATGGTCACATTGTAAACTTTAACCTCTCCTCTCTTCATTGCTAGTTAGGCAAATAGAGATTTCTTCCTCTTTATGCCATTGATGGAACCTTTAGAAAAAACTGCCATCTTCCTAATGTGACAGTGCACAGGGGAAAGAACTTGGCTGCAGACACATAAAGCTGGATGGATGAGTAGTGGCCTAGCACAACCTGGGGCTAGGGGCAGAGGGGGACTAGAGCCAAGTTTCTGGGATGGCATAGGCCAATTTCAAAAGAAGTTGACTAACAAGCTGCAGGGTTTGGAATTAGAAGCTAGGAATACAATTTACCTCCCAGAATAGGGTAGAAGATAGGGACTCCTGCCTCTCCTTTTCTTAGTGCTATTCAAGAGGGAAGAGAATCTTGAGGAGGAACATAGTTCAAGATCAAGAACTGGTGTTGCTCACTGATCTGGAAACATAGAAGTTCCTTGACATTTGACTCTCCTGAAAAACTATGTAATGGACTCTGGCAGAAAATAACCTCTTTTGCTCTCTCCAACCTGCTGATTTTTCTACTTCTTTCTGAAATGTAAACTGCAATTGATTTAGCCAATGCAAGGATTCTGCACAGAATTAACATTTGCCTATTAGTTGACTTGTACAATAGGGTTTGCAGTTGACATTTTATAATTGAGCACTCCTCTACAAATGGAGTACACCCAGAAAATGAGCACTCCCCTGCCAATGAGCAGTCCTTTATAAATGGGCATTCTTCCACAAATGAGCATTTCTAAAAATGAGCACTCTAACAACATGTATTCATCAACCAATGAGCACTTCTGTAAAGATGGAGCACTCCTTTACACAGAGTTCTTCTATTCTTAATGAATAGGCTTTAAGCACTGTGTATGTATATACAGTGGTCTTATTGTCATGAGTCCTATTTCTATAGCTCTGCTGTGTATAATTTATGATGCATGGCAGCCGCTGCTGGCCTGTCAGCCTCCATGATACTACCCTACTACTTATACAAGGCCTTCAGGATAGTGGAGGGAACTAGTATAGTGATCATTCAAGGTTAAAAAGTATAGGACTTAACCTCCTATTTTGCTCCTGTCTTGAAAAAAAATATATTCTTTGACAATTTCATACCTATGTATAATGTGTCTTGATTAACTAATTCATCCTTCCCACTCCCCCTAGAGTCCCCAACACATGCCCCTCCTACTTTGATTTCCTCTTCCCCTTCTTCCTTTTATTTTTTTAAATAACCTACTGAGTCCAATTAGTCCTACCTGGATGTACATGGACAACCTACCCAGCAGCTACACCCCCCAAAGAAAAATGACTCCCCCTCCCCCAACAACAATCAGTTGCCAATAGCTTCTCTGCTAGGGGTAGCGCCTCAGTGCCCCTCCCCCATTCATGCTGGAATTATTGACTAGCTTAATCTTGTTCAGATAACCATACCTGCTGTGAGTTCATGTGTGAAACTGCCATGCCATGCCCAGAGGACAGCATTTCACAGCTCTTTTTCTAGTCCTCTGGCTCTTACATTCTTTTTGCTCCTTCTTACTCAGTGTTCCCTGAACTTTGTGGGGTTCAGGGCTGAGTTTATTCTCAGCTCTTTGACCAGTTATGGGTTTTTGCATTAAACACTGCCTGCTGCCAAAACAAGCTTCTCTGACCAAAGTTAAGAGAAGCACTAATCTGTGGGTATAAACATAGTTAGAAAATAGTTTGATATCACATCTGTTTAGGAAAACAATAGTAGTAAGTTCCCCCTCTAAGGCCTATGACCTTTTCAGCCATGGACCTTTGACTAGGTTTACTATACCAGAAGTGAATTATCTCCTGTGGAATAGGCCTCAAATACAATCGGAAAACAATTGACAGTTGTGCCACTTTTGTACCTGTAAGCAAGTTCTCATTGTAACATCCATAATTGACCACTGGGTAAGTCCATTGATGAATTTTCTCCTCCTTTGGCCTACATAGCACCTTTCAGCATTATGAAAGCTAGCCAGCAAGGAGAGAGTTTCTAGGTCAGCTCCAGCTTCCCTCTGTCTTGGTGGAAAAAAAGTGTTTCAAGGATTCAAATTGTGGTGGTGAATTCACAAGTGAACACTAATTCCTTCTGCCTCTCTTTTCTCAGTTTGCTCAATGCATTGTGGGACTCTTTCATTGACTGGCAATCAGGCCTGTCTTACTTGAGCCCTGTAATAGTTCTTTTGGGGTGTAGTCATAAAGTGGGTAATGTGGATGGACTATCTTACCCTTTGTTTCCTCTAGGAAACTACTTCTCTTTTGCCTTGATGCTTGTCATATGAAAATGATTGCCTCAGGTCGGTACTTATGGAATACTGAAAATGCAAATAAGAGCCAGCCAGTTTCCTGGGACTCCATTGGTTCTAGGCCTAAGGGATATAGGACCTAGGGCTTCTAAGTCACACAGATTTCTCTTTGACCTGCTCTCATTCATTTCTGATTTCTTTTGGCCTTATAAACACTTAGTGGTCATAACCAAATCTGAATCAAACCTTAAAAAAAAAAAAAAGAGTAAAAGTCAAGGTCCCTTTGTGATTTGTTAGATGTGGGTGAGTTTAGAAAGAATCAAAAATTTTTTTAAATTTTTTAATTGGATTTTCATGTATTTCATACAGAACATCTTAATCAACTTTATACCATCTTCCTCATTGTCATTCATACATTCTGTCATTTGTGTTAAGGCCTATCATGTAAAGTTAGTGTTCCCAGATGTCCCTCAGTTTAAGTTCATCCACTGAGGTCTAGTCAGCCTATCTAGAGTCCCTCCCTTTAAAAAGATCAGCTCTTCCTCACTCAGTAGTAATCAGCTGCCAATAATTCTTTGACTAAGATTGGGGTCTGCTGTCCATTTTCACTGTTCTCTGCTGGGTTTTTGTCTGCTTGAGTTTGCATGGGTCTTGTGCATGCTGACACCATTGCTGTAGGTTCCTATGAGAATGGTCCCAGGAGCCTGTAGGACTCTATTTGCATATTGTCATGAACCTCCTCCTTTGCTCTTACAATCTTTCCACCCCCTCTCCCTTAATGGTCCCTGAGCCCTGGGTGAGTGGATTTTAATATAGGAGTCCTGTCCAAGTACTCACACTCTGTTGACTCTTATTCTCTATGTTTTGGGCATTTGTGAACTTTTGTGTTGCTGACCCTCTGTTGCATGAGAATTGAAAGGTACATGTACATTAATGTTCTCTTCATCCCTTGTTCTATGTTCCATGAGCCTTAGGTATAGAGGTTGCATCCTAGATGTGCCACTTAGGCAATTCACAGACAATCTCTGTGTGTGACCAATTGTGGAACTCTGTAATAATCTCTGTCTGTTGAAAAAGAAGCTTCTTTGATGAGTGGTGACTGGGATACTTGTCTGTAAATTGAAGGATTTATATTTTGTACATAGAAATTACATTTGTCTAGGGATGTGACAACCTTGGAGTTTTTCTCTAAAATCTATGAGCTTTCCAGCTATGTATATTTGGCTAGCTTTACAGTACCACACATGAGTTTCCTCCCATTGAGTGGGCTCTTAAGTCCAATTAGGTAGCTGTTGATTACCCCCAAGATAAAAGTGCCACTGCTGCACCAATGTCTTTTGTTGTGCTGGTCATTGATGTGGTTATTAGGCCTTAAAGCTGGGGTTGGACCGTTCATTGACGTTCTCCTTTACCAGCTTGTGTAGTGCTCTCCAAAGCTATGAAAGCTAGCCTTCAGGGGAGGTGACTTCCAGGTCAGTTCCAGCTCATTACTCCAAATCCTGTGTCTGAGGCTTCTGCAATAGGACCTTACCTTCAAGTTCTGGGAGGCAATCAAGGGCTGTGGCAATAGTCTGTATAATTTTAGGAGTCTCTTGGACTATCTTGGCCAACAACTCAAAAGAAGGTTTCTCCTGTCTGGCACTGTTTCTTGTTATGTAACCTTCAGCTATATGAAGAATCAAATTTTTAAAATACTTGATTATTTTTATTTTATGTGTCTGAGTATATTGCTTGCATTTATATAAGTGCACTTGTGTTGTACAATGCCTATGGAAGTTAGATGAGGTCATCGAATTCCCATGGAACTGGAGTTACACATGGTTGTTAATTTCTATGTGGGTGCTGGAAATTGAACCCGAGTTCTCCATAAGAGCAGCCAGTGCTCTTAACCTGTGAGCCAACGCTCCAACCCAAGAATCAAATTTTTAAATGAGCTTTTAAAGATTATTTTAAATTGTTTGTTTTTATTTGATATGTATGAGTGTTATGCCTGCATATATGTCAGTGCACTTGTGTGGTACAGTGCCTGTGAAGGACAGAAGAGGGTGTTGGGTCCCCTGGAACTGGAGTTACAGGTGGTTGTTAGCTACCATGTGGGTGCTGGAATTCAAACCTGGGTCTTCTGTAAGAGCAGCCAGTGCTCTAAACCACTGAACTATCTCTCCAGCCCCTTAAAGATTATTTTTTTAATCAGTGTTTTTAAAAACTTCCATGTATGTAAGTACACCATGTGTGTGCAATGCCTACAGAGGCCAGAAGAGGGCATTGGATCCCCATAACTGGAGTTACTGACTTTTGTTAGCCACATGTGGGTGCAGTGAACTGAAACCAGGACCTCAGGAGAGCAGCCAGTACTCTTAACCCCTGAGCCATCTCTCCAGCCCCAGAGAGAATCTAATTTTAAGATAAACATTGAGTATGTCTGACTTACTTGTGCACCTGCTTTCCTCTTTACTTGTTTGTGGAACCATAGTTGACCCTAAGGATTCTTGTCACCCTCCTATCTCATGCTCCCATTCAAATGTCATCCACTTAACCTGAGAAAACACCAGAGCTTGTCTGTGCTCAGTCTTCCAAATATCAGCCGACTGTATGGGCCACCCATGCCAGGAGATGTTAGCAGCCTGGTACCCAGACTTGGACTGACCACTACTATGATGCTAAGTGGAACTGTCTCAAAAGAAGTGTCTTATGCTGGAGTTGGAAATCTTTTTTAGCTAGCCATAGCAGCAACATCAGTTTGGGCATCAGTGTGGCATGGAACATTGCTGTGAGGTGAGTTGGTCTCAGCCTCTGATGGGCTCAATAGAGATCACTGTTTGAAGAAGGTTCTTTTTTGTAATTTTAATTTTTTTTATTTTGTATGTATGTGAGGTGTATATGCATACATGTGTGTTGGTGTGAGCACTTGTGTGCACTGCAGGGGCCAAGGAGTGCATTGGGTGTCCTCTATCACTTTCCACCTTGTACTTTTTTTTTGGCTTTTTTAAAGCAGGGTCTCCCTGTAGCCCCAGCTGTCCTGGAACTCACTATGTAGACCAGGCTGGCCTTGAACTCACAGAGATCCGCCTGCCTCTGCCTCCCAAGTGCTGGGACTACAGGTGTGCACCACTATGCCCGGCTATCCACTTTGTACTTTTGAGGCAGAGTCTCTTGCTGAACCTGGAGCTCATGTTTTTCAGCTGGAATAACAGGCATGGGCAGGACCACACCCTGCTTTTTACATGGTTACTGGGGTCTAAACTCTGATCTCACGCTTATGTAGCAAGTGCTTTTAACCAATGAGCAATCTCTCTCTCCAGCCCCCTCCTCCGTTTTTTAAGTGTATGTGTGTGCATGTTCATGTATGTGTATGTGAGGAACCAAGAAGACATCTCTGTTGTCATCTTCAGGAAGGACCTCCTCTGAGACAGGATCTCTTATTGGCCTGGAGCTCACCAATTAGGCTAGTCTGGCTGGCCAGTGAGTTCCAGAGCCCTTCTATCTTTGCTTCTCCAACTCTGGGATTATAAGCACACACCAGTACACCCAGCTTTTACGTGAATGTTGAGGATCAAACTCAGGTCCCTGTGTTTGTAAAGCAAGTGTTTTACTGACTGAGCCCTAGACTCTGAAGAAGCTTCTTGCTGACCCCATATGGAAGGAGTATGTGTTTATGAAGCAGGTAGGGGAGAGCAGAGCAGCAGGGAATCCGCAGTTCTCTAAGGCATCTTTTCTCAGGCCTCCACCACTCCAAAGCCAGCTCCAGAAAGGGTCTCTCCCAGGTCCAGCATGAAGCCAAAAGCCATGTGGCTTGTATGCTATTCAGAGCCATATTTAATTTGATGTGTTACTAATCAACTTCAAATGAATGTTTTTCTTATCTTCCTTATAAGTCTCAATTTCTATTTTATATAAGTAATATATAAATTATGTTCTAATTTTAAAATATACAAGCAATGTAAAATAAATGGACTAAAAAAGTCCCAGTATTACCTGTGGCCCCTCCTTTTTTGTATTATGTGTCATCCCATACTGTTCATTTGAAGCAACATCCTCTAATTTTGTACATATGCAAATGTACAGTTGCGCTTTGTTGATGGTCTTGTTGTGTACTGTTCTGCAACTTGGACTCCTCCCTGTGCTTTGATCTAGCACAATTTCTTCATTCTTTTTCAAATACTTCTTGATATTCTTGTACATTTCCTTTTCCAGATGAAGTAAAAATTTGTTCAGATGGGACAATATTGCATTTAAAGATTAAATAGGAAAAATTTGATATTTTTTAACTTGAGACTCTCCATCCAGCAATGTGATCTATTTCTTATTCTACTCTTCTGTATCCTTTAGTAAAGTTTTATTTTTTGCATATGAATTGCTTCTGGATTTTTGTTCTTGTTCATTTTCTCTTGGTCTTTTGTTAAGTTTGTTCTTGGATATTTCATAGGTTTTTGGGGGTAGGCAGTAGTTTGAGACAAGGTCTCACTATGTAGCCCGAGCTGGCCTGGAACTTGCTATGTAGACCAGGCTGGCCTCGAACTCAGAGAGACCTATTTGCCTCTGCCTTCCAGGTGCTGGGATTAAAGGCATGTGCCAACACGTCCAGCCTATTTCATAGTTTGGAATTTTCTTTTGTGAATGTGTATTTAGTAACATTTTCAGGTTGTTATTGTTAGGACATAGTAATAACTAACATTTGTGGCTGTTTATTATGTGCCATCTATTTATCCCAAAGAATTTGTGCAGCATGCCTCTGCCTATATTCGCTTATCATTTCTACTTTATAGATGAAGAAATTAGGTGTGTTTGTCCATTTTCATTAGTATAATGAAGTACTTCAGCCTGGAGAGCTATATAAAGAAAAAGTTTATTTTGATTCAAAGTTCTGGAGCTTCAAGGTTGAGAGACCACATCTAATGATGGCCTTCATACTGGCAGAGCTCTGAGGTGGTACAAGTATTACATGGTAAGAGACCAGAAATGCTTGGGTGCATTTTTGTGCCTCTTATTTTCTTTTTTCTTTCTCTCTCCCTCTGTCTGGACCCTCCTCCCTCTCCCCTTCCTGCGCTTCCTCTCCCCTCTTCTTCTCTTGCCTTATGAAGGAATTCACCATGGGAGCTCTATACTAATGAGCTTATCTAATCCTGATCATTTCTCAAAAGTCTCACCTCTCAATACCATATTTGGGTTAAGTTTCCACTCTCTTAATACCTCATAGTGGAGATTTACATTTTAACACATAGCCCTTGAGAGATAGTCAAACCATATCCAGACTTGGTTTTAGAGAAGTTAAATAACTTGCTCTAAATGACCCAGTAATGAGGTGGCAGAGCCAAGAAGCCCTCCTGGCCTCCTTTCCATTATTGCACCATACCCGCTGCTTCCTCTTTCTCTGAGAGTACTGTAATTGATTTTTTCAGTTGAGTCCTTGGATTTTGTAGATAGACAGTTATGTTGTTGGAAAATAATGACCATGTATAGTTTAACTTCTCCCACTCCTCTTTTTGGGGGTGCCTGAATTTTGAGGATATTGGATCATCATTTCTCAGGAAGTCTTCCAATGCCAGTTTTTCTTTAGCCCTGGAATATCATTGCCATTTCATTAAGGAGCACAACAAGCAGTTGTCTGCATGTTAGAGCAACGTAAATGAAGTGTGTTTTATAAATTCTATTCCCTGCAGCTCCCAGCTCACCTTGTTAAATTTAATAGATTGAATGAACATACCTCAGTCTGCTGTACTGTATTTGTTTATTCTCTTAATGTTTTTCCCTTTCTATTAATTCTGTCCTTTCATTGCTCAAGTTTCTGATTCTTGATTAAAGTGAATATATTTGGGAAGAGCAACCTCTATTCCCAAACTGCCTCTTGCTTGTTTAGCCTGGGCTAGGATTTTATATCCTTTTACCATTGGTTAGCATTACCATTTTTTTTTAACTTTTTAGAAAAATTTTATTTATTTATTTTTATTTTATGTGTATGCATGTATTGCCTGCATGTAGGTAAGTGCACCCGTGTCGTGCAATGCCCATGAAGGTCAGAAGAGGCTGTCAGATCCCCTGGGACTGGAGTTATAGACAGTTGTCAGCTGCCGTGTGGGTGCTCGGATTCAAACCTGGGTCTTCTGCAAGAACAACCAGTGTTCTTAACCACTGAGGCATATCTCCAGCCCCACATTACCGTTGTTTCAAATGGAGAATAACCATTTTGTGTTTCTCTTTAGGTAATTCCCAGCCATCATCTGGACTCCTCCATGGGGCTCTTGGGCAGACTTGTCTTGCTAGTCCTTGCTTGTTGGAGCTGCAGTGGGTAAAGCAGCGGGACCTCTAGCCTCTGGCCACTCTGGCCTGACCTCTGGGGCCATCCTGTCCTGATGTACACGACTTGAGAGAAACCTGAGATGTGTGTATGTGTGCAGGGGTGACTGTAACAAGTATTCCAGACCTCTGCAGCTGTGGGAGTCAGGAGTCATTTGTGCCTCTTGCTAGCCAGGGCCAAGTTGGAAGAAGAGATTGGTGGAACAACTCCTGATCTGGGGCTTTCTTACCTGACTTTGGGCATTATAATCACTGGCTCTAGCAGGCAGCTAACTATCTCGTCCACCTGTTCTTGGCCATAAGGCATAGCCAGTAGTATCTAGGTGTTGTGTCTTCTCTTGCAAAATGTAGCTAATGTGTTTTTCTCCTTTAAAAGTAACACTCACTAAAGAAGATCTGGAAAATAAAGAAAACTTGAAGAAAGAGTTGTTTTTTTACTGTATTGCCCAAACACAATGATTTTTAGCATTTTAGTGTTTTCTTTTACTCTTGCCTTTTTTTAATGCTCAAGTTTGTTTTGTTTTGGCTTTTTGAGACAGGGTCTCCCTGTAGCCCCAGCTGTCCTGGAACTCACTATGTAGACCAGGCTGGCCTTAAACTTACAGAGATCCACCTGCCTCTGCCTCCCAAGTGCTAGGACTACAGGCGTGCACCACCACGCCCAGCTTCAAGTTATTTTTTAAAACATATAAGATGTTGTTTGGGCCTGCTTCTTTATAGTAGTATATCTTAAGCATTTTCCCATATTCTTTGGGAATATTATTTTGAATGACCATTCTATCGAGTAGCTAGAACATTGTTTATCTCATCGTTTTGGTCTTGACCACTTCCAGGCAAAGCATGTCCTTCTTTCCCAATTAATCAATCATTCATGGAGCTGGCTAAACTTTAAAAAAAATTATTACTGTTATTATCATTGTCATTATTTGTGTGTGTGTGCATTCATGTATAGGTGTGTATATGCGATGATACACAGGTAAAGGTCAGAAGACAACTTTCAGGAGTTGGTTCTCTCCTTTTACTTTATTAAGGCAAGGTCGCATATTTCTGCTGTGCTGCATACTCCACATGAGCTGGCCCATGAACTTTCTGGTTATTTTCTTGTCTGTGCCTCCCAGCTGGCCATAGAAGTACTGGGATTAGTGATGTGCATCACTGCATCTAGCTTTTTACATGGGTTCCAAGGATGCACTTGGGTCCTTAGGTTTGCATGGCAAGTGCTTTTACCCACTGAGCCATCTAACCAGCTCAAGTTGACTAAACTTCTGAATTTATGTTTTCTGTCTTCACCCTCTCTTTGAGGTAGTTTATTCCAGTTGCTCTGAAATAGAACTTCTGTTTGTCTTAAACTTTACTCATTCAAACTTCAGGCAAGCGTGTTGGCCCTGATCTCCTTAAGTCTGATGAACAAAGTTGTATTTACTTCTTGGGACACTGTCCTCCCTTCTCTTCCTATACATACTACTCTGGACAATAGGCCCTGCCACCATGCTCCCAGCCCCCACCGTGGACATGACATGCATATAGCAACTGGGTGTTTCCCCAGCTGCAAGGTGGCATGTGTGTCAGAAGATTTCTCTCTCTTTTTTGCCTTTCCCAAACATATCTGTTTTCTTACATGTCTCTATTGACCAGAGTGCCCTGTTGGCTGCATCTTAGGTACTCACACTTTTACCTACTGCCTGTCTCTGTCTTTTCCCTTCCCGACTTCTCTTGACCCTCTGTGCCCGTTGTACTGGTCCCTCCCTTATAATGCTGTCACTGCAGCTACTGCACTTGCTTTCCCTTGCTGAGTGACCTTCGTACTGTATTCATGCTTTAGGTCTTACCCACTGTAATGATGTCAGTGGTGGAGGTTAGCAAATGGTGGCAAAGCAATGAGACCTGACATGTTCTAATGACTCCTTCCTTTTCACCCTTACTGGCCAAGCCAGTGGAGGGGCAGGGATTTCCTTGAAGTATTTAAGGAGGGGGCCAAGGGAAATCCAGAGGGGGGGGCAGGTGCCGATGAGGCCTGTGACCTTTGCTGCTATAATATCAGTGTTTCACAAGTAGGGCGGTTCGGGAGCCCACTTGCAACCCATCAAAAATTGATTTAATTGCAATTTTTCCTCCAATTAGGAGCACTGGAGCCTGACTAATTGGAGTAATAGAGAGTAATAAGGCTCAGATAAAAAGCCCTCCTCAGCCGCCTTTGTATCTTGTGTCAGTGCCTGTCAGAGGTCAGAGAGCTTGCATATTCTATTAGGCAGCCTGGCCTTCATTTGTACAAATTAGTTTACCCAACAGTAATTAAAATGCCAATGCAGGTTGAAGAGAACTGAATACAGTTGATGGGCATGTTGGTGAATGATGTGACAGCTCTGGTGGCCTCCCTTGCCAAAGTGTGTCAGCCTGGGCTCAGGGGCTGCTGGGGCCTAGGCCAGCAGGGTGGCTCTGGGCCAGGTACAGGGCACAGCTCTGAGCATGCCACTTATGCTGCCTGTCTCAGAGCCGGACTTTTCTTTCTTCTTCCAGGTAGAGTCATTTGTTCACTTGTTGAATGATTCATTCATTCAGGAAGCATTTGAGTCTTCAGTATTTGGCAGGCATTGTACTAGGTGCTAGAGGCCTGAAAAAAACCTAACTTGAAATATAGCTTAGATAAAAGTTGTGGGTTGAGGAGCGATATAAGAACTTCAGTTCTAGAATTAGGACTGACTAGATAGGGCCCAGTTCTTATTCTACTACTTGCCATTCATGTGAGCTAGAAGCCAGCTACACGACCTCCCTGAGCTTCCTGACACAAAACAGGAAAAGCAGTACCCACTGCATAAGACTATGAAGATGTAGTAGGAGAATGTTCTTAAAATACTTGGCACCTGACACATAGTAGATGTTCAATAAGTTAGTTGATTGGTATGGTGATACATTTTTATGGTCCTAGCACTCAGGAGACTAGCATTGATGAAGGAGGATTGAGAGTTCAAGACTGGCCTGAACCTTGAACAAAGACCCTGTCTCTAAATAAATAAATACAGTTTCTAGTTCCCATGCAGGGCGATCACAACTGCCTATAACTCTAGCTCCAGGAAGTACAATGCCCTTTTCTTGCTTCCTCAACTACCTGCACTTATGTGCATGCGCGCACACACACACACACAAATAAAAATAAAATCATTAAAAACAAAAAAAAAACAACAAAAGTTGAACATGGTGGTGCATGCCTTTAATCCCAGCACTCAGGAGGCAGAGGCAGAGGCAGGTAGATCTGTGTGAGATTGAGTCCAGTCTGGTCTACATAGCAAGTTCCAGGCCAGCCAGGGCTATGGGGGAGAGCCAGGGCTACAGGGAGACCCTGTCTCAAAAAATAAAAAATAAATTAAAAAAACCCAAAACAACTTGTCACCAATAGCATAGTATTTACATGCAGCCTATGAGAACATCCTTAACACTTTAAACTAGCTCTAGATTACTTCTAATACAGTGTCAGTACTTTATAAATCATTATTGTGGGCGATTTTTTTTTTTTGCTTTTCAATGCTTATTTGTTTCATGAAAATAAATGTTTAAAGAAACTCATTATTCTTTGAAAGAAGGTACCAGAGGTGAAGACTATGAGATATATATGTTCAAAACTGACCACAGAATTATTAATAGTGTTACTGGGGGAATTTTTAAAGACAGGCCTTTGTAGCCCAGTTTTAACCTGAACTCCAGTCTGCCTCTGCTACCGAATGCTGGGATTATAAGCATATACCACCATGCCTGGTGGATGCAATGTTTTTCCCATATATTTTTGATCATGGTTGGTTGACTGCACAAATACAGAACCTATATATATAGAGGTCAGTATCAGTGTTATCAAAGGCACCTAAAATAATTGTGAAGCAGTGAGAATCTCCCTTTTTTTCAGCCTGCCCATGACCAACAAGTTTGTTTTTTGTTTGTTTTTGATAGGATTTCACTATGTAGCTCAGACTGACCTGGAGCTTAACTATGTAACCCAGGCCAGCCTTGAACTTCTATTCCTCCCTTTCCTACCTCCTGAGTGCTAGGATTACAGGCCCTTGCTACCATACCTGACATTGGGTAGTTTTTTGTTTGTTTTGTTTTTGGAGGACTAGTTTATTGAATACACTGCAAAAGGGCAGTGTTCTGGGCAGTAACTAGAGTACCATCTCAGCCATGTCCAATTAGTCTTTTTTTTTTAAAGATGTATTTAATTAGGGGCTGGAGATGGCTCTGCGGTTAAGAGCACTGGCTGGTTTTGCAGAAGACCTGTGTTCAAATCCCAGTACCCACATGGCAGCTAACCAACCATCTGTAACTCCAGTTTCAGATGATCTGATGCCCTTTTCTGAACTGTGTGGGCACTGCACAACACAGGTGCATTTACATACATGTAGGCATAACACATACACATAAAATTTTTTAAAATTTAAATAAAGATGTACTTAATTAGTTTATTTTCTGTGTATGTATGTATGCCTGAGTGTATATGCACCATGTGTGTGCAGCAAGTTGTAAGCTGCCATATGGGTGCTGGGAACTGAACCTGGGCCCTCTGAAAGAGCAACAAGTGCTCTTAATCTCTAAGCCATCTCTCCACTCCACATACCTAACTAGTTTTAATGTCCCCTCTCACCCTTTACTTTTCTGAATCTTCTTACCTTCTATTTCTTACCTGCTACAAAACTCCCAACTTTCCTAGTGTCTTTCCTGATTGGATTGCTTCTGTCTCTACTATGGACCTAATGGCCTCTGTGACATCAGACTTGCCTGAGAGCTGGGGTCAGTGACAATAAAAAAGTAAGTTAAGGGTCTGGGCAAGGTCTGAGACAGGATGAGAAATTGTAAGGCTAGCTTATTTATTGATTTTTAAAAATTTATTTTTATTTTATGTGTATGTGTGTATTGCCTGCATGTAAGTACACCCGTGTCAAGCAATGCCCGCGAAGGTCAGAGGCTGTCGGATCCTCTGGGACTGGAGTTACGGACAGTTGTTAGCTGCCATGTGGGTGCTGGGATTCGAACCCAGGTCTTCTGCAAGAATAACCAATGTTCTTAACCGCTGAGCCATCTCTCCAGCCCTTATTGATTTTTTTATGTGTATGAGTGTTTAGCCTGCCATGTATGCAAGTGCACCACATGTATGCAGTGCCCACAGAGACCAGAAGAGGAATTTGGATCTCTAGGAAATGTTAAGGACAGATGTTAGCTGCCATGTGGGTACTGGGAACGAAACTGGAGTCTACTGCAAGAGCAGCCAGTGCTCTTAACTGCTGAGCCATCTCTCCAGCCCCCTAAGGCTAGCTTTTGACAAGTGCTTTCTGGTTTAAAAAAATTATAGCTTATGAAGTCAGAATGATTTTTAGACTCTAGCTGAAGAGAAAGGGACAGAGGGAGGGAAAAGAGGGAAGGAGAATACTTGTGTGTATGTGCATGTATGGTGCCATTAAGTTTTAGGTGCAGTTAGTACTTCAGTTGTGATGCTTATGAGGCATTTCTTACTCCTCCACCCATGGTTGAATATTACATGTTGTTCAGGTTTGAATCTTTGGTGACTTGGGGAGAAACCCTTTAAGAGGCAGAGGACCTTTACTGTCCACATGATCGACTTCCCCAGCCCTGTTTGCTCTGAACTCTGGAAGCCCCTTTCTGATCAGTTTTACAGATCTGTATTGAGTGCTCACTGGGCCAGGCACTGCATTGGGCACTGGAGTACATGCAGGCAGTCCCTCAGGAGGAGCCATGGAAGGAATGCATATTTCATTTTATTGATGGGCACCTTTGACAGGCTTAGCATGGGACCCAGCACAGTGAGGGATATGGAAAGGAGCCAGTACAGACATCAGGCCAAGCAGGTAGAAGATCATGACAGGCTTTACCTCTGGGAGCAAGGGCTGTGGAGCTTAGAGAGCTGAGCACAAACCCCACCCCACTGCCTTCGAAGCATTCCGTCTAGACAGTGTTGGGGAAGGTGCTGAGTGTTGGCAGCAGCCCTGTGTGTAGCTCCAGCATTTCTACACATTGCCAGATCTGGGCTTTTGTTTTTCTCCTGCCATAAAAATGGAATAGCCATTTTTATCTTGTGGACTCACGGGATGTGAAGCATCATTTGGATATGGTGGACAGTGGATTTCTCTCTTCTTATGTTCTACATGTCTGTTGCACATCTTGGGACCTGTCAGTTTCATCCCTTTTTAGCATCTACCTTCAAATGTGACTAGTCTTTGGCTTTTGCCACATTTTTCCTAATGACCATAGGAACTGGGAAGGGGAGCAAGCATAGCCGCAAGCTTTGGGAGGAGTTAGTTCAAGGGGTGCAGAACTGTGTCTGTAGCCAGCCTGACTCCCTGACATCCTGGGCAATCCCCTGGTTTGCATGTGTCCCCCAGCTGAGCAAGCTGTCTGCTTATCTGTTGCTCACTGGTTTCTTCCTTATTAAACTCTTAGGTGCCAGAAAAACGCTCTACTTTCCTCCCTCTCTGTCTCTCTGTTTCACTGTGGCTAGGCAGAGGGGAAAGGGCAGCTTTTGGAAAGAACCATTTATGGGTGTCTTGTTCAGGCAATTAAGGTGAAGGGTGCTTAAGTGGCAGATGGTCAGGGCCAGGGGTGGGTGGGTGGAGCAAAAGAGGGCAGGAGTTTCTGGGCAGGATTTGTACTCCTCCCCTTCACCTCCACTCCCACCCTGCCTGCTGGGAGGTCAGGGCTGAAGGAATGGCAGGGATTAACTTCTAGGTTCCTCCCCCATCTCTCTTCATTGACTTACCTTGAGGCTAATTTAGGCCTGTGGCCAAGAGGCCTGCCACAGGCCTCCTTAAGAGATGTTTGTGTCTGCACTGGTCCCCATTCCTCAAAAGTCCTCAAAATTGCCTGCTCCAATGATTTCCAAGTAGCTATTATGTTTCCAACCCAAGGTAATTGGCTTTACCAGTTATTAATGGATTACCATAAAGAGAAAAATGTTGGGAGGAGAAAGGTGAGGGCAATACCTCCTGACTTTGTAGTTGGTTCCTCAGTGTCCAGTGGCTGCTGCCCAGGCTGAGTCACTTGGTGTTCTGGTCCTGCCATTTTTTTAGTGGCTAACTCTTGACAGTCCTGTGGATCCGGAGTAAGTTGGGATGCTGAGGCATGTTTCTAAAGGAAGTCTTGGCTTGAGGCATGAGAGCCCCAGGGTGTCACATACAGCCTTGTTATAAGTTTGGAGGTGACACATGGACACAAGTCCTGCAGTTTTGATGGTAAACAGTCATTTGGCCAGTACCTGCCCGGACATCTCCCTCATCAGCAACTGGTAGCTAGCTCCTTATCCATTCCCCCACTAGCCACTGGCATCTTCAGAACCATTCCTGTGAAACTCCACCTCCCACTGACATACTGGGTGTGGAAAGCATGTGTGCTGGGCAGGATGGGCTGATGGACTGCTGCCTTCATGGCTAACATGTCATTAGTGTGTCTAGTCTCCCTTCCCCATTGCAGTGCATCTGGGGACCTGGCCCATCCCTGCCCCAGTGCTCTTGGATGACACTCTGCTTTCAACTTTTCTGATTCCCATTATGTTTTCATGTTTTCTCTTTTTTTGTTGCTGGTGTTTTTGAGATAGGGTCTCCCTGTAGCCCCAGCTGGCCTGGAACTAGCTATGTAGACCAAGCTAGCCTTGAATTCACAGAGATCCACCTGCCTCTGCCTCCTGAGTGCTAGGACTAAGGGCATGCACCACCATAACTGCCGCCATTATGCTTTCTAAAGGCTTCACCTCCCACCCCTGCCAGATTCAAGTTCTAGTCTTAGGCTCAATACTCCATCCTTCCCATAGTGCTTATAACTCCACATGAAAGAAGCCATGCAGATTCCTATGCTTAGTGTCCTGGGAGACTCTGGAAAATACAATCAGTGTGTTCCTTACCTACCTCTTGGCAGTGTTTTGCAGTGCCCTTGCAGAGGTTTCCTGGTTCCCATCCTGTTCCCCAGCAGCCCTGGCTATTTGCCCCTACCCCTTGCACACTCATGTAGGGATTTACTCACCTTTCCTATTTGTCCTGTTCTGTTTGTACATTTATACCTGCCCTTTATTTTAAAAAAAGTATTATTTTTATCTTATGTGTATAAGTGTATTGCCTGTATGTTGCTAAGTGTACCCATAGCACGCAATGCCTACAGATGTCAGAAGAGGGTGTTGGATCCCCTGGAACTGGAGTTATGGACAGTTGTTAGCCACCATGTGGATGCTGGGAATAGAACCTGAGTCCTCTGCAAGAGCAGTTAGTGCTCTTAACCACTGAACCATCTCTCCAGCCCCAGCCTGCCCTGTATTTTGTACTACTTTTCCAGATTCCCCTAACTCTTAAACTCTTCTGGAATGGCCTCAGCTGACTGGGGCATCACTTGCCAGCCCCAGTGGCATATACTCCCTTATGGCATTGTGCTCTCAGGGCTCATACAACTGCAGCCCAGGAGGCTCACCCCTGTGGGCTCAGAACCACCTATCCAGAGGTTTATTTTTTATAGTGGGTAGAGATCACATGTCCCCATCCAAACAGCAAGCTCATCTGTGGTTGTATCTGTGGGGCCTTTTTGGTCAGACAGCCTTAGAAGACGCACCCCCTCTTCATGTACCAAGTTGTCTTTTCACAACTTCTCAACTGCTTCCTTATTTTCTCTAGCTGTTCTCTTTTTCCGACTTAACCCCATGATCCCTGGGGAAAGAGCCCTGCATTTCTGCCTCAAGTTCTGACAAGCCAGCCCTAACTCTACTCTCCTTTTGTTTGGCAGCTCTTTTGTGACAGGGACGGCTTGTTGTGGGCACTTCTCACCCCTGAGAATCTGGGATCTCAACAGGTAAGAGATTCCTACACCCACCATGCCCTTCAGTGGAGGTAAGGCTAGGGCAGCCAGGAGACAAAAGAAGAGCTAACTAACCAGACCCTGCCTTGGTTGGCCCAGTGGTGCAGGAGGAGGCTGGGGAGAAACCCTGTCCTGCAAGCCACTGACAGCTGCTGTGCCTTTCATGGGGAGTTGCGGTTAGCTTGAGAAGACTGTTTAAATAACTTATAGCAGGTGAATAATTTCATGTACAATTGATGATGATAACTATTTGGATATAATATACCTGTTCTGAGGAATGCCTGGCCATATTATCTATACTCAGAGGCGATTTTTATACAATAAGAAATTTCAAAGGTGGCCTACAGAGTCTATAAAAATAATTTTGTAGAACAATTAAAATGCAATCAGGTTTTGTTCACAGTTCTCCAGGTGGCAAGCTTAACACATTCCTATCTGATTATCCACCATTCTGTTTTTCTTTTTAACTTAATATTTTGAAATAATTATGTATTCATAGGAATCTGTAATTCATAGATACAAAATAAAATGGAGGAATACATTTATAACATTTTACAAAATGTAGTATAATGTTAAAACCAGGAAATTCCATAGGCCTTTGTTCAGATACACTTGTATGTGTGATTCTGTGTGATTTTATCACATGTAGACTCATGCACCTACTACCACAGTCAAGATATAGAACTACTCATGCCATTAGTAGAGTCTTCATATACCCCTTCAGTCATACCTGCTCTCATCTATGATTACTCATAACCATTTACGTGTTCTCTGTCTCCAATTTTGTTTTGAAGATGCACTATAAATAGAATTGTAGTATGTCACTTTTTAAGATTAGGGTTTTTTGTTTGTTTGTTTTTTTTTTTTTTGCCAGTTCAGCATATTGCTTTGAGACCTATAAACATGTTGCACATATCAGTAGTTCATTCCTTTTTATTACTGAGTAGTATTCCTTGGTATAGATGTACCACCATTTTTTCCCCATTGAAAGAGCATTCACCCATTAAAGGAAAAATAGGTTGTTCTCAACTTTTTTTTAGCATTAAAAAAGTTTTTTTTTTTTATGTGTATGAGTGTTTTGCCTGCATGTTTGGAAGTGCACCTGTGGCATGCAAAGCCTGTGGAAGCCAGAAGAGGGTGTTGGATCCCCTGGAACTGGAGTGGGTTCTGGGAATTGAACCCGGGTCTTCTGGAAGAGCAGCCAGTGCTCTTAACTACTGAGCCATCTTTCCAACCCCTGTTCTCAATTTTTTGCTACTGTAAATAAAGCCATTATGAACATAGGTGTTTTTTTTTAATATTTTAGTATTTTTTTATGTGTATGTGTGTATTGCCTGCATGTAGGTAAGTGCACCTGTGTCGTGCAGTGTCCACGGAGGACAGAAGAGGCTGTCAGATCCCCTGGAACTGGAGTTATAGACAGTTGTTAGCTGCCATGTGGGTGCTGGGATTCGAACCCAGGTCTTTGGTAGGAACAGCCAGTGTTCTTAACCACTGAGCCATCTCTCCAGCCCTGAACAACATAGGGTTTTCTTTTGCTTTTTTGTTTTCATTTTTATTTATTTATTTATTTTTATTTTATGTATTGCCTGCATGTAGGTAAGTGCACCTGTGTTGTGCAATGCCGTCAGAGGTCAGAGAGGCTGTCAGATCCTCTGGAACTGGAGTTACAGACAGTTGTTAGCTGCATATGGGTGCTGGGATTCAAACCTGGGTCTTCTGCAAGAACAACCAGTGTTCTTAACCACTGAGCCATCTCTCTAGCCCCAACAACATAGGTTTTTATGTGGGCATGCATTTTCATTTCTCTGGGGTAAATGCCCAGGACAGTTGCTTATGTTGTTTAATAGTGTGTTTAGCTTTTTTTACTTGCCAAATTATTTTTTCAGCACATCTTTACTTTTTTTTACATTCCCACCAGCAAAGTATGAGACATCTAGTTTTTACATCTTGCCCAGGTTTTGGTATTGTTATTATTTTATTTTGCTTGTTCTAATAGATGTAATGTAGTTTTAACTTCATTTTCCCTAATAATTGCAAATGATGTTGAACATATTTTCACATGCTTATTTGGCATCTATATATCCTGCTTAGCAAAATGTCTGCTCATGTCTGTGACCCATAAGATTGTACTGTTCTGTTTTTTTTTCTACTGATGTTTTGAGCTTTGTATATTCTAGATATTAGTCCTTTGTCAAATATATGATTTGCAGATATTTTCTTCAAATCTGGAGATTGTCTTTTTGTCCTTTTAACTTAATAGTGCCTTCTGCAGAAAAGGTTTAAATTTTGATCCTGTCTAAATTACTGACTTTTCCTCTTAACCAGTCATGCCTTTGGTGTGAGGTCTGAGAACTCTTCAGCTAGTCCTGAGCTTTAAACACCACAATTCACAGCAACAGTGAGGCGCATTTCTTGCCTGCCTCCTCCCTCAGTTGCTCTAGTTCTTTTTCTCCTTTTCCCTAAGGAAGAGAAAAACAACTATGTCTTTTTTCTGAAAAGTCTATTCTAGAGCCAGTCTTTTGAGAAGATTTCTTTGTAACACAAGGTGCTTCAATTGAACATACTTTTTTCCTACAATCTTTATGATGGTTCTAATCTAAGATCACTCAGTATCTCCCCAAACTACTGCTGCATCTCTGAGTGGCTTTGAGGGTTGGAATGAATACCTACTTTTTGTAGAGGTCAATTTGCTTCCTGGAGCTGTAGGCCTGGGCAAGAAGTAAGCTGAACCTCTTTTCTGTAGGCCAGGCCTCCAGGTATCTGGAAACTTTGGGTATTCTCTTTTAGGGTCTTCTTTTTTCTAGGCCCAAAGTTCTAGTTCTTTATTTGTTCTTCATAAACACAGTACATCAGGTAACCATAGCTTTTGACTATAAGTAATGAGGACTTAATTCAAAATGGCTCAAATAAGAATGGAATTCTGATCTTAGGTGATAAGGAGCCCAGATGGGTGGCAAGGTTGAAGGGCTCAGTAGCTCCAGACAACGAAGGCCTCCTCAGCTTTCAACTTTGCTATCCTAGTCATGATGGCTTTTTCCCTGCATTCAGGCTTGTTTAGAAAAGTGCCACCAACTCATAAGGCAACCTTAAAGGGAAGAAAGAAGGAAGACCTGTCTCAACCTGGGGCCCAAATTTAAAATGAAAAGCCTTTTCCAGGAACCCTGAGCAGATTTCTCCTCACATCTAATAGCCAGAACTATGTCTGAGGGCTCACCCTCAGCCAAACTATGGCAAGGAGCAAGGATGACCCATCAACCTTTACTTCCCTGGCCTGAGAGAAGAACCAGCTTCCCCAAGACACATTGATTGTGGCACAGAGAAGGGCAGGTACTGCAGAATCAGTATTGAAGTAATAAGAAAGAACACAAGTACCCAACAACATTGGCCTCACACTGGCTTCAGGACTATTCCTATCTTAAAGTTTCCAATTTATCTGATTTTACCCCTAGCACTGAACAGTCTAGGTGTGGTTTAATGTGGGATGGGTGCTGTCACCTCCCTCTCTTTAGATCCTACTTTTGTTAATGCAGTCAGTAGTCACATCACCCATTACCAGCCTAGTTAAAACTTCCAGGGCTCCTGTGGTCTCATGCTTTGGAGTTGTTGGCATCTTACAGGCTATGAAATTTTGTTCTTAGGAGTTTATTCTGTGGAACTGCCACCAGCCCTTCTCCACTGTGAATGAGGCTGAGGCAGGCAGGAGTCTTCCCTAGTGGGGAAGCAGCACACCAGGGACATGTTTGAAAAGCAATAGGAACTCCTGAGGGAGCACTGGTTGCATGGCCTTAAGAGCTGGCTCCTGGAATTACTTTCTCACTTACTAGCCCTTTCACCTGGGGCTTTTCTGGGCTTTGGTTTCTACAGTGGGGACTGAAAAATGGGAATTCATTATTCCTGCCTACCAGCAGTAGTATGAATAAATTACTATGAAAAATGCCCCCCCCCACACACCTTGGAGGACATTGAGCTAATGTAGGTTGTGCCCTTTGCCTTCTACCAAAGGTATTTCCCATGGTAGTACCAAAGAGCTTGTGGAGGCCTCACCTCTCAATCTGCAGTGAGAGAGAGGAAGCTGCTGACCTCATGGCACAGAAAAGACTCTTTCCAGCGGGGCTGTGGTCCATAGATGAGCATTTCTGCTGGCAGTTTCAGTAATCATACAGCTGAGGCTCATGCTTAACACCATACGCTAGCTGGACCCACCATGGCCCAGCATCATCTGAAAGGTGGTTGATGTTTGAACTGCCTGTGGTTACTTTGGAGGGGACTTTAGGATTTCTAAAGCACTGATTTTTGGGGCTGAAGAAATGGCTCAGCAGTTAAAAGCACTGACTGCTCTTGCAGAGGACCTGGGTTCGATTCCCAGCACCTACATGGCGGCTATGAAACATCGTTAACTCCAGTTCCAGGTGAATCTGATGCCCTCTTCTGACCTCCAAGGCATTGCATGATATGGGTGCCCTCATGTACATGCAGGCAATACACTCATTCACATAAAATAAATAAAATAAGGGGGGGAAAAAAAGCACTGACTCCTTGAATATCATTCTCATGAAATCCCTAGACCTCATCAGCTCCAAACTCTGGAACTTAACTCAAAATGAACCTAAATAAGAATAGGCACAGGAGCCAGATGAGGTATAGCCATTGTATTCTCTGGCCAGTCCTTGGGCTCTGCATGTGATGGGGACCACCCTGGGCATCATATGGCATTGCTTCTTCTTTAGCCCCAGACTCCCCTAATCAGTCCCGGGAGGAGCCAGGCCGTGTGCAAAGATCTCTTCTATCTCCAGGCTTGTGCACTGCTTGGAGGACTGAGCAGGGAAGGGTGTGAGGAGATGCCCTAGTGGGAGGAAATGGATGGCTAGGACAACTCGGGAGCTGTCTTTCCCAGAGAAGCCAGATAATAAAGCCATGTAGAAAACAGGATTAAGGTAATGAACAGGCAGGACCAAGTTTGATCTTTCAATAACACCAAAGCCTGACTGACAGGCAATCATTGCAAGGTGGAGGGGTATCGCCGGCAGGACCCAGGCTGGGCGGTGTGAGGCACTGGCTGGATTCTTTGCTTTTAACCTGTCATTGCTGAAACCTGAGCAGTGCCTGGATTTTCTCTTTTATGTGTTCTGTGACTTGGGGGTGGGTATTCTGAGCATCTGGGCTGCCCTCAGGTAATGGTAGGGCCTAGGACACTCTAGAGGTGCAGGCATTCCACTGGGCACTAGCTCTGCCATCTTTGATGCCACTGCTGTTTATCTCTCAGGTACCAATCCCAGTCAGCCTATACTATTTTCAGAATACCTGGAGAGTCCTTTCTGGGTACCCAGGGGCTGGGCCAGGGAGTAGGGTGGGGAAGGTACTGGCTGGAGCTTGCCTGTTCCCTCTCCCTTTCTCTCTACTGGAAATGGGCACTGTAGGCTAGGCCCAAGGATAGGGGATTTCCAATAAGGGTCCTTTTCCTAGACTGCAGGTGCCATTCTGACAGCTGATGATCTTCAGGCTTAGCACTCTACTTTCAAGTGCCAAGAACTCCAGCACCTCCATTTTAATAGACCCTGGTAACTTAGTCTTGTTAGGTCCCCAGGAACTATGCCAAAACCATCCTATTCCTGAGCTTGGGGCTTGGAGGAATCAAGGCCCACTTTGTGTCCTCTGTATTTCAACAGGCACTTGGCTAGTCTCCAGGGGTGCCAGGTGTTATACAGACCTCTCAAGCTTGGTAGGTCTGAGTGGCCTGATATTACCCTCCACCTCTGTGGCCTTGCTCTTGCTATAGGGATTGCATTTTCTACCAAGGGGCATTTGAGCTGGATCTGGCATTAGTGCCCTAAGAGCAGGACACTGCTGGATCCCTGGGGCTGTGGATAGGTAAGTTTCAGGATGGAGAAGCCTGCGACTCCAGACCTGAAGGTGTCACAGTGGATCCAGTCATTAGCTCTAATACATCCTGGGGACTGTGAAGTAGGAAAGGGGACAGGGGGCCTTTGGTGACTTGGCTGTTCTAGGGCATTGAGCCTTTGGCTGGTATTGCCATCTTGCAAATGTGTGTCCATGTGTCCCTACACATATCCCCTTATTTCTCTGTCCTCTAAGGCCAGGGTCATTTCTGCTCCCTTTCATGCTTTCATTTCTATTTCCATCTTCAAGGTACTGAATCTCTTTTCTCAGTGAGAACAGAGCCAGAATAGGCTTCCTACCCATTCAGCTTTTGTTCAGGACAATCCCATGCCTGGAACCAGTCTTTGCCTAAGGAATCCTCCTTTGTCAGTACTGGTAGTATCCTCTCATGAAGCTCTCCCAATCTGACCCCTTGGCTGGAGTTAGTGGCCTCTTCACTGAGTACTGGGTTAGTGCACTTGTAAGGACCACCTGATCAGCCCCAGGTGTGCTCTGATTCAGCCCCCACTCTGCTGGGAATGCAGCTTCCTCTCCTTCCACTGAGCACAGGATATGAATATAGGGCATCTGGTGGCAGCAGAATGACAAAGGACACATGGCTAGAGATAGAAATGGTAGTCTGAGTACGAGCTGGTGTGCTAAGAACATCACGCATGCCCATCCCACCCAGGTGTGGCTTTGTCTGCCCTGGCCTTCCATCCCTCACCCCATGCAGGGCCCTGGCCTTCAGTTAGGGTGATTACTGGAACTGCCCCTCTTTAAAATACCTGCCTTCTGCTTTGAAAGTATTACCGACAGCTTTTTTATTCTCTTTTTTCTTAACCTCTTTAAGGAACCCTGTAATTTCTTTTTCTTTCTCCCCCTTTTGCTTTCTTGTCCCCTGTCCCCCTGAACTCTTTGAAATTGGCTCTCTGCCTGCTGACACCAAACTGATACTTTGCGTTTCACTTCTCCTTATCCCTTTATGGCAACAGATGTTGAAATTTTGTATCCTTTTATCTGCCCGGCTGCCCCTTCCTGTAATTACGTCCCCTTGTTAGCAGTACAAAGTGGGCTGCCTGGCTGCCTGGCCTTTGAGCCATTGTGTCTGAACACGTGTGCACTGGTGGGTGCTGGAAGGTGTTCACAGGCACACACGCATGTGAAGATGTGTGCCTCCTCCTCATACCTGATGGGGTGGGGGACAAGTAAACTTCCTGATATCATCTCCTCATCCCCATTTCTCCACTGTTAAATTTGGAATCTGGGGCCAGCAAGATGTCTTAGTGGGTAAAAGCACTTGTCGCCAAGCTTGACAACTGGAATTTGATTCCTTCCCACATAAAGGAGAACTGATTTCTGCAAGTTGTCCTCTGACTTCCATAAGCATGCTGTGGCATCTGTGACACCCCCCCCCCCAAATAAAATGTAAAAACAGTTTTTAAAAGATTGGAATGTATTCCCATGATTCTTTCACCCTAATGAGGGTCAGTCTGTAGGCACCTTGCAGGTGCAAAGGCCTGTAATGCATTAGGGGCCTGAAGGTGGCCCTGGTGTCTGCTGTCAACCATACAACTAGATAGCTATCAGGGGACTATGACTGGTGATGGTTGTGTGTGAAGGTGGGGAAGATACCACCAAGAGCATGTCCTCTGGAGTATGTGGACATGATTCTCTGGGCCTGACTTCTGCTCATCAGGTACAGCTTCTGAGCCTTGGCTTGCTCATCTGTCAAGACACCTGAGGCGTGTTAGAAGAACCACATGAGTCAACTCAGTATAGTGCCTGCCACACACATGGACTCAACCTTCTGAGCTACTACAGCAGTAGCTACTCTGCCACCAGGAAGCCTGCACAGCCACCCTACTCCTGTTATGACATTATACCAGGCTGCTTTTCCAGCTTGGCCAATGGTCATGGATTCAGTTTCTGTTTTATCTTGATATGTGACGTTAAGACATCTTGTTGTTCACTGAAAATTTAGTCATTCCCCTCAGCAAAAAATGTACCTAGTCCCTTACAGAACTTTCTTTTCTGTATATTGTTAGTTGAATACATGATTGACTTCTTTCCCTCACTGGATGTCTCCTTCATAGTTAAACTCACATCTCCTTGTAGTTTCTTTTAATATTTTGTTTTGCCTGCATATATGTATCACATGTATGCAGTGCCTGCAGAGGCCAGAAGAGGGTGTTGGATCCCCTGGGACTGGAGTCAAGCTGTTTGTCCTTTGGGGAGAAGAGATGTAAGAAAGTGAATTACTTGTCACACTTCTACCCTCTCCCCACAAAACTGTTGTATTTCAGGGTAACAAACGCCAGATGAGGTACCCTGGCACCCAAAGAGAAGCAGGAATGTGTACACGCAGG
This sequence comes from Nannospalax galili, assembly GCF_000622305.1. Taxonomy (NCBI): domain Eukaryota; kingdom Metazoa; phylum Chordata; class Mammalia; order Rodentia; family Spalacidae; genus Nannospalax; species Nannospalax galili. The sequence goes on along the minus strand of NW_008348586.1, from coordinate 1,838,991 downwards.
GACCCTAGGGAGCATCATCTGGCATCAGAATGTTTGAAAGTGGCTGGAAAATGGTGTGGTAGCTACGAGCATCCTTAGGTGTGACAGGGCTGGGAGAGGAGTGGAAGCAAGCCAGCAGCACCTCAGGAACACTCCAGTACAAGAGGCCTGTGGTGAGTGCTCAGGCCAGGGGAGGTCTAGACACTGGGCTAAGAATGAAACTGAACATGGCATCTAGATTCTTCAGGGTCCAGCCTTGAGAGGCAGGGGTGAGTGCCTCTGTGCCTCTAGTCTGGCACTCAAGGCCTCTCTCACATAGGCCATCCTCATAATGAGTTATTTCAATTTCTCTCCTCCTGGGCAGTGAGGCAAGATGGGCCCTGAAGGCCTAATTCTCTTTTGAGAGACCTTTCAGAGAAGGTGGCCCCACTCCGCTTGCTTTTTCCTGCCCAGGTACTAGGGGCTCCCAGAAGATGCAGAGGCTGGGCCAAGGAAACAGGTTTTCAGTGCTGCTCTTTATCCTGTTTCATTCATCAGGCTCACACTGTCGGGCGGCCCTATCTGCCTTTATCTTTCCCTGGGTCAAGAAAGAATTGCTGGAGTCAGGCTCAGGAGGCTGGGATGTGGAGGCCCCTAGCTGGCTGAAAGCTCCTGGAGGCCCAGGCTTTGTCCTTAGGAGTTGTAAGGGAAGGGACTCTTTTTTTGTCTGGCCTTCTGTAGTGACAGGCTCAGCTCCTGTCTTGGCCAGAGGCTCTGCCCTGTTCCCACACAAGTTGTGGGACAGCCAAGTCTCAGTTTACTCCCCCTTGGCCCCCCACAGTGAAAAGCTGAGCAGCATTCATAACATTCTTTCCAGAGAAAAGGGGTGAAATGTCTGAATTTTGGGGTCACCATGTTTTACAAATTGCAATCTAATCGTTTTTACAAGAACACACTTGCAGTGAGAAAAGCAGCACAGGAGGAGGGGCCGAGAGAGAGAGACCGCCGGTGTTGTCCTCCTTCCCCCAAAGTTGGGGGCTATTGTTGGACCAGTCTCTCCCTCCATCAGAGCAGTTGAGCTAGAGTTTTCTAGTTAAATTGGGCCTGGGGTGGGGGCTGTGAAGAGCCCACGGTGCCATTTCTGTTTGTTTTCTCAAATCAAAGCCCCAGCAGGACTCCTGTGGCACTGCTGGGCCACTGTTAGAAGAGACAGGCCATTTCCCAGAGCCTGGTGTGTCAGTTTACGCTCTGAACTTAACCTTGCAGTGCTGTACAACAGAGCTTTGAGAGTCCTAAGCCCGGAGGCAAAAGAAACTGTATCTTTTTATTGGCCGTTTAAAGTGTGTGTGGCCACTTGAGAGACCCAGAGAACTCAGGCTAGGGCTGGCAAATGAGGGGCTGGCATTCACTGGACCCTTGGATTTTCTCCAGAGGACAGGGGTCCCTTGTGCTGTTCTTTATCAGTGGCAGCTTGGACATTGGAAAAGGCCTAGGATTGGTAGCTCAGTCTGATGTGCCCCTTCTCACTGCTGACTCTGCCAGCCAAGTACTAGCTCTCCTTCCCCCAGAACCTCAGGAACAGGGTGGGCAGGTGGGGCCACACTGGGCTCCACCTCCACCCTGTCTTTCATCTTCTATTTCAAACAAACATGAAATTACTTCTATAGATTAAAGGGGAGAGTTCCTCAATCATTCCTTACAGCCTCACTAATGGAGTGGGCAGGACTCCCAAATCTAGGAGGGAGAATTGTGGAGTACAACAGCCCCCACCTGGTATACACAAATGCAAGTGTACCTGTGAGTCAGAGACACCTCCCTCCTTCCCATGGCTGTCATGGCTGATGGCTGGTCTGGAAAGGCAGGGCTTGTCTGGGAGCAAGGCCAGTGGTCTGCAGTGGATGCTGACCTTGGGAACAGACCATCTACCTGCTCCCTCAGAAGCCCCTAACAGATAGGCCTGTGTCTTGTCCCCCAAGGCCAGCATTAGGCCACTGAGGAAGTCAAGAATGTCCCTGGGAAGGCAGCTGGGCACAGAGGTGCCAACTTGGGGTTTAACCCTGCATCAGCAGAGCTCTATAGAGGCCTAGCAGCTCACAGTGAAAGTCCAAGCAGGCAAAATGGGGAGCCCCAGCATCTTCCTTCATTGCCTTTAGGAAATACAGTGGCTTCTTTGGGGAGGTTAAGAGTCTGAGCCTGGAGCCCAAGTCTGCACTTAGACAAATGGCTAGCAGCCCAGACTGCTTCAAGCCCTTTGCTGAGCACTGCTCAGGCCAAAGCTCTACTCCTGGAGCCCTGAAGTCCCCACTACTCTGTGTCTGGGCCTCTTACCTGAGCATCCCTGGTGGCGGGTCCATGGTGTTGTTCCTCTGCCATACCATGGAGGAGGACCTAGTATATCATTGGTAAAGGAAGCTGAGGCACTGCACCCAGAGGGCACCTTTTCTCCTTAACTCCCTCCCAGCATTCTACAGAAGCTCAATACATCCACCAGTCCCCTGGCCACAAGGATTAGCGGGTATACTTGATGTTGAGGGGCAGTTGCTAGGACCAGGAGGCCCCCCTACACGGTTGCTAGGGGTCTGGCATGGGGTGAGGGGTCTGCCCACTGCCGCGGTCACGGGAGGGAATTACAGTCACAAAGAAATTGTTCTCCATAATCTGTTCTCTGCCACCGGGTTGGGTATGGGTAGGGGAGCGGGCTGGAGCCCAGCAGGCTGGGGGCTGTGATCACAGAGGCGTGCTAGTACTGGGCTGGGCTGGGGGCCAGAGGCCGAGAACACCAGAGACCAGCACGCTAAGCTGCTTTCTCAGCTATTTCCGTCCCTGGACACAAAGGTGTTTACTTATTCTAACATCTCCTAGGTCTCCCCTTCTCCCATTGTGTGGTCTTTATTTCCAATAAGGTTTGAGCCCCAGATTACAGGCAGGAATTAAGGCACTGGACTCAGGCAGCTCAGAACTGCATGACCTATTGGATCAAGGAGTATAAAGTAACCAAGTGTGTGCATGTGAGGGGGGCTGACCCCTTCAGCAGGACTATTCATTGTCCCCAGGAGGAGTAGGCTGGCATGCAGGTATGATAGAAGGGCTGTTACATTTGCCCCATTGAGGCTTCAGCTGGGGGCTAGGATGTAGAGAAGAGTAGACACTATTGCTGTTTGGAGACCCAGTGGCTAGGTGGCTCCTCCTTCAGCCCTCTTCCTCAGGGAGCCTCCCAGTTGATGGAGAGCTATACATCCCCAAGGCCTGTTGACATCTGCAGGGTGAAAGAATGTGTATGGCCATGGTGGGCAGCCTTTCACCTTCTGCCCTTCTCCCCAGTGGGCAGCTGATCACACATCTCGGCTGTGACTTTCCCCCAGGAGCTGGGGTGCTGGATGTCATGTATGAATCCCCCTCCACACTGCTGTCTTGTGGTTATGACACCTATGTTCGCTACTGGGACCTTCGCACAAGTGCCCGGTGAGTATGCTGAATGGGGAGGACACATGGGAGACCTGTGCCAATTCAGGTCCTTTCTAGTCCTGGGTCAGTGCAAGGTACAGAGATTGCATGTCAGCAAGGTCATATCAAGCTCTGACTCTCTATCCTTGGGCAGTCCTGGTCCCTAGAGACTGATAAAGGCAGCCATTTCTCAGAGCCTCTAAGCCAGCAGAAAACTCCCTTGGCATTCTGTCTCAGGCCTTGTTGAGGTCTGTAGTCTCCCATGAGTCCTATGACAAGTAGTCTGCCAGGGGAAAACACAAGTGGCATGTTGCCTCTGAGGTCCAGGGGTTGCAAGAGTCCTTTACAGAGGAGGCCTTCTTTAATTAGTTTAGTTGTTAAGAATCTGGTTGGCAGGCTTTTTATCCCTAGCCCAATATAACTCCCTAACCCTGTCCCTATCCCTGGGGAAGTTGGGCTGGAAGTAGAGGGCACCAAACCTGTCTGCAATACTCTATCTTCCTGGACAGGAAATGTGTCATGGCATGGGAGGAGCCTCATGACAGTACCCTGTACTGCCTGCAGACAGATGGTAACCACCTGCTAGCCACAGGTTCTTCCTACTACGGGGTTGTGCGACTGTGGGACCGGCGCCAGAGGGCTTGCCTGCATGTAAGTGTCCCACCTGGATCATGCCTCTGGGATGTCAGGACTCATTATGGGCTGCATCTAAGTGTGGGTGATATGGCCAAGGACGTACTTGAGTCAGAGAATCCCATTTCCCATTTGGAAAGTGTTCATCACTACTGTACCCTCCTTTTCCAGGCCTTCCCACTGACATCAACCCCACTCAGCAGTCCTGTGTATTGCCTGCGGTTCACCACCAAGCATCTCTATGCTGCGCTGTCTTACAACCTCCACATCCTGGACTTTCAAAACCCATGATAGGATACCACTGCCTGCAGGCTGGGCAAGTCATCTACTCAGGGACCTCTCTTGCCTGGCAGGTGATACTTCACCTTTTCCTACCCCTGCTGTGGTCCTAGACCTGTGGCCACAGTGTCCAAGTACCTAAAGCACTCACTCCTGGACATTGGGGCTGACCAGAGATGTAGGCCCCAGATCCTGAAGCCTTAGGAGAATGTAGCTGAACTCAGGTGTGTACCCTGTATGGCCAGAGCAAAAGCCCTGTCTGGAAAGACCAACCCTGCCCCCAAGCCCTTTGTAGCATCATGGCAGCTTACAGAGTAGGGTAAGGTGTTCCTACCATCCCAACCAGAAAGAGAGGTGTGACTGCTAGTACCCCTGCTGGCACCAGGCACCTCTTCAGTCAGACCTCACTTGTGAACTTGGGCCTAAGAACTCATTTCTGGGGCTCTGAAACCAAGAAAGGACAAAGGAAACCTGACAGTTTGGTGTTTAGGCTAGCCATATCTCAGGTCAGCTGTAGAGACATGCTATGGTTTTCATTTTTGTAAAAATAAAGTTTGATTATTCACAAATGTGGTTCTTCAGTGGCTACATTGTTCTAGGAGGCCTCAGGAAGATGGAACATCAGATTTAAACTCAGGAGTGTATGTATATACTGGGGAAAGAACAAGACTAGCCTCTGTGGCTCTGTCTTAAAAGTGTGTTACTTCAGAAAGTCTTCCTGTTGACCATCCACTCCTTTACGGTATGGATAGGGGACTGTAGAAGGGCTCTAGGCTGCTTGGGTGCTAAGCTGCTATTATCTGTGGTAACCCTTTGCTCTGTCCCACTACCACATACCCTTGGCAACTGTAACTCTTACTGTAACTCTTTATACATAATGTCTTTACATTCTGTGAATTTTTAAACTTCCCCTTTGTCCACACCTACCTTAGGGAGTTTTTCCTGAGCCACTTTTGCAAGGCAAACCAGCACAGGGGAGTTTATGTGGGCAGGCTGGGAGAGATGTCCTGCCTTGCTCCCACCCTTTTCTCCCTTTAGCTGAAAAGCTTCTGTTGAAGGTCCCTAGGATGGAGGAGAGGCTTTTGTACGAGCACTTCCCTAGAGAGCCAGTGGGGCCCAAGAGCAGGCAGCATATAGAGATGAAAAGAGGGCAATTCTTCAGCAACTCCCAAATGACTTTACTCAGGAAACAAGATTATAGGTAGGAGCTAGTAGTGCCCTAAGGGCCAGTTCTTATGGACTCTGCTTAGCTCTGCTTAGTTCTTAGAAGAAAGCAGGCTGCCTGTGCCAGAAAGGCCCAAACTTGAAAGTCTTACAGCATCCTGCACACTGGAGGTGTAAGATTGGGGGAGCTACTGGGTCTTACAGTCCCCATCACTGCTGTGGGCTGTCTTTACCTTCTTCAGTTCCTTCTGTAGCTCTGACTCGGCCACCACGACCTCCTTTGGCTTCTGATACTGTGGAAGGACCAGGAAGACAAAAGTCAGTTACTTCTCCCTCCACACACTCACACTCTAGCTCCTCCTGGTCCTCCTTGTATATGAGGAAGCCAAAGTATACAAGGCTGAAGGATTTGCTCAGGTCATGCGGCTCTGAAAGAGCAGATCTGAGTCTTGTGATTTCCACCACTTCCCCATCATACTCTGCCCCCTCCCATCTGTGGGCTTTGATGTATGGTCCCCCCTTCCCCACCCCGGCCCCAAGATAATGAGTAGATGTCTGTTCTCCAATAAGCACACCAAAGCTGTGGAATGCCTGGAGGCTGAGAAATAGGCAGAGGAAGAAGAATCTCTTCCTGATGCCATGGCCAAGTCTAAGTCTGGGCAAATCTTACAGAGATTATCAGAGTACAGTTGGCATGAGCGAAGCTCAGAGCAGCAGCATCCAGAGGTAGCTGGTATCTGTCTAGGTCAGGAATGGAGAACTTCTTGTAGTACCTGTGGGGGATACCAAGAACATGCTGGAGAACCATCAAGGTGACCAGGCCCTTTGCTACTAAGATTCTACAGTTCTTTTCCACCTTCCACACATCCAGAGAGGAAGAAGGGAAACCCACTAGAGTGGCCTGTTTTTGAGTTTGTGATTCTGGAAATAAACAGATGGCAGTTTTATGGCCAGGCCAATGGAAAGTAAACAGAGCCAGTCATATCACTCATACACATAAAATAAAAAAAATAAAAGAATAGCCACTGATAGAGTAGAGGGTGTGCCCAGGGATTCTGGAAACAAATGGATGGCAGTTTTATGGCCAGGCCAATGGAAAGTAAACAGAGCCAGTCATAATCCTGAGATTAGCCCAGCGATCAGTGGGACTCATGGTACAGGGCTGGAACGCCCCCCAAAATGAGAAACATGAACAAGGAAGAGTAAGGGTATCTAGGGCTATTTCATCAAAGCTGAACCTAGAGTTGCCACTACCTGAGACTCACTGAAAGCTTCAGCCACTTTAGCTTTTTTATTTTTTTTTTGGGGGGGGGGTCTGTCAAGGTTTCATTAAGATTACTCAAGGGGCTGGAGAGATGGTTTAGTGGTTAAGAGCACTGTTTGTTCTTGCAGAAGACCCAGGTTCGAATCCCAGCACCAACGTGGTGGCTAACAACCATCCATAACTCCAGTTCCAGGGGATCCAATGCCCTCTTCTGACCTCCATGGGCACTGTAGGACATGGTGCACTTACACACATGCAGGCAATACACTCATACACCTAAAATAAAAATAAATAAAAAGAAGGCTTACTCAAGCCAGACAGAACAGTATACTCACAAGGACCCATATCCCTAGCAGGACAAACCACAGGACTAATCATGAAACCTGGATCTCAGGTTCTGAACCCCCTTCCCTGGTCTCAGAACCCCACTCCTCCTCTCACATAGCACACTTAGTCCCCATCATCTACAGGTGCCAGGTGACCTCTTTTAGTAAAAACAAAACCAACCAGATAACACCCTAAACTTGTCACATAGACATGGACTTTTCAGATTCTGACCCTTTGCCACGGAGGTATGTGGTTCAGATGGAGGAAACGTGCTGCCTGCTTTCCTGGTCAGTTGTCAGTGAGGTAAGAGCCCGGGTTAGAGGGCATTTCCTCACTCTTGATCCTCACCGGACACTTATTTGACCAGGTCCCAAAGAAATAAAGGCTCTTCCTCTCAAACACAGCCTCATTTGTCAATTTCCTTAGTGGAAGTATGGCCTAGGAGCTGCCAGACCCATCACCTGGTCAAGATATCACTTTCTGTGGAGAGGCAGAAGTTGTGTGGGCTCTGAAGGGAAATGCCTCAGGCTGGTACAAACAAACTCAAGAGAGAGGCCTAGAGAGGACCAGCTTTTAATACTTCAGAGGGGCCTGGTCCTTGTGGTGACAGCTACGCTGAGTCCACTTCAAAAGCCCTGATGCCCTGGGGACTCAAGAGAGTTGACATCAATGCAGGGGCTTCTGCCCCTATCCTCCCTGCTCAAATCCCTCTGTTCAGCAGAGGCTCTGGGGCCCCTCTCTTCCCAGGTTCCCCTCTCCCCACCAAGGTGCTGGGACCTATGTCAGGAAAAGAATGTTTATTTAAAGGCTGACAGTTCAAAAGAAGTGGGGGCTGGGAGACCCTAATGGCACTGCAAGTTGCTTTCTTTCCAAAGCTCTGCCCCAGGGAAAGGCGACCCATCTGCCTGCAACCAGGTGGAATGCCTGCTGCATCTTCCTAGCCAACAGGCTGAGGGCTTTTCCTGGGGCCCTGGTCTGGCCAGCAAAGGTGGCAGACACTGATAATAGCGGGGGAGTCAAAGGTTAAACAGTAGAGATTACGCAAACACAAAGGCTTGTTAGGAAGTGTTAACATCTTCCTAGCAAATATACACAAAAAGCAGAACCAGGAGAGAAGCACCACCCACACCTACTCTAGGCCGGGCCAATGGACAAGAATCTCAGGGCTTGTCCTGCCCCATCCCTCACCCCCACATCCCAGGCCTGTATCAGGATCACAGGGAACTTGAGGTGTATGGCTTACCCGCCTTCCCTACCCTACTCCTGCCACCAGCCTAGGGAATGGGACGCAGCCACAGCCAGGGAAAACACAGGCTTAAGAGGCTTAGCTTTGTTTTGAGTCTATTGTGATGGATTTTGTTTATTGGGTGAGGTTAAATAACTTCTCTTTAGAGACTCCAGACACCCAGCACTCTAAGGAGTAAAAACTCTGCTTTCTCCCCACTGTGCAGCCATCCCCTACTCATCTCTATCCCTCACCCCAGCCTTGGGGTTTGCCATGACAAGAACTGAACTTGAATTTTTCACCAGTACTTGGATAAGAAGAACCCACTGTATTTCTGGAAAAGTCAGAAAGCTTAGCTTCAGGCAGCTCTAAGCAGGCAGCAAATATTTACCAGGCATTATCAACTGTGTCCTAGGACTTGAACTGTGAACTGATAATTTAAAGATGAAAAAGAAACAAGGCCATACCCATAGCCCTGTCTAAATAGACCCTGTTATGCTTCTGCTAAAAGTTAAATCTCACATCTTCCTGGCTTCCAGAAGATGCCCAATACCCTCATCCCCACCTCCCTTCATGGTTCTCAGTAGTAGCTAAACAGGAGAGATACCTCTCTCTCTCTCCCCCTTCCCTTTCCCTCTCCTCCTTTCTTCCTTCCATTTCCTCCTTTTCCCCTCAAGCTGGAGACTGAATCCAGTGCTTTGCAAATGCTAAGTACATGTCATATTCCCAGACTTAAAATGGTATTTCTCCCCGCACCCCCATCTCTCTAAGTAGTCCAGGCTAGCCTTGAACTCATGATTCTCCTCACATTTCTTCCTTCTCCCCCCCCCTTCCTTTCTTTTTGGTTCTGGGGATCAAACCCAGGGTCTCATACATGCCAGGCAAGTGCTCAATCATCCAGCTACTCCCTGCCTCCTCTTGTCCGCTTGACATTTCTTTCTTAATGTTTATTGTGCGCAGAACACTTCTAAACACATTTAACCCTCAAAACAGCTCTTTCTAGTTGGTTACTTCTCTCTTACAGAAGAGAAAACACAGGAGAGTTAGGTGTGATGCCTGGGTTGCAGCTTTGTACACAGAGAAGCCCTTATTGGAAGTGAGTCCCCAATTTAACCTGTCCACCTCCACATTCTCACCTTGAGGTAGCAGATCACCTGGTCTAGAATCCCTGCATCTGCCTGGAATGGGGCAGACATTGCAGGGAGGGTTCAGTAATAAGTTGTCTGCCCTGGGTTCCCACTACCCTTTTGAAGTGGACTCAGCGTAGCTGTCACCACAAGGACCAGGCCCCTCTGAAGTATTAAAAGCTGGTCCTCTCTAGGCCTCTCTCTTGAGTTTATTTGTACCAGCCTGAGGCATTTCCCTTCAGAGCCCACACAACTTCTGCCTCTCCACAGAAAGTGATATCTTGACCAGGTGATGGGTCTGGCAGCTCCTAGGCCATACTTCCACTAAGGAAATTGACAAATGAGGCTGTGTTTGAGAGGAAGAGCCTTTATTTCTTTGGGACCTGGTCAAATAAGTGTCCGGTGAGGATCAAGAGTGAGGAAATGCCCTCTAACCCGGGCTCTTACCTCACTGACAACTGACCAGGAAAGCAGGCAGCACGTTTCCTCCATCTGAACCACATACCTCCGTGGCAAAGGGTCAGAATCTGAAAAGTCCATGTCTATGTGACAAGTTTAGGGTGTTATCTGGTTGGTTTTGTTTTTACTAAAAGAGGTCACCTGGCACCTGTAGATGATGGGGACTAAGTGTGCTATGTGAGAGGAGGAGTGGGGTTCTGAGACCAGGGAAGGGGGTTCAGAACCTGAGATCCAGGTTTCATGATTAGTCCTGTGGTTTGTCCTGCTAGGGATATGGGTCCTTGTGAGTATACTGTTCTGTCTGGCTTGAGTAAGCCTTCTTTTTATTTATTTTTATTTTAGGTGTATGAGTGTATTGCCTGCATGTGTGTAAGTGCACCATGTCCTACAGTGCCCATGGAGGTCAGAAGAGGGCATTGGATCCCCTGGAACTGGAGTTATGGATGGTTGTTAGCCACCACGTTGGTGCTGGGATTCGAACCTGGGTCTTCTGCAAGAACAAACAGTGCTCTTAACCACTAAACCATCTCTCCAGCCCCTTGAGTAATCTTAATGAAACCTTGACAGACCCCCCCCCAAAAAAAAAATAAAAAAGCTAAAGTGGCTGAAGCTTTCAGTGAGTCTCAGGTAGTGGCAACTCTAGGTTCAGCTTTGATGAAATAGCCCTAGATACCCTTACTCTTCCTTGTTCATGTTTCTCATTTTGGGGGGCGTTCCAGCCCTGTACCATGAGTCCCACTGATCGCTGGGCTAATCTCAGGATTATGACTGGCTCTGTTTACTTTCCATTGGCCTGGCCATAAAACTGCCATCCATTTGTTTCCAGAATCCCTGGGCACACCCTCTACTCTATCAGTGGCTATTCTTTTATTTTTTTTATTTTATGTGTATGAGTGTATTGTCTGCATGTGTGTAAGTGCACCCATGTTGTGCATTGCCCACGGAGGTCAGAAGAGGGCATCAGATCCCCTGGAACTGGAATTACAGTCCTGTAACAGGACTTCTGGCTTGGCCCTGCTGTGGGCAGGCTGCTTAATTTCTGGGTTTCAGTTTCTTCTTAAATACTTCTTCAAATCAAAGAGCTGTACTAGAAGAACTTTAAGCCACAATGTTAAGTCAAAAGGCCCAGAACAGGCCAACTCTAAACCTCTTTCCCCCCATACCAGATAACTACTTCATTTTAGCTACTGGCTACTAGCTTTTGGAAATAACCTTCTACTTCCTAGCTCACTCTACTGATCCCTCACCCCATTCTCCCTTGCATTGAAGGGAAAAGGGTACAGAGCAGGCCCTCAACAAGAGAACCCCTAGAGGAAGGCTAAAGCAGGAGCAGGGCTGCTGTGGACAGGCCCTGCCCCATACTCCCCTAGCCTGCATACCACTATCCCTACTCCAAGCTGCTCTTATTAGAGCCAAAGTCTCACCAAAGGGAATCTTATTGAATCTTACCTGGTTACCTGACCAGAGTCCTGTCTTCTAGTGATGCCTATTAACACCTCCCATGTGATGGTATCATCAACGTCTAATTAGCCAGGCACTCTTTAGATTCCCTGCTTTGGCATCACATAGGATGCTTGTATGAATCTGCTGTCAAATTCCCCAAATAATCTATGAGGTACTCTAAGCCTACTTTTCTCAAAAATGAGAACTTGGTCAAAATACTACATTTAACATGTGGCAGAGGAGCTATTTAAGCCAACATCTTTCCACTCTTGCACACATGCCATCATTCCACTTATAGCTCAGCCTCCGGGCTGAGACAAGGAACCTCTTCTACACAAACATTCTTATCAGGACCAGATGGTGCCACACCAGGATCCTGAAGAAGCAGTTTCTTCCTTCTCTCACTCATCTTTCACTAATATCTGAAGCCAAGGGCTATCATAAGACACAAATAATTCCTTTGAGCAAAGTGGCCAACTGAGTTCTTCAGGGACCAGGCAGATATGGACAAAGACACTCTGTGTGCTTTAGGTCAGGAATCATATTCTAGAATATTAAAACTAAGGTACACATGGAATATTCAGGTGAAGAAAAGCTGAAGAAAATGCCATCATGTGGGACACGGTGTGGGGGGCACTACAGGTGCCACAGTGTGGGACACAGTGTGGGGCACTGCGGGTACCATGGTGTGGGGCACTGCAGGTACCATGGTATGGGACATGTGGGGCACTACGGGTGCCGCGGTGTGGGACACGGTGTGGGGCACTGCGGGTGCCGCGGTGTGGGACACGGGTGTGGGGCACTGTGGGTGCCGTGGTGTGGGACACGGTGTGGGGCACTGCGGATGCCGCGGTGTGGGACACGGTGTGGGGCACTACAGGTACCTGAGCACTAAGCAAGATGCCACAGTATTCCCTTCTATACAGGTCATTTTATGCTGACTTTCCATATGTATTTATACAACCACTAATATATAAATAAGAATAAATATGTTTTGTGTCTACCTCTTGATGAAGTGATGATCAGGAAACAGATGTTAAAAGTATTTAGAAAAAGTTAAACTTACTCAGAGAAAATGTTGTGTTTGTTAATGGTGGAAGTACAGGTATAGAATGTATTTCTCCAGGTAGAAGGTGAAAATTCCATTAGACTCAGGAAAGGGCTGTTTCAGTTTGGTGGCCTCTAGCCTACCTCCTAACAGAGGGACCTGCAGGGGGCAGAGCTGAGCCAGGCCGGGACGCTGGAAGAGAAAGGAGCTCAGTTCCAAAGTGGGCACCAAAATATTACTCTCCTCTCTGTGGGAAGCCCTCCTCCTAGGGTATCACCCCCATCCCATATTGCCTCCCCCAGCATTTCAAAAATTACCCCAACCCCTGCCCTTGGGCACTGGAATAGACCACTATACACTGAGCACCTTGGCCAGCAGCGCCACCTATGGCATATGCTTCATACTGGAGGAGATGGTACCCAGAGGATCTGCTCACAGATGAATTTTTTGGTGAGCTAGCTAGCCTCTCTTCTCTCACTCCCTTGTAATCACATTTCTGCCTGTTATCTGTATTCGACAGTGACCTCTGGGGGACAAAAAGAAGGCAGCAGCCAGCTCTACAAAGTGCTAAGCTGCAGATTCAAGTGCTATCAGAAGCACTTTTGTTCCCAGTTTGGACCCAGGGCCTCTTACGCCAGGGAATGCTTGCTGAAGCACAGTTTGTTTTCCTACAGGCAATTTCTCTGTTGTCTGAAATTGCTAAATTCCACTTTAGGCACTGAGTCCTGTTAATGATGAGAACAATAACGGGAATAAACTGCCTTTATCTGAGGGCTTCAATGTGCTTTATAAACGCAAACCCTTATTATTATGACTTTATATTTATAGACAAGGTCCACTACAGGGGCTGCCGACTGCATGTACAGCAATAATCCTGAAATTAATTCATTCATCTCTACCCTTTCCCTTGTCCCCTTAACCCTGCCAAAATGATAGGGTGTAGAGGTCATAAGAGGAGGGCAGAACCCAGGGCTGCATTGGGGGAGGCTGGGAGCTACCCTGCTTCCCTGTGGGCAGGCCTCATGGACCTGAGGGAGACTTGATCTCACCATCTTAAAGGAAGGATGAGGGACTGGGAGGGTCCTTCTCACTACATGAAAAGCAGCAGACGGACGGAGGCACCTCAGGTTAGACTTTACACCCCAAGAAGCAAGTTAGGCAATTTCTCAGCCTGTGGATGAGTAGCTGAGAAAAACCTCCCAATTCAGCCAGGCATGGTGGAGCATACCTTTAATTCCAGCACTTGGGAGACAGAGGCAGGTAGATCTCTGTGAGACTGAAGCAGCCTGGTCTACATAGAGTTCCAAGCCAGCTGGGGCTACAGGGAGACCCTATCTCAAAACAAAACTCTCTCTCTCTCATATATACACACACACACGCACACACACACAAATTCTTACTCAAAACTCCAGTCTAGAGTTAGTCGTTGGTCCCATACCATAATTTCTCTGGCCTAGATTGTAACATTTCTGGGCTCTTCTCTTCGCCTGTGATGGGTCAGAGTACTAGAACTCCAAATCCTGGACATGTAACTCGACCACCTTCTCAGTCCCCAGTTTGCCTTCCCCAGTAGATCACAAAGGCAAGTCAAAACAGAATGCTAGAGATTTAAGGGCCAAGACATCTGCCTACTCTTCCTTAGTCCAGAGAAAGACAAGGGTTACTGCTACACAGGGCTGGTATTTTAAAGTCCTGAACTGCCACTCAGGTATATGTGCCTTCTGAGCCATTGCTCCCTGCTAATTCAGTGATGTCATCAAGCCAAGTTCAGCAGGTCTGGGTCCTAAGACCCTCAGAGCAGAACTACCAGAGATCACACATTGGACATGCCATTCCTTCACCCGTCATTCATTCGACAAATAGCATATGCCAGGTACCAAACTAGACATTGGTTCAAGTTCCCCTACCTTAATGGAGCTGTTGCAGAAAGGAATCTCATCCACTCTCAACACCAAGTTTAAGTTCAGCCTGCCTTCCAAGTAAAAAGCAGTCTAGGACCTTACTCCACTCTATCCCGGCTCATACACAGCAGACTGGTGCCCACCAAGCTACTCACTTTTTGTTAATCGTTCTGACAGTGATGCAGCGCTCCTTCTGGTCCACAGAGACGTTATAGACATCCTTTGGGTAGGGGAGGTTTCGTATTCGCCACTGAAAACTAGTTTTGGTGTCCTTGCGCATGAAGATAGGCTGTAAAAAGCAAATCCATTTTTGGCAATGGGGTTTGCTGTTATTGGTGGTGGTGTGTGTCCCATGCAGCCCAAGTTGGCCTTGGATTCACTATATAGTAGAATGACCTTATAATTCTCCTGCCTCCATCTCCCAGATTGCTGGGATTACAGGCATGTGCCATCAATACCTGGTTCATCAAGGATCATTCTGGAGAAAAATCCCAAAGCTCCACCCAGGGCCAGACAGGAAGCCCTCTGTTCTTCTCCATGGCTTCTCTCAGGGCCTATTGCTTTCACATACCAGGTTTCAAGGACTTGCCCTGGGATGGCAAAGCCAAACCTTTTGGCCATTTATGCACAGTGTGGCGAGGTGGGCATACTGCATGTAAGGTGAACAAATCATGGTCCCTGCCCACAGGGATCAGAAGTCTCCTCCAAGTCCCTACAAGACACTGGACAAATAAACATACATTTGCATTACTTTCCTTGATGAGCTCGGGCCCCAGGCTCCCTGGTCCTGTGAAGGCTGGCTCTCCTACTTCAAGCTTCCACTGGCCCAAAGCTCCCAGGGCATTTTTCACACGCCACTTTCTCACTGGGAAAAGAAGCAAGCAATGGGATTATAGGGAAGAAAAGGCCTCTGCTTTTTCCTGCTGAATGTGACATGACAGTGAGTAACTGAGACATGACGAAGTACAGGCTTTGGTCTTGACACTGGGCTTTGTTCATCTGAGCAGGGAATCTCATAACCTAGGAAATCACACTGGGGCATCTCAGTTATCAGACAGCCACAAAGTCCATTTCAAGGGTACACAGACATCAGGAAATGGAATGAGGCTTTGAGAGGATCCTGTAGAGTAAAAAAGGCCTCAGGTGTGACACCAAGCAGGAAAAAACAGGGCCAAGGAAGGTGATTTTTGGTAATGGGAAATTTGGAGCCCCAAAAGAAGTTTATTTGTATTTTTGTTGTTTTATTTTGTTTTTTGTTTTCTGAGACAGGGTCTTGCTATATGTAGCCCTGGCTGATCTCAAACCACACCTTCTGTCTTGGCCTCAAGTGTTGGCATTATAGGAATGTGCCACCACGCTGACTTTTGGATACATTTTTCTCCCTCTAAAAAACTATGCAAAAGGGGCTGGAGAGATGGCTCAGTGGTTAAGAACACTGGTTGTTCTTGCAGAAGACCTGGGTTCAAATCCCAGCATCCACATGGCAGCTAACAACTGGCCGTAACTCCAGTTCCAGGGGATCCAACAGCCTCTCCTGTCCTCCATGGGCATTGCATGACATGGGTGCACTTACCTACACGCAGGTAATAAACGCATACACATAAAATAAAAATAATAAATTAAAAAAAAAACTATGCAAAGAAGAAATGAATTGAGTGAAAGCTGTTGGCCAGGTTTGTCTCATGACTCACAAAAGTCCAAATACAAAAATTTGTTTTAGGTATACCTGTTTTAAAACAGCAAAATAAGCAAGCAAGCAACCCCACAACCTCAAAGTTGTATTTAAATAAAATCTAGAAGCCAGGGCATGGCTCACAGCTTTAATCCCAGCACTCCGGAGGCAGAGAGGTAGGTGGATCTCTGAGATCAAGGCCAGCCTGGTCTATATATTGGGTTCTAAGCCAGCTGGGGCTATAGGGAGACCTATCTCAAAAAACAAAAGACAGCCAGGTATGGTGGTCTTTGATCCCAGCATTCAGGAGGCAAAGACAGTTGGATCTCTGTGAGTTCAAGGCCAGCCTGGTCTACATAGTGAGTTCCAGGCCAGCTAAGGCTATAGGGAGACCCTGTCTCAAAAAAGACCAAAAAAACCAAAAACAAAAACAAAACAAAAGGAAGGAAGGAAGCAAGAGCAACTGGGCTGGAGTATAGCTCAGTGGAAGAGTTTTTGCAAGTGCTGTAGTAGTGTAACAAATAAAAGTCTTAGACATACGCTATTTTAAATGAACTATTTATAAATCTAATATCACTTTTTTGTAAAATGGATTTTTATATTTGTAACTTTATAATGCAAATAGCCATCTTTGTTTTTCCTTGTTTTATGCTCAGATCTTTGTATAGGTTTTTTTGTTTTGGGGTGGTTTTTGTTTTGTGTTCTGATTTCGGTTTGCTTTGTTTCCTAAGAGAGTATCTTACTCTGTAGTTCCCAGGCTGGTCTGGAACTCACTATATAGCCCAGGCTAGCATTGATTTCGGGGTGATCCTTGTGGCTCAGCATCATGAGGTGCTGGGATCATAGGGCTGAGCCACAATGCCTAGTTCTTATCTTTTTTAAAGTAAGGCACATATATTATGGAAATTATAAATCCAGAAATGAATTCAGTGGACATTACTGGGAAAGTCTCTGCTAGGATTTCCATGAGCCCCATTCAGTCCTGTGCTAGTGTTTGCTGTCATGCAGTCCACCAGTGTAGGGGAGACGTTTTTTGCTGAGGTCCCCCTCCATGCCTTCCCTTCCTTCTGTAGTGGAAGCCTGGGGCTGCCACCTTGGGCCATCCTCTAGCCAGAGCAGCATAGTTGATGCTGGAGACTAGCAGCCCTCTGCAGACACTACAAAGAACTGAACAACTCTGAAAGTGCCTGGTGGGCTACGGTAGCTGTTGCCAGGGGTGGCTCTCTGTTTTCCAGTTGGCGTGGAAAAGCAGCAGTTCCAGGCCTGACCCTCAGTATCAGGCCAGTGGGCTTCTGAGCAGTTGTGCCAACTCTGTGCATACTCACTACTGTGAGTACACCAGCTAAACACAAAAACATGCTGTAAAATTAGAATTTTTCTTGAATATGTGCTTTTTGTAAGGTCTGCTGCATTCTGCAGTGTGATTTTATTACATCTTAGAGCCAGAAATTCTCCCTAGAAACACTTTTGTGAATTTATAATGAAAATTAATAAGGAATAGTAAAACTTGGAAATATGCTTTACAGACAACTTCTTACCCCCACAAATACTTTCTTAGGTGAATGGACTGTGACCAGGAGTATATTCAAAGCTATTCACTGTACTATCTCACTTAACTGGAAGCCAGCCTCTGAGGCCTCTGTCACAGCTGTAAATTCACAAGTGACAAATACCTCCCAGCAGCAGCTTATGTGACAAGATGTATACAGCCGGCACCCTGAGACAAGAAGATCACTCCTGGACCCTCCTCAAACTATATATATATAAAGCTACATGTAGGCTGGGGGCACAGCTTAGTGGTAGAGCCTGTGTCTAGCATGTTCAAGTCCTGAACACCAGGAAGATCCCCACCCCCCCAAAAAAGAAGAGAACCTTAAAAAACACAAAAGCTGCAGTAGCAACTATGTATAAAAAAAATAAGGCAGGAAATTACTTTTTCCCCAGGCATGCTGACAACAGTATCAGGGGACAGCTCACATGGCAGGGCAGAACTACATAAGCACTGGAGACTACTTAGTGTGAGGGTAAAAAAGCACCCCAGCCCCCATGGCATTGCTGCATGACAGAACACAATCATCACAGATCTTAGAGGGAAAGTTCCATTAGGAAGCATCCTGTCCAGTGCCTAAATATTTTATGTGAGAAATAGCATTTCTTCCCTGTCTGCTTGTTTTCAACCCTTCCCTTTACTTTTTAGGGGACAGATATGAAGAATTATTGAGGAACAGTGAGATCAATCTGTAAAAGCCACGGTTAAAATTTAGGTCTCCTATTGGCCATGATGGTATATACTTGGAAGGCAGAGGCTGGAGGGTGGAGAACTGGGGCTACCCTAGGCTGCATAACAAGACCCTGCCTCAAAACAAAACAAGCAAAATGAATTCGTATTTTATAACCCCATATCCAGAACTTAATCATCAATAAAAAAGTAAACTATAGTCTGTGAGTGTTCTAAGCATATTCAGAAAGGTTTCTTTTTGTAGCTCTATTTCTTTTGTTATATACTTTAGCCTTTAAAGGCCAGGCTTTGGAGGCCAGACATGGTAGCACACATATTTAATCCCAGTACTTGGGAGGCAGAGGCAGGTGGATCTCTTGTGAGATTGAGGTGATCCTGGTCTAGAGAGTTCAAGGCCAACCAGTGCTACAGTGTGAGACCCTGTCACAACACAACACATAATACAACACAACACAAAACAAACCAGGGCTGGAGAGGTGGCTTAGTGCTTAAGAACACTGACTGCTCTTCCAGAGGATCTGGGTTTGGTTCCCAGCACCCACAAGGCAGCTAACAATGGTTCTTAATTCCAGTTCCAGTTCCATAGGATCTGATGCCCTCTTCTGGCCTCCATGGGCACTGTACATGCATGGTACACTTACATATATGCAGGTAAAACATTCATAAAAGTCTTAAAAAGGGGGTGGGGAGCTGGAGAGATGGCTCAGTGGTTAAGAGCACTGGCTGCTCTTGCAGAGGACCTGGGTTCAGTTCTTAGCACCCATATGGCAGCTAACAACTGACAACTCTCCCAATTCCAATTCCAGGGGATCTGACACCTCTTCCGAATTCTGCGGGTATTGAACGACATGGGTACACTTACATACGGACAAGCAATACACTCATACACATTAAAAAAAATTAAATAAATAAATTTTTAGAAAGGGCCAGGGGCTTTGGTTATTTGAAAGGGTAATACAATGAATTACTCGCTAGTTAGGCTGGAGAAGCAAGATGTCCCTGTAATCATAGGCTCGGATTGGTTAGACTGACTATTCTAGTGATATTATTAATGTGGTCCCCAATGGCAATAACCATTGTAGGATTTCCCTCTATTCTTCTACTTCAGGGAATGCTGGATCTTCCACAGAAATCTTCCCTAGAAAGAAAAGTCACTGCTGGCATGCTCACTTCTCACCTTAACCGCCATTCAGGGTCATGGAAGCTTGGTATCCTTGACTGTCTCAAGACATCTTGGGGAATTAGATTTTTTTAAAAAAACATTATTTTTATTTTATGTGTATGAGTATATTGCCTGCATGTATGTAAGTGCACCAGTGCATGCAATGCCTGCAGATCTCAAAAGAGGGCATCAAATCCCCTGGGATTGGAGTTATGGATTGTTGTTAGCCACCATGTAGGTTCTGGGAATTGAACCTGGGTCCTCCGCAAAAGCAATCAGTGCTCTTAACTGCTGAGCCATCACTCCAGCCCCAGGAATTAAGTCTTTGTTAGGGTGCACATATACAAAATCAGTCTTGGCTTTCTTGTCTCCTCTTTGTTCCTGTACTCAAGGACAGCTCCTGCGGCAACAGAAGACTGTTTCCACCTGCTGTCACTCTGATTTGATTATATGTTAAACCCAAAGTGGTGTGTGCGAGGCAGCTCCCTGGGACGCTGTTATTGCTTCCCAAATGAGCTAGGGCCGGTTTTTAGAAAGGAGACTTCCAATGACCCTGTAAAGGGTCTGACAGGGAATATATGAAGAAGGCGGAGCCTGAGGGCTTTTTCCTAAGTCAGCAGGAAGCAGGCTGATGTCCCAGACTGCCGAAAGTGGCCCCATCTTTCAGGTGGGCTGGAAAGAAGAGGTCCTAAAGGCCTCTTTCCCCAAAGCTCCATGGCCTGGCCCACTTCCAATATGGATAATTACATTCCCCTTTCCTAAATACTCCCTGCAGCTTAAACTGGATGCAGGATTCTTCTTTTCTGCCCTAAAACACTGCAACATTGCTATGTGGCTATTAAACAGCTGCCGTGGCCCATCCCTGAGGAGGCTGAAGGGAATCGAGTGGGTCATTTATAAAGCCGCTGAAGTGCCTGGGGATGAAAGTGCTCAATATCCTCCAAATGCGGCCTGTGGTGGTTAGGCTGGCGGTCAAATACCAAAGCAGATTAAGAGGTAATCCGAATGTAATCGCTGGGGGCTGGCCTGCCCTTCAGCCTCAGCCCCCTGGACATGCTGTGTTCTTCTGGGGTTGGTTTGATGTTCCGATCATTGTTACATGGCCCTTCAGCTTCTTCCTCTATGAATACATACAGAATTCATTGTGGGGGGTGGGAATGAATAGCCCCGAGAGGGTAGAAAAAAGATGACACTAACATGCTTATTAACACTGACTGGAGGAACTTTGTCCCAGACAGATGCACACCTACTGGCAATGCTTCCTCTGTAAATTACTTTCTGAGCTTTTTTTCTAACAGAAAACCTGTTTGACCAATTATCAAATTTGTATAATTGGCTGGAAAAAAATGGAAACCATTTATACATATACCACAGAAACCATGCCCATATTTTACTTCATAGCACAAGCAAAAGCTAGCTCCAGACTTTTATTTAGATTTATAAACCAATAGCCAGGCATGGTGGGGCATGTACCTGTAGCTCCAGCTACTTGAGAAACTAGGGCCAGAAGACCACTTGAACCCAAGAGTTTGAGACCAGCCTGGGGAATGTATGGAAAGCCTCTCTCAAAAACAAGCAAAAAATTAATATGGACAGTATTTTGTAAGGGCAGCTAGATGGGGGTGGGGGTGGGGTGGGGGAGGGGATAAAGTGGACCAGGCCAGGCATGGCCACACACACTTGAAACCTCAGCACTTGGTTCAGGTAAGAAGACTGCCATGAGTTCAAAGCCAGTCTGGGATACATAGTGAATTCCAGGCCAGCCTGGGCTACATAGGAAAACCCTGTTTTGAAAAAGAAAAACAAAGCCGGGAGTGGTGGCACACGCCTGTTGTCCCAGCACTTGGGAGGCAGAGGCAGGTAGATCTCTGTGAGTTCAAGGCCAGCCTGGTCTACATAGTGAGTTCCAGGACAGCTGGGGCTACAGGGAGACCCTGTCTCAAAAAGACCGAAAAACAACAACAACAACAAAAAAAAAAAAGAAAAACAAAAATAAAATGAGCAGGGCCTAAACCTCTCAACTCCCAGCACCATGCTGCTATACTCACTTCCTAGACAAAGCTAAGCTAATGTCCTGGCTCATACACCAACCAGCTTTGTCATTTTCAACATGGTGGGTAACTTCTCTGAGTTTGCATCTTTACCTGTAACATGGGAACAATAGTGCTTATGTCATGGGGCCTTCATGAACATGATTATATGAGATAATGCATGTAAAGTCCTTGGCATGATGCCCTGCCAGTTAGTATTTTTCTTTTGAGACAGGTTCTCCCTGTAACCCTAGCTGGCCTGGAGCTTGCTATGTAGACTAGGCTGGCTTCACTCTCACAGAGATCTGCCTGCCTCTACCTCCTGAGTGCTGGGGCTAAAGGTGTGCACCACCAAGCCATGGTCTCTCCCTACCCGGCACCAGAAGTGGAAGGTTAATGTGGGACAGTGGAGCACAGAGCCCTACAGGTAAAGGAACCTGGACTTGTTCTTAATTGTAATTTCATGTACAAGCATAACAAAGGGGCCTTGGTCTTATTTGTTTGTTTGTTTTTATGGCCTCGGCAGCTCTAGTTGCTGTAGTTGCTCTACATGGAGAAAAAAGTGACACCAGGGGCTAGGGCAAGGAGCTGCATCTGGAGTGTCAGGGTTATGGTGCTGGTTAGTCCACGTGACCTCTGCTTTCATAAGTTCCCCCCAGTTAGGCATTCCAAGGCTATCACCCCCTGGGAGCACTATAAATTACAATGCATTGTGAGGATATTACTACTGTATTGGTTTCCACTGAATCAGTGTCATATGCTAAACACATCAAGATTTTTAATAGCACCAGACTAAACCAATTGGGACTGGAGCCCAAGCAGCTCATAATAAGAAGGGATCGACACTTTGCTCTGCAACTGAACATGCGCAGCACACACATTTTAAGACTGGAGACTAGGAGAATGCAAACCAGTATAATCCATGTTGTCGGTTCTAGACATTTATGAGCTGTCAGAAAAGGGGAAAAAGAAATTCCCATACCAATACTACCTGTCGATCAGACCCAGGAAGAAATTAAAGTCAAGAATAATGACAAGAAAATAACCCAGCCTGTGAGTCTGTCATTGGTCTTAGCATTTCAGGTAGAACTTAATAAAAAGACCAGCTCCCAGGGTAGACAGCTTTAGGCCCTGGGTCACAGAGCCATTCACCCAGCTCTGGGAAGTCAGTTAATGTTGATGTGCATACCTGGGAACAGAGAACGAGCAAATCAATAATCCCTGAAATCCGAGCTGGAACTCCTATTCATGAACCTAGTCTTAGAGGAAAAAACCTGCAGGAACGAAAACAACAATGCTGCAAAATCACCTTCCTACCTTCTCCAGCTCGCTCTTCAGGATAAGGGTAGTATTTAATAGTATCACCTTGGAGGCAAGGTCAGAAACTGCCACCTCTGAGGCTTGCCCTTCATGTATTTTCAGAAAGCAAAAGAACAAACAAGCAAAAAGCCTGAAGTGAAAGCTTAGCCTTTATCACCACTCAGCTACAGGGCTCCCCTCTATCCCGCCTCCCCTGTGAAATTCTTTCCAACAGCCCCACTTCTAACATCCCCACTCCTGACTTAGCAGCTCACTCACTCTCTCGTTTATCTAGCGGTGGGGATGGGCTCTACTAAGCAAAAGGACTCCACTCTGCTGCTGATGTTCAGACTGTTCTCAGGAACAATCGTGCCCCAAGGGCCTCCATCTTCTTCACCTTCCATACTGTATGCTCAGGACCCCCTCAAGCTTAAGGTCTGGAGCATTCAAACGGACCTCCATCAGCCCCAAATGTTCCTAAGGGCCCACTGGGAGACCCACACTTACCGAGTAATTCGCTTGTCTTCTCGTCATATTCTTCAGCCATTTCCTTACCATCTGGGAACAAATAGTGCACCATCCTCTTCCCTACGTAAAAGCAGAGAATACCTTAGCTCAAAGCCTCCCCTGACCTTGCCCCCTGCAGATCAAAGGGTCTACCCTGAAAAGAGCAAGAGCTTGGAGAACCTCTACCAGAGCCTCCCTTGCATTTCTTACCAACTTCTACCCACTATCACTTTAAGACATATCCCACTGGGCGTGGTGGTGCACACCTTTAATCCCAGCACTTGGGAGGCAGAGGCAGGTGGATCTCTGTGAGTTTGAGGCCAGCCTGGTCTCCATAGCAAATCCAGGCCAGCTGTGACTACAGGGAGACCCTGTCTCAAAAAGACCAAAAACTGCCAGGTGTGGTGGCACATGCCTTTAAAATCCCAGCACTCAGGAGACAGAGGCAGGTGGATCTCTGTGAGTTCAAGACCAGCCTGGTCTACATAGTAAGTTCCAGGCCAGCTGGAACTGCAGGGAGACCCTGCCTCAAAAAGACCAAAAAAAAAAAAAGACATGTCCCAGGGCTCCCTTCCTCTCTCTGTTCATGTCTTCGCTCTGCTACTTCTCCTCAACTTCTACACTCTTCTTCACTCCCCAAAATTCACCTCAAATGTCACTTCCACTGGGAAGTCTTCCTTAACTATCTTCCACCACCATTCCAGAAATGTATCACTTGCTCCTCTGTGTCCCCTCAGTGCGTCAGTCCTACCCACAGTGGAGCATTTATCACCTGCCAGACACTGTTAAAAGCATGTAACACATGACATCATGTCTTTCTCCCCAAGGTCCTACAACCAAGCCTGTGTGTTCAAGATGTGAGCTGGGTTTTTTGACAGACACTTCCCTCCAGCTATACCACCGCTTTGCCTTCTACACGGTCCAAGCCATTCCCAGCGCAGAGCCCAGGATGCTCTCATGTGTTTTCTTCCTGACATGCACTTTTCTTATGACTCTACAGCTACGTGTGATTCTTTGGACACTATTTGTCTCTTCTACCGAATAGGAAGTTTTGTCCCATGGTCTTCCTGAGACCAAGCAGAGTACCTAGTATATAAGAAGAACTCAACTACTGAAAGAATGAAAAACTATTGAAAGATCATCCACTGAAGGAATAAAAGACCCCAAAGGAGTCGCCTAGACCAACTCCTCTATCTATGAAGCATAATCACAAGCACTTGCTTAAAGGTATCAATGTAATTTCCTCTCTCTCTTTCAGGCAGATAGTAGGTATCATCAGTAGGCTCTTCACAAAGACTAACAAAAGAGCCCTATGCCCAGTGGACACTACCCTCCATCAACTCCAAGAATAAGAGCCATAAGGTGGCTTTCTCCTCTCTGGTACACAGTTTCCTTAATTCATTCCTAATTTTTAAAAATATTTTATTTATTATTTTTATTTTATGTATGTGTATTGCCTGCATGTAAGTAAGTGCACCCATGTCGTGCAATGCCCACGGAGGACAGAAGAGGCTGTTGGATCCCCTGGAATTGGAATTACAGACAGTTGTTAGCTGCCATGTGGGTGCTGGGATTTGAACCCGGGTCTTCTGCAAAAACAGCCAATGTTCTTAACCGCTGAGCCATCTCTCCAGCCCCAGTCATTCCTAATTTTTATTTCAGGGTAATTCATCCCAAAATTTGCAAGGTCTTTAGGCAGGCCCTAGGTTTTACCACCCTTAATAATCTGGATGGTTCACAGGAAGCTGCTGGAAATACTTGTGAGGTTGAATATTGTTCTAAGAGTTTACTGAACATTTTTCTAGGGAATTACCTATTTATGACCCCTCCATTCCCCAGGAGGCAAATACTAAGGCATATCCATATATTCATATTACATTATTTTTTGGTTTGCAAAAAATCCCAATAACGCTATTTTGTAATACTGCTAACAAAAGAACACAATTCTGACTGATTAAATATTTTTTTAAAGTTTTTTAAAAATTTTTTGTTTATATTTTTATTTTATGTGTATGTGTGTATTGCCTGCATGTAGGTTAAGTGTAACTGTGTTGAGCAATGCCCACGGAGGCCAGAAGATGCTGTCGGATCCCCTGGGACTGGAGTTATGGACAGTTGTTAGCTGCCATGTGGGTGTTGGGATTCGAACCCGGGTCTTCTGCAAGAACAACCAGTGTTCTTAACCTCTGAGCCATTTCTCCAGCCCCATATTTTTTAAGATATTGCCCTATGGGGACTGGGGAGATGGCTCAGTAGGTTAAAGTGCATTTCTACAAGCTTAAGAACCCCAGCACCTACATAAATATCTGGACATGGCTGTGCATGTCTGTAACCCCAAAGTTGGGGTGCAGAGATAGGCAGACCACAAGAACCTGGCTCAGTGAGAGACCCTGTCTAAGACTATTGTGATAGAGGAAGACACCTGACATCCTACTCTGGCCTCTGCATGCACACACATGGGTGTGTGCACCTGCACATTCGTGTGCATGTACCACACACATACATCACACACACAATATTATCCTATGACCAAAAGCAATGAAAGCAGACTCTTTAACATGATTTGTATAATCATGTTCAAAGCAGCATTATTTACAACAGTCAAAAAGTAGAAGAAGCCCAAGTATCCATCAACAGATGAATAAACAAAATGTGGAGCACATATGTGTATACACAGACACAGAGACACACAGGAATATTAGTTTTATAAATGAAGGAGGGTGTTAGGAGGGGGCCAATCAGTAAAGATTCCCAACATCCATATAAAAAGCTGGGGGTGTTGGTAAACTCTTGTAATCCCAGTAATGAGGATGTGGAAACAGGAGAATCCCTGGGGTTCATCGACCAACTAGCCCAGCATAATTGCAAGCCCTAGGTTCCAGTGAGAACCCTTTCTCAAAAACAAGGTGGGGGGGGCACAATTAGAAAATGGTTCAGTGGTTAAGAGCACTTACTGCTTTTCCAGAGGACCTGAGTTCAGTTCCCAGCACTCACCCGGCGGCTAATGTCCATCCTTAACTTCAGTCCCAGGGGATCTAATGCCCTCTTCTGGACTCTGTGGGCACTGTACACTTAAGTACATGCAGGCAAAACAGTGACATACACTTCTTTTTTTAAAAAAAGCCATGGGAGCCAGCCAGGTGTGGTGGAGCACACTTTTAATCCCAGCACTCAGGAGGCAGGGACAGAGGCAAGTTCCAGGCTAGCTGTGGCTATAGGGAAACCCTGTCTCAAAAAGACCAAAAAAAAAAAAAAAAAAAAAAAAAAGATGGGTGCCAGCAAGAAGATTCAGTCAGTAAAGGTGCTTGCCACCAAGCTTGACAACCTGAGTTGGGTCCCCAGAACTAACATGGTGGAGAGAACCCATTCCTGCAAGTTGTTCTTTGATCACAACATGTGTGCCATGGGGAATATGTGTGCGTACATGCACAAATAAATGTATTAATGAAAAAAAAAAACCCAAAAACCCAAGGTGGACAACTTTGAGTTAAGACACTTGAGGTTGACCTCTGGCCTCCACATAAGAACACACAAATGAAAAATAAAGAGGAAGGAAATTCTGACACATGCTACAACATAGATGAACCTTGAAAACCTTTTGCTATGTGAAATAATTCAGCCATAAATAGGGAAATATTGCATGATTCCACTTATATGGGGTTCCTAGAGTAGTCAAATTAATTGAGTCAGAAAGTACAATGGTGGTTGCCAGTGTCTGGGGAGGAAAGAAGAGTGAAGAGTTAGTGTTTGATGGGGTAGAGTGTTGGTGTTGTGAGATGAAAAGAATTCTGGAGATGGATGCTGGTAAGGGTTGCAAAACAATGTGAATGCACTTAATCCTACTGGACTGTACAGTTAGAAACGGTTTAACACGCATACACATAAAATAAAAATAATAAATAATTTTAAAAAATGGTTAAAATGGCCAGGCATGATGGTACATGCCTTTAGTCCCAGCATTGGGAAGGCAGAAGCAGGCAGATTTCTGTGAGAGTGAAGCCAGCCTGGTCTACATAGTGAGTTCCAGGCCAGCAAGGGCTACAGGAAGACCCTGTGTCAAAAAGACAAAAAAAAAAAGACTTAAAAAAAAAAAGGTTGAAATGGCAAATTTTATGTTTTTAAAAACCACAATAAAACAAAAACCATTATCCTATGAGATAATATCCTAAATCTTCTGCACGGCATGAGCTCACAACATGGCCCAGCTTATTTATACCAGCTCACATTTCCCACCATTTCCAATTACTGCTAGGAAGAAACTCTTAAGTCTTGTATCCTGCCAAGGTGGAGGCGGTGCCTGCCTGGGCAAATGTTTGTATACCACTAAACATTTGGTATTTCTCAGTAACCAGATACACTCTCACACTTCCATGCCTTTACATGTGATTCATTCTTCCTCATATGATTAGCCCTTCCTCTCCACTTATCAAAAACCTATTAATTCCCTAGGGGCTGGACATATCTTTTCTGTTTAGTGATTAACCATAGACAATTATTTCCACCTTCAAGCTTTCTTAGCATTTTACACAATATTCCAAACTCGTTTTAAATTATTATTTATTTTAGCTAGGGTCTCACACTGTAGTCCAGTCTGGCCTCAAACTTATGGTAATCCTCCTGCGTCAGCCTCCTGGGTGCTGAGATTACAGACATGGATTCTGACTGGTTAAGATTCTGACCTCTAATTAATTAATTAATTAATTAATTAATTAATTTTCGTCTTTTTGAGACAGGGTCTCCCTGTAGCCCCAGCTGGCCTGGAACTCACTATGTAGACCAGGCTGGCCTTGAGCTCACAAAATTCCACCTGCCTCTGCCTCCCAAATGGGACTAAAGGCATGTGCTACCACGCCCAGCTTTTTTTTTTTTTAATTTTATGCGTATGAGTGTATCACCTGCATGTATGTAAGTGCACCCATGTCATGCAATGCCTGTGGAAGTTAGAAGGCATTGGATCCCCTGGAACTGGAGTTACGGATGATCGTTAGCAGCCATGTGGGTACTGGGAATAGAACCCAGGTTCTCTGCAAGAGCAGTCGGTGCTCTTAACCACTGAACCATCTCTCCAGCCCCTCAGACCTCTATTTAACGCATGTTTTTTTCTTGACCATTCTGTGAACTCCTGGAAGACCATGGTTTTTTCTATCTACCCTAGTACATAACTTGGCACATAGTAAAAGCCTCCCTAAATGCTGCATTTAGTTGAATTTAGTTTCCATAAATGTCAACCTTCCTAACTGGCCTATACCTGTCCCCAGCTCTTAGCTTTAAAGGCTCGGGAATTCAGACCTAATTAATCCTGGCTTCCAAGTGGCTCCAGGAAAGGACTCTGAAGCACAGTGGTGAGGAAAAGATGAGACGCCAAATTCCTGTTTCTAGCTTTCGGACACAGCCTTTGGTTCTGGTTGTATCTCCCCTAAAGATCTGGAGAACATTCAGAGACTCACTTTACAAACAAAACAGTTGGAAAGGACCTCAGAAATAGCAGTAGTAGCTCACCCACTTCATTTTATGGTTGAAGAAAACAAGATCCAAACAACCTTGGGCTGACTGAAGAGGCCATGGTGAATCCATGGCAGTGTTGATCTAAAGCCCAGGCATTCCTCCTTCCTATGACACTGGGCTGCCATCAACAACAGGACCCTGAAACTAAGGTTGTAGGGATCAAGAAAGAGTTATATCCTGACCATAACCTGAAAAACCTAGGGCTGGCCTAAAATCTGCATTTCAGTTTCCTACTCAGTAAAGTGAGGTGGAAAATTAGCTTCTCGGTACAGCCCCTGAGGAGCAAATGAGTGTGAAAAGAATTACTGTGAATTAGCAACAAAATTCTGAGCGGGCAGAAGCCGTGTAAGGAAAACTCAGGGGGTGAACGGAGACGTGGATTGCAGTCCACCCTGTCATCCCCTTGGGCCTCAGTTTCCTCATCTGCAAATGCAGAATGCTGGCCTGGCTGACGTCCAGCTCCGCCCACCCAGGCTGAGGCCCTTCCCGGGGCGCCTGCTCCACGCCGGGCCTGGCGAAAAGGACGAAGGGGCTCGAGTTACCATCCTGCAGCAGCGCCGTCTTCTCCGCCGCCCGCAGACTCTCCAGCCAGCCGGTCACCGCCATCTTTCCTGCGCCCAGCTGCGCGCCTCGCCACTGCCATGGCAACTGCCGGGCCCAGGGTCACTTCCGGATGACCCGGAAAGTGTTCTGGGCATTTACCTTTCCCTCCCGCCCCTTCCATTCTTATTGGCTCCCATGGTGAGTAGTTTATTCCTCTTCGCCGAGGGCGATCCTGGGATGCTGTGGATCCGGCCAGCCCGGATCTGCGGTGCGGAGGGGCTTCTAGGACTTCTAGGGTCCCAACACCCGCTTTCTTCTGGCCCCAGCCACCTGCGCATCGCCACACCTGCTCGGGTCTTGCTCAGCCCAGCTGTGAGGCCGAGATTTCCCCGAACCCAGAGCGCCCCACACCTGCTGCGGCTGCTCCCTATCTCCCCGCAGCTGCCGGGCTCAGCACCCGACGCTGAGGCCCGCGGCCGGGGCAGGTGCAGGGCGTGCCCACTGCTCCCCCTGAAGCCCACCTCCCCTCGTTTTCCTCAGAGTGCATATTGAGGATAAAGATGTGAGAGTTGTGTGCAGGTATCCTTCAGGCTCCACTTCTTTGGGGAGATGAAGGCCTTGCTAAAAGATGTAGCCCCATGTCTTAGTCTTGTTATCTTTTTGGAAAAGCCCCTTGGAAGTGGAAACGGGCAGACAAAGCACAGAATTTCCCAGGAATGTAATTGTTTCCCTTCCCTCAAAAGCCACCTACCCAGGGCCAATCGTCCAAACCTTTGCTTAATAGTCTGAAAGGGTAGTGAGTGTTGAACTTGGGTTATGCTACTGAAGTTTACGTGGGGTTTCCAAGACCTCTGGGAACTGGTCTGCTGCCTGCAAAGCCCATCTGTATAAGCTAGATGGTCTAGGGGGTGGGCCCCCAATTTTGGATTTCTTCATGACATCTGGTTTGACTTAAACAGAAAGGACAGGATCCAGCCATACTTCAATGGACCCCAAGGGCATCTTGAAGGCATTTCCCAAGCGGAAGAAAAACCCTGCCACTTCGTCATCAAAAGCACTTGCAAAGATTCCCAAAAGGGAGAAGGGTGAAGCAGGAGGTGAGCTGACACACCCTCAGAACTCTTATGTACTAGAGCCCTCAGCCTTCCAGAATCAGCTCTCGGAATGGGCCATACCTGTCTAGAGCCTAAAGATCACTTTGTATTAGCCTTGGTCTCTGTCTTTTTTGCTTGTTTTTTTTTTTTTTTTTTTTTTTTTTTAGACACTTTCTTTTACCCGGGGCCGGCCTGCAATTTCCCTTTTAGGTACATCAGGTGGGTGTCATTCTTTTTGTTTTTTTTTTTTTTTTTTTTTTTTTTTTTTTGAGACAGTCTCATATAGCCGAGGCTGGCCTGGAACTTGCCTTATAGCTGAGGATGATCTTGAACTCCTGATCTGCCTGCCTCTACCTCCTAAGTGCTGGGATTACAGGTGTGTACCACCATATCCAGCTGGTTCTCTGTCTTCTTCCCCATCCCAAGACTTTAGTCAGAAAATTTTTCCTGATCCCTCAGGAAATGATCATTAGATGAAATACCACTAAATTTATAGTAGTTGAAATACCACTAAATTCATGTTTGTCATGGGCTGATGGCTCAATTTAATGATATTTCATCTACTATAGGAAATGATCGTTAGAATTCCTTGTTGTCCTGGAGGCTGCCGCAAGGACAGACAGAAGTCCCCCTGGAGTCCTCAGGCTTGTTCTAAGTTATTTTGTTGCCAAATTGATATATAGATAAGTAGAGGTTTTAGGGTATGGGAGTGGTGGTTAAGTCTTCTTGACTGTGCAGTCAGGAAATATGTAATGGCAAGAAAAATAAGTGATAACATGATTCTGAACTGAGTTCAAAGCAAGAAAAAGGCATTCATTTTCTCTGTGACAGACACTTATAGGTGACATATAGTGTGCCAGGCACTGCTCTAGGTTACACCAGGGACAGGACACAAAAAAATCCTAACCCCTTGCATTCAAGATGACTCATGAGCAAATTTGTAGTGTGCTTGTATAGAATCCTGGATGGAAGGGAGGTTGGATGACAGGAAAATGATTCCTTTGGTGGAAGAGGACTTCAAATAGTTCATTTTGACCTTATCTAAAATTTCCCAGGCCAGTGTCCTGCACCTATAATCCCAGAACCTGTGAGGTCAATGTAGAAGGATTAGGAGTTCAAGGCCATCCTCTGCTATATAGTAAGTTTGAGACTAGTCTGGGCTACATGAGACCCTGTCTCAATAATGTTACAGTAATAGGCATTTGGATATCCCCTTCACAGAGTGGCTGAGCTCCCTACAGGCCCACATTGTGCCCACTGGGATTGGACGAGCCCGGGCTGAACTCTTTGAGAAGCAGATTGTCCAGCATGGTGGCCAAATATGCTCTGCTCAGACCCCAGGGATCACTCACATTGTAGTGGATGAAAAAATGGACTGTGAGCGGGCCCTCCACCTCCTCAGACTGCCCCAGCTACCCCCAGGTGCTCAGCTGGTGAAGTCAGCCTGGCTGAGCTTGTGCCTGCAGGAGAAAAGGCTGGTGGACACAGCTGGATTCGGCATCTCTATCCCTAACAGGTGGGCTGGTCCTAGTTTTTCTCAAATATTTATTGGTAACATGTTGCATTTCATCTTCTGGCCTCTGTGGGCACGCTGCCTGCACACTTATGTACATGCAGGAAAAACACTTTTTTTTAAAAAAAAAAGTGGGGGCCAGCCAGGTGTGGTGGTACACGCCTTTAATCCTAGCACTTGGGAGGCAGAGGCAATCAGATCTCTGTGAGTTCAAGGCCAACCTGGTCTACCTAGAAAATTCCAGGCCAGCTGGGGCTACAGAGACCCTATCTCAAAAAGAGCAAAAAAATAAAAACAACTTCTACTTATGGCCAGGCGTGGTGGCACATGCCTTCAGTCCCAGCACTAGGGAGGCAGAGGCAGGCAGATCTCTGTGAGTTCGAGCCAGCCTGGTCTAAATAGTGAGTTCCAGGTCAGCTGGAACTACAGGGAGTCCCTGTCTCAAAAAGACACCCCCCCTCAAAAAAATAGCTCCTACTTTTAAAATTGAACATATTCAGAAACCAAGGTTTCAGTGTGGAGAAAGATTGGGAACACAGATAGAGACTTTTGATGCCTTAACTGCCTTAACTATTACCTCCTCCCAACTCTAGGTTCTTGGAGCAACCACAGCCCAGCAAAGCTGACCAAGACTCTTCTGCTCCTGGCATCCAGGAGGTTCTACCTAGATCAACCCTCTCCCCTCCCTCAAAGGCAGAAGAGGCACCAAGAACCCAGGCCCAGGTCAGGAGCCTCCCAGCCAGGGACTTTGATCACAGAAGTGGAGAGGGCCTGATGGTTCTACAGAAAGTTCAGAGTCTCTCTTGATTATTAAGCCATTTAGCTCTTTCCAACACTTGTTATTCCTGGATTCACCAAGCCACGTCTAGCACATATCACTGGGAATTCCAGGTTAGGCTCTAGAGGAAGCCATCTGGAGCATGGCATTACAGTGAAGAAGGCATGAGTCCAATCACAAGTTGCAGTCTCATCCTTGAGTCAGAGTATGAGATACCCCCCACCCACCCCAATACAACCCTCATTTTTGAGGACTCCCTCCTCATAGAGGACACAAATTTATTATTTCTTCTCTTCCTTATCTTAAGATCAGCTCAGATGATGAAACCAGTGATGGGGAAGGGCCCCACGTTAGCCCAGCTGATCTGGAAGCCTTGATCAGTGGTCGCTACCCCAAACCCCCTGAGGAAGATGGTAGGCCTGATCTAGCTCCAGAAGCCTTGGATAAGTGGGTCTGCGCGCAGCCCTCAAGCCAGAAGGCAACCAACCACAACCTGCACATCACAGAAAAGCTGGAAGTGCTGGCCAAAGCCTACAATGTCCAGGGAGACAAGTGGAGGGCCCTGGGCTATGCCAAGGCCATCAATGCCCTCAAGAGATTCCACAAGCCTGTCAGCTCCTACCAGGTACTTGAGGATGAGGAAGAGGTCTTCTCTTTACTAACTACTGGTTGATGGAGACACTAGTCACCAATAAAGCATCGGATTTAGTGGTTAAGATTTTATAATAGGGCTGGAGAGCTGTTAAGAGCACTGGCTGAGTTCAGTTCCCAACACCTACATAATGGCTAACAACCATCTATAACTGCAGTTCCAGGGGATCCAGATCTCTGTGGGCCTTGCATGAACATGGTACATATAAATATATGCAGGCAAAACACTCATACCTATAAATAAATCTTTTTTTTAATGGTTTTTAAGACAGGGTCTTCTTGTAGCCCCAGCTGGCCTGGAACTCACTATGTAGACCAGGCTGGCCTTGATCTCACAGCGATTCACCTACCTCTGCCTACTGAGTGCTGGGATATATATATATGTGTGTATGTATTTGGTTTTGGAGACCATTAATTATGTGATTCTAAGTGAGTTACTTACTCTTTGAGTGTCAGTTTTCCCATGGATAAAAAGGAATTGATAACAGTAGCCCATTCACAGTATTCTTTTTTTTTTTTTTTTCTGGTCTTTTTGATCACAGTGTTCTTTTTTTTTAAAAAAAAAATACTATTTTTATTTTATGTGTATGCATATATTGCCTGCATGTATGTAAATTCATCCATGTTGTGCAATGCCTGTGGAGGTCAGAAGAAGGCATTGGATCTCCTAGAACTGGAGTTACAGACGGTTGTTAACTGCCATGTGGGTGCTGGGAATCAAACCAGGGTCCTCTGCTCTTAATTGCTGAGTCGTCTCTCCAACCCTCCATTCACAGTATTTTTATTGCTGATCTCTACCCCTCTGGGAACCAAAGGACAAGTTTCCCAGCCCATGTTCAATCCAAGCATCATCTCAACTCTACTTAAGCTCTGTACAGCCACACGGTTGCTGGGATGACTTTTGAGCAGACAGCTACTGATGGAGTCAGCTTCGCTCCATCTGGCCCTCCCTTCCTACCCGTTTACTCTTCTTCCTTCTCTGTGCCACACCTTCCCCTAGGAGGCCTGCAGCATCCCTGGAGTTGGCAAGCGGATGGCTGAGAAGATCGTGGAGATCCTGGAGAGTGGACATCTGCGGAAGCTAGACCACATCAGTGACAGCGTGCCTGTCTTAGAGCTCTTCTCCAACATCTGGGGAGCTGGAACCAAGACTGCTCAGATGTGGTACCATCAGGTCACACCCAGTCTAGCTTCCACTTCAGTACTGCTGTATTACAGAACCTCTACCCTCTTATCCTCCTTCCCTGTTTACCTAAAGTGACCTGGGTACCTGGATTTTCCCACCATGAGAATGAATCCAGACTACAGGGAGACCATTTTTCAAGGATACTAGGATTCATATAGGCCCCTCTCTTAACTCCCAGAACAGCAGTGTGGCTTAGTGTCCTTGAAGTGTGGGTAGGAACAATAAATACATTTCTCTGTTCCCCAGACTGCCTAAGGAGCCCAGGCTTTGGCTCCATGTCTGGATCTGGCTCCCAAACTTGGCCATGACAAGAATCACCTTGGGAACTGGTGACAGTGAAGCCTAGGCCCATTTCAAACCAAGGAGAGAGGGACCAGTGGCCCCAGATTATGGCATGTCTTTCATGCTCCTGCCTTTCCCAAGACCCACAGAGCAGAGGCCAACCTACTCCTGGGCTTGGTCCTGCCTCAAGTCTTCCATGGTGGGCACAGTGACAGAGCCCTCTGTATCTGCTGGTCCATATACCTCGTTAGTCCTGGGTCCTCATAGCCTTCTTCTGGCTGCTTTATTCCAGGGCTTCCGAAGCTTGGAAGATGTCCACAGCCTGGGCTCCCTGACTGCCCAGCAGGCCATTGGCCTGAAACACTACGATGACTTTCTGGACCGCATGCCCAGGGAAGAGGCTGCAGAGATTGAACAGATGGTAAACATGGCTCCTAGAGCAGTGAGATGAGCCAGGCTTGAAGTCAAGAACCCCTGAACCCTCAGATGAGTAGGCCAGCAGGTAGAGAAAGCTAGGGAATCACCAGAAATCGGGACCAGGGCTTAGGCTTAGATGACAGCAGATGGATGGCTTATGGGGTTGAGCACTGTAACATTGGCCCTGTGGGTGAGTGTTCTCAGGGTCAGATAGCATGAACAGTGGTAGCCTAGAGTAAAGGCAGGCATGGTCTCAAGTACTGGGGTATTTGGGAGTTTGAACAGGCCTAGGTTAGGGGGTCAGGGTAGAGTTGGTGATTCACTATCTTTGAGAACTTGATGAAAATATGGACTTTCAGCCTTCAAAATGTACACATGTGCCAAGGAGCTTTAACTCTTTCCATGAAGCCCACCCAAGGCTGGTCAGAATTAGGTTGGGTTTGGGTAAGAGCCCAGGGCCTGCAGGATCTCTGTGAGTTCAAGGCCAGCCTGGTCTACAATAGGGAGTTCCAGGCCAGCTGGGGTGACAGGGAGACCCTGTCTCAAGAAGACCAAAAAAAAAAAGAGAGAACTATCAATACTTAGTTAGGGGTAAACTTGGTTAGGAGTTTTCTCCCAGGGTCTTGTTCTATTGGTGGATGTTAAGATATTCATTGTCAAGGGCTGCATATGTGACTCAGCAGTAGAACACTTGCTTAACATGCCCAAGACCCTGTATTCCACTCCATGGAAAGATTTTTTTTTTTTTTTTTCAAAAAAAAAGATTTGTAGTTGTCCAAGATAAAGATTGCTTAGAACTAGGGACCAAGTTTATAAGTTTCTATACAATATAGAGTCAAGAGGGACCGGTTACAGTAGGATATATGTGGTGTTTGTTCAGCTGGCATAGGGATCAGGCTGGTGTGTGGGCGAAGTTCTTTCACTTTAGCTAAGGATCTTGTTGAGTGATAGTTAATCAGCCTGCAGCTCTACTCCAGGCCATAGGGCCATGGCCGGCACTGGGTAGATGGACAGGTCCTTTTGTATATCCATCATCAAGCTGTGGTACTAATGATGAACTGTCACTCAGCCATGTCACTCAGCCACGGTGTCCAGGCACAGAGAATGCCTTGGTCAGCCACTAGCCCCTAGCCTATTGGAACAGACCAGGCTTCCCACTGCAGCCTGCCCCCAAGTAGGGCTCCAGCTGTAGGGGTTCTGGTAGGATTACTCATCTGGGCAGCCTCTTCCCATTCTCCTGGGAGGCCTAAAAAGGGATTGAGGGGATTAGCAGAACTGTCTGTCAGGAGAATTGAGGTGTTCTGGCTGTGAATATCCAGGGCCCCTGAAAATTCAGTGTCCTGCAGTGGGGCCTGGGTACATCTGCATACAAAAGGCCTCAGTGTCTGATAGAGGCTAATGGGCTTATTTTTCCTCAATGAGGGCTAGTCCCTCAGATCCTTCAGCTGACAGGCCTGTCTTACCCATCCTAGAAGGGATGTGGGCAGCTTGTTTCCTTCCTTTCCCACAGGTACGGTGATATTTGGGGGCTCCATTTTCTCTGGGCCCAGGTTGGAAATTTACTTCTAGCCATCTGCTAAGACCTTAAACCTCAACTCCCATACACTGCTGTCAGCTCCACATACATAGAAAACTGGAATTGCAGGGACCTGGTTAGAGGCTTCTGGTACCTTGCTTCTTGGGGTTGGGACCAGGGCCAAGAGAAAAAGTATATCTCCGCTCTTGTTTTCTGAGACAGGATCTCATTACATAGCCCTAGCTGACCTAGAACTTGCTATATAGACCAGGCTGGTCTAGAACTTTGAGAGATCCACCAGCCTCTGCCTCCCTAGGGCTGGACTTAAAGGTGTGTGCTACCATACCCAGCCTGTGTCTCTCTGCTCTTTCACAGAGCCACCAGGCAGAGGTTGGAGCGTTCATGCAGAGGCAGAGCCAGTTCTGGTTCACGTAAAGCTTTCTTCTGTAGTCAGGACTGCTTCTCTAATCTAGGCAACTAGAGAACAGCAGTGCCCCAGGCTATCCCCTCAGCTTGGCAACAGTCATGGGAATTGGCTTGGGACAGTGTAAAGCTCCCTCCTCTTTTCCAGGTCCGGACATCAGCCCAGGCCTTCAACCCTGGGCTGCTGTGTGTGGCATGTGGCTCTTACCGCCGGGGGAAGATGACCTGCGGGGATGTGGATGTACTTATCACTCACCCAGATGGCCATTCCCACCAGGGCATCTTCAGCCGCCTCCTTGACAGCCTTCGGCAGCAAGGTATCCTCTTGGTCTTTAGGGTGAACAGGTTGGAAGGGAACAGCCACAGGGGTGAGCACCTCCAAATTATAGATCTGGGACAGGCTGTAGGGGAAGAGAAGGTGCCTTGCAAGACTTTGCAAGACTCCCACCTCTCCAGTGACCAAGTCTGTGTGCTCAAAGACACAATGAAACAGGTGCCCAGTAACCCTGCAGGTAGAAGGTCTCATCCTATGACACTGGGGGAGATGAACAGATTACTATCCACATTCCATAGATGAGGAAATGGGCCCAGAGAAGTAGGGTCACTCAGCCCAGAAATGAATGAGCTAGGAATAGAGAATGCAGGCGACCTGGGAGGGTAGACAGACAGGGCCTGGCTCCTTGTCCTGAAGCTGTCCCCCATATTGGGCAAGGGTTCCTCACAGATGACTTGGTGAGTCAGGAGGAGAATGGCCAGCAACAGAAGTACTTGGGTGTGTGCCTGCTCCCAGGGCCAGGGCGGCGGCACCGGAGGCTGGACATCATCATTGTACCTTACAGTGAGTTTGCCTGTGCCCTGCTATACTTCACTGGCTCTGCCCATTTCAACCGGTCCATGCGGGCTCTGGCCAAGACCAAGGGCATGAGCCTGTCGGAACATGCCCTCAGTGCAGCTGTGGTCCGGAACAGACAAGGTGTGAAGGTGGCGCCTGGCCAAGTGCTTCCCACCCCCACAGAGAAGGACGTCTTCAAGCTCTTAGGCCTGCCTTACCGAGAGCCAGCTGAGCGGGACTGGTGATCTATGACTGGAGCCGGGGGAGAGCCATGCTGGTCAGGCTGCCCCTCCTAGACATCCACAACTCCTCAGTTTTACCAAGCTCAGCTGTGCTGCTTCATGTTGTCCTTGGTAAGCTGAGCTGGGCGTTCTGTGCCTGAGGAAAGGAGGCAGCTTGACTCCCAAGGCCTGCACAGCTCTCTCGGGCAGGATCAGGCTGCTGTCCCTTGTATTTCACCACTGCCCTCATCATTTTGCACATGGCCCTTGCCCCATTTAAGTAGGAACAGGTGGCTGGTTTGAAGTCAGTTTCCTGTGCTGAAGGCCCAGGACCTCCTTCTATCCCAAGAAAGATCTAGCTGCTGGGGGTCAGGGAGAGGCTACAGGGGAGAGAGGGAAGCAGCTGTGGGTTCAGCATCATCTTTTACCATGAAGGAGCCATTCTGTAGGGATTCCCTTACCACCCACTTCCTGTGCAGCTGGAACTGCTGAGAAGGACCTGCCCAGACTCTGTGAAGACAGCCTCTAAAAGCCCAGGGGCCCAGTAAAATGCTTTTGACATTCAACCTGCCTGGTGTCTGTGAGCTACTATAGTCCCCACCTGCCTTCCTCCATTCTGGGAGCTGACCATCCAAGTCCAAAGAACCGTACTAGCTGCCTTCCTGACTGGCCTGGCCAAGAGGGTCTGGGCTGGGTAGTAGGAGAGAGAATCATTCAGGCATTAGAGTATGCACCCTTCAGCAGCTCCTTTGAGCCCTATTCAAGATAGGGCTATTGTGGAACTGCTTGTAGGCAACAACTAGGAAAATGGTCTCTGTACCACGATCATGGATGGATGGGGTGATCAAGGGAGGTTGCCTGGAGGAGAGGAGGAGTCAGAGTGGCAAGGAAATAGCCTATTTGAGAGGGGTCAACATGCTCTGTTTGGGGAGAGTTAAAAATCTGCTTTAGAGCTGGGTGTGGTGGCACACGCCTTTAATCCCAGCACTCTGAGGCAGAGCAGGAGGATCTCTGTGAGATCCAGGCCAGCCTGGTCTACATAGTGAGCTCCAGACTAGCCTGGGTTACAGGGAGACCCTGTCTCAAAAAGTCAAAAAAAAAAAAAAATCCACTTTAGAGAGGATGCTGGGATTTGGGAGAAGAACAGGTCTTAGAGAACTGAAAATCTGTTTACAGGCCCTGGCATACCTTTAGTTCCAGCACTTGGGAGGCAGAGGCAGGTGGATCTCTGAATTTGAGACCAACTTGATCTACAATAGGGAGTTCCAGGCTACATGGTGAGGCCCTGTCTCAAAAGAAAAAATCTGGCTACATGGTTTAAGAGTTTGATTGATTACAGATGGGAACGAGTCTGCAGTTGTGTAGCAAGGTTTATTTTATTTTATGTGTATGCATGTATTGCCTGCATGTGGGTACGTGCACCTGTGTTGTGCAATGCCCGCAGAGGACAGAAGAGACTGTCAGATCCCCTAGAACTAGAGTTATGGACAATTGTTAGCTGCCGTGTGGGTGCTGGGATTTGAACCTGGGTCTTCTGCAAGAACAGTCAGTGTTCTTAACCGCTGAGCCATTTCTCCAGCCCCACAGCAAGGTTTCTTAGGCTGGGCATTGCAGGACAAGAAGGATTAGTAGGGGCAGTAGTCTGGAAGAGTGATGGGCCCAAAGGCAGAAGGCTGTCCTGGAGGAGCTTGGAGAGCCCCCAAGACCCCATGGGAGAGTCAGAGTAGCGTATGAGGGAAGCTTGGGTACAGAGGTGGGTTCCAGCCTCAGTGTGCCAAGTTTGAACTGTGTGTGTATATGTGTGAAATCCCAGAGCTGGCCTTTGAGTCCTTGGTCTCAGTCCTGGGCTCCACCTGGGCACGGAGGCAAAATACCTAATTCCAGATACTTGGAAGGCTGAGGCAGGAAGACTGAGTTCAAGGCCAGCCTGGGCTATGCAGTAAGTTCAAGGCATCTCAAAGAGCAACAAAGTAGTCCTGGACCCTAGTAGCCTGAGAGCAGGCCTTCAACTCAAGCCCAGACCCCTAACACCCAAGCCAGGAGACTGAGCCTGCATGGGTCAAACTGGGAAAAGAGGTGGAGCCTACTGCATAGCCTCCACGAAATTGAGATGGCCACATCCAGTGACCTAGAGCCCTTCTGAAGGGCCAGCTTCTTTGTAGACCTCCTGTTTCTCCAGAGGCCATTGGGTGGTTCTCTGGGAGCAGGCAGACCACTGAGAGAATAGAGGTGACTACTTTTTGTGAATACAGGGTTCTAACTCCATTCTTCACCCTCCCATCTGCCTTAACTCCTTTGCCCCAGTAGACTTGGAATTTGGGGTGTGCCCTCAAACCATACTCCTGTCCTACCTCCTGACAAGGGCCACAAGGAAATCCTGTGCTGGAGAGAGTACTCACACCCTTCATGAAGGGTAGTATCCTCACTGTGCAGTGTGGTGTGAGGCAGGAGGGCCCCTGAAGTTGAGTACAGTGTTTTGAGGTGGGCTGTCTAGTGTAGCAGAGATGTGACCCTGGAGTCCTCGTCAGCAAGGAGTATGATGTTAGGGCTGTCCAGCCACTTGAGAGCCCACATCTGGTTCCTAGCAACCTAGCCTTCATCTTGCCAGAAAGAGGGACTGAATTTCAGAGATGGAGGAACTGAGGTCCTATCCAGTAACTGAGCACCCCTCATACCTCTCCAAGCTACCACCTGATCCCAAGGAAAAAGAAAAGGACCCAACAAGTCTGCTTCCAGTTCCAGCTCACTCCCTCTGTCCTTGAGCAGGTCTGTCCCTGGTCAGACCACATGTGTGGTAGGCAGGATAATGGCCACATGTCCATGCCCCAATCCCTGTATATATGTTTCCTT
This sequence comes from Nannospalax galili, assembly GCF_000622305.1. Taxonomy (NCBI): domain Eukaryota; kingdom Metazoa; phylum Chordata; class Mammalia; order Rodentia; family Spalacidae; genus Nannospalax; species Nannospalax galili. The sequence goes on along the minus strand of NW_008348586.1, from coordinate 1,797,999 downwards.
TTTTTTTTTTTTCTTTTTGGTCTTTTTGAGGCAGGGTCTCCCTGTAGTGTAGCCCCAGCTGTCCTGGAACTCACTATGTAGACCAGGCTGGCCTTGAACTCACAGAGATCCTCCTGCCTCTGCCTCCCGAGTGCTGGGACTAAAAGCGTGCGCCACCACGCCCAGCATATGTTTCTTTTTTTAAAAAAATATTACGTTTATTTTATGTGTATGAGTGTATTGCCTGCATGTATGTGAGTGCACCCATGTCGTGCAAAGAAAGCCACTGAGGTCAGAAGAGGGCTTTGGATTCCCCTGGAACTGGAGTTAAGGACAGTTTGTGGCCACCATTTGGGTGCTGGGAATCGAACCTGGGTCCTCTGCAAGAGCAGTCAGTGCTCTTAACCACTGAGCCATCTCTCCTGGCCCAATTATTGATTTTTTTAAAAAGTCAAAGCCAGGTGTGGTGGTGCAGGCCTTTAGTCCCAGCACTTGGGAGGCAGAGGCAGGTAGATCTCTGAGTTCAAGGCCAGTCTGGTCTACATAGTGAGTTCCAGGCCAGCTGGGGCTACAGGGAGACCCTGTCTCAAAAACTAAAAAGAAAATCAAATTTAAAAAACAGGTGTGATTAAGGCTAAGAGGCTTGAGATGAAACAATTCCCTTAGCAGGTGGCCCAGGGTAAGACAAAGCCCTTAGAAGGGGAGACGTGTCAGCTTCCCTGGCTATAGCCAGAGAGATACAGTGTGCCTGGCATCCATAGTAGAGCACAGGGGCTACCAGCACAGAGTGTTGGCAGCCTAGAGAACTTTCCATATTTTACTCCAGAGCCTCCAGAAGGGATGCAGCCCTGCCAACATTTGGCTTCTATCCCAAGGAAGCCTCTGTCAGGCTTTGAATCATGAGATGACAACTTAGTGTTTTTCTAAAATTTTTTATTATTTTTATTTTATGTTTATGAGTGTAATGCCTGCATGTAGGTAGGTACACCCATGTTGTACAAAATCTGCAGAGGTCAGAAGAGGGTGTCAGATCCCATGGAACTAGAGTTACAGATGGTTGTTAGCTACTGTCCTGGTTTGTTTCTTCATTGCTGTGACAAAACACTCTGACCACTACCAACTTGGGGAGGAAAGTGTTTATTCAGCTTACATCTCCCAGGTCGCAGTTCATCAGGGAGCCCAAGGTAGGAACTCAGGGCAGGAACCTGGAAGCAGGATCTGGAGCACAGGCCATAGAAGAATGCTGCTTACTGGCTTACTCCCCTGGCCCCTGCTCAGCCTGTTTTCTTATGCAACACAGGCCCACCTGCCCAGG
>NW_008348586.1:1778783-1796427 GCF_000622305.1 Nannospalax galili | reverse complement strand
AGGCCATGGAGGAACGCTGCTTACTGGCTTACTCCCCTGGCCCCTGCTTAGCCTGCTTTCTTATGCAACACAGGCCCACCTGCCCAGGGGTGACACCACCCACAATGGGCTGGGCTCTCCCACATCACTCATCAAGAAGATGCCCCACAGACACAAGCCCTCTGACACTTTATGCCCAAGACAGAAGTCCTTTCCAGATGACTCTGCCCTAGTCATGCCAAGCAGTAACCTCATTTTTACACAGGGACCGCCTGGGTGACAACATGGGTCATGAACATAACTTTGCTATGCACCAACTTTTATCCAGAATTCTGGCTGCTCAAGTGGAGCAAGTTCAGGTACAGGCCGGGTGTCTCCAGCCCACACCTGAAGTGGACATGGCAAGGTGGGCAGGCTCTGTTGTACCCAGCTTCAGAATCATGGGATTCTTGTCTCTTTAAATGTAACAGGGTTCTTCTCACCAGGACTAGGGGCTGCAATTTAAAAACTGTGCCTCCTGTCCTTGCTTCACTCCCCAAGCAGGGGACAGACACCTTCCTGTCTTCTCCAAGAGAGACAAGAGCCACTGTTGTTGGCCCAGACTGCAGATGGAATGCAGCTGCCCAAGCCTAGGGTGTGCTCTGATGTGGCCCTGTATCCACTTTACCCTTCAGTCAGCACCAGGCAGCCAGTTTCCCAGAATCCTTGAGTCACTGGGCAGCCCTGCTTCTGAGCTCGGGAACTGGGGAATTCTCAGGGATAAAGCCCCAAGCTGTTCTGAGACTCTAGGCCAGGTCTCACCCACCTTGTCCTCCCTGAGGTCTCAGTAAGACCTCCCCTGTGGATGCCTACTTTTGGGAGCATCCCTGAAGAAGGCCTGGACCCAGAGATAAGGACAGGCCCCAGGGGCTGAGGGGCTACTCTAGTGTAGGCTCCCTGGGCATATGCCCATGTTTGACTGACCATGTGGTTTGTCTGTGTGCCTACTGCACATTCCAGGGCCCTGTGACTGTGTGCTGTGTATTCACATACTGTATCGGAGTACAAGTGTCCCTGTCTACCTAACCCTCTGGGTGCAGGCTCAGAGGCCCATAGGCTGGAAGGGGTTCCTGGTGGTGCTGGTCAGGAACTAGGAAGGTGGTGGGGAGCCCTGGCTGAGCCCCAACCTCTGGGTCCTCGTGTCCATGAAGAAGGCCGCAGGGCGGGCCACTTGCGTCAGCCTTGAGCAGCCATCAATAGCGCGCGGTTAATTAATTTGATGGGAACAGCAGGGACCGCCGTTTGCATTTAGTGAAGTTCCAGGAACTTCCAACCTCATCTTCATAATTGGCCTCATAAATTGTAAGAAAGAGAGAGATCAGCAAAGCGGGAAGGAGGAGGGGCTGCCCGTCCGTCCTTATTTAATTTTATTGCTGAAATTCATCTTTTTAGCCTCCTCCGCCTGAATCGGCTCTCCCTGCCGGATTTGCCTAATCATGATAAATTAATATTCATTTCCCCACCTCTTACCCAGCTCCCGCGCTTGGATGGAGTTGGGGAGAGTCTCCTTCTAGCCCCTCTGCTGGGCCTTGGTAGGGGATGACCCCAAAGTGGAGCTTGTGTGCTGAACTGAAATTGGCCCTCTGGGAGAGCAAGAGGGAGCCTGGGGGAAAGATGGGATTGTGTTCCTTGGGAGAAGGGCTCTCGAGACTGACAGAGACTCTGACAGGTTCAGAAGCTGACATTGACTACCTCGGCCCAGCCAGGGCTGGATGGAAGGGACACAGAGAGCCCAAGGCTACTGGAGACCTTTTGACTGAGCCAGACAGGGGCAGCAGACAGGGTGGATAGGGAGAGGGGACTGGAGGCTGGCTGGAGTTGGGAGATGAGACATGGACAAAAGGTGGATCACTCCCTGACCCACCTTTGCTGCACTCCACATACCAAACTAGATAAAGACCACCTTGCCAGGGTGTACCCATGACAATCTGAGGGTCTCTGTGGGCACCCCTGGTCTCTGACCACTCTCTCTCAGTCCAACTAATGGAGTGTCTGGACCCCATGCTCCAGGCACCCATGTTGTACAACTGTCACAGGTCATCCTCAATAAGGCCCTGTCAGAAGTTGGGTGGAGTGTTGGGAGGCACTCTGTCCTTTCTCTCCTTTAGGAGTGAGGGCTCCAGTCCAAAGGCTCACAATTCCCTGGCTGCTTGCACCACATTCTGTGAGATATGGGAGGGGGCTTTCAATTTCATCCAGCCTCCTTCCACATTTACAAAGGGAGATCTGAGATATAGAGATGGACAGTGACCAACTCAAGGCCTCACACAGATCAGGAGGGCTGGAACTAGGAGTGAAAGATGTGTCTGCCCACCTGAGAGGTTGGGAACAATGACCCTGAGAAACACTTGCCCTTGCCTTAGAGTCTCCTTTTTAAGGGTGGGTAGGACTTTCAGCTATAAGGTGTGACTCCTATTACATTATGTGGCAAAGGGGACATTATCTGGGTAGGCTGGCTGTTACCACATGATCCTTTTAAAAAAGTTTTTTAAATGTTTTGATTATTTTTAAATTATGTGTATTGGTGTGTGGGTTTGTGCAGGTTAGTGCACTGACTGCTTATAAGGCTGCTGTGAGCTGAGCTCCCTGATGTGGGTACTGGCAATTGAACTCAGGTTTGCCAAGCCATCTCTCTAACCTCCGTATGGTCATTTTAAAAGTAGAGTTTTCTCAGTTGGTGGCAGAAGGGGCAGTAGAAGAGATTCAAAGCATAATCCCAGTGAGGGTTTCCAACTGACATCCAGCAAGGAACTTTAGTCCTGCAACCACAAGGAACTGAATCCTGCCAGCCACAAAAATGAGCACGAAAGTGCTTCTTTCCTAGAGCCCTACAGAAGAGCCCAGGCTGCTCAGGGCCTCCACTGCAGCCTGTAGGACCCTCAGCAGCAAATTTGGCAGACCCTGCCTGTCTCCATGGGTGCAGCTTAAAGGGGCTAAGTTAGTGAAGGTGTACTGCTCAGTAGATACACAAAACCTAGGGGAAGGAGTCTTAAGAAGTTCTTGTGGTGGGGGCAGGGATGAGGCTGGGAGATGTCTGGGGACTCTGTATTAATGTCACTCCTCTCCTCTAAGGTCCCCAGGACTCTGCTCCCCAGTTTCCAGAGTCCTCACTTGCCCCTATTACTTTCCATGGGACCAAATCCTTGCAAGCATTTCAATTTTTGAGTGCATGGGTAGAACCTGGAACCCAGGTTATGACAAGCTGTGGGTACTGGTGAGAAGACATGCCTATGTAGTTGGCTCCCACAGAAACTCCCCACATAGGCACTAGGAGCAGAGCAGTCTGTGTGGCACCCTTTCCAACAGAGCATACTCCCACTTCCAAAATGGCATTTCAAACATGTATTCATGGGGCCTGTATAGATACTAGGGAAGAAGATTTTTGAGACCCACTGAACTTCATAGAAGGATGGAGAAATAAAGTTAACATTGTGCAAGAAGGAGCTTTCAGGGAAAGTCCCCACGTTAGCTGGGCTTCAGCAAGCCCTGTTTAACTCAGTCCTATACGCGGATCCATTCATGTTGTCTTCAGATAATCTTATCTTCATTTTGTTGATAAAGAACCTGAGACCCAGAGAGGTTCTTTTTCTTGCCCTAAGTCAAACAGCATGCAAGGATCAGAGCTAGGTTTCACTTAGATCTCTGTGACTTACAGAGCCCAGCTAGTTTCCCTCGTTCCTCTCTGCATGGTTTTAGCACAGATCTAACTGGACTTTCTGTCCCAGATTCTTTCCCCTCTTCCCCACTGATCCAAAGCAAGGAGCCTTAAGCTCAGAATCTGCAGAGGGTTCCTAATGCTGATGCTGATGTGGAAGGTAATGGTCCCTGACCCTGAAACTTAGGTTTGGTTTTGAGACTAGGTTTCACTATGGCAGCCAAGGCTGACTGTGAATTCACAATCCTCCAGACTCAGTCTTCTGAGTGTGGCATCTACAGGGCACACCACCAGCTTGGCTCAAACCTGGGATTTGAATCAGCAGTTCCCTGCTTACAATGAGATGGGATGCCTAGTTATCGACACCTTCATTAAGGAGTTAGTGTGAAGGAGTTGCCAAACCCTAGTGCTCCCAAGCTCTAGTTCAGCCTGAGTTGAGCATACAGCACATCCTTATACCGATGCCTCCTTCTCATTCCCTCACAGCCCCACACAGGCCTGCTCTATCCTATATGGACTCCATGACAGAGCCTATGGGATTGGGAGTCTGGTCTGGCCTGAGACATGCCCTTCTCCAACTTCACGTGGCCCCTGAGGGCCCTGACTCTCTCATCCCTTTGACCTTGACTCAACCCTGTGTGGATACTTTTAGGTCATTTTGACCAGGGAATCTGCCAGTCAAACTCGACACTGGAAAGGAATCAGCCCTGGCCCTTCCCTTCTCAAGCTGCTCAGTGGAGACCCTCAGGGTGTGGCTCCAGAAAGAGAACACAGAGCCAGTGCTGTCCCTCCAACTGCCAGAGGCTAAGGCTAAGGACAGCCGCCCCACACCACGGCCTCGGCCTCAGAGAACCAAGGTCCAACCACCTCGGGATCTTTCCAGGCCCATCTGAGCCTGGTTTGCTTCAGGCTCGGCTTTCTGGTCCTCGCCTCCTCCACGCTTGAACAGATAAACGAGTTTTCTGGGATCTTGGTGGGAGCGGTGTTCCGAAAGCCGGGTCATCCCGGGATAGAGCAGAGCTTTATGGTGCATCACAGCAGTAGGCCTGGGCGCTGGGTGGTGCCGCGGGTAGAAGAGGCCGCGCGGGCTGGGGACGGCGAACGAGCTTTATTGCCGGCAGAGGGCGCGCGAGGACCGGCGAAGGGTTCCCCGGCGCCCAGGGGTGCGGCGCAGCGGGCTGAACCTGCGGGCAGCGCTGGAGAAGCTTTTCCTGGAGCTGGGTACCGGGGATGGGGTGGAGGGTCCTCTGCTCTTCGGGAGAAAGTACCAGATGGGGATGCGGCCCTTCCGAGGGCAGGGAGATGGTGCTCAGAGCAGGAAGGCTGGTGGTGTCCTTGGTGCGAATCCTGTGAGACCCCTGCCCAGGCTCACCTTTGGCCAGGACTCCTTTGCCTCAGTTTCCCCCGCAGTTCTGCCTGTGCTGATGGGAGCTCTGACTTGGAAGAGCTGTGGGTGAGATGACCGAGGACCAAACATCTGTTCTGATCTCCCCTTTTCTTGGCTCAGCCTGTCTGCAGCTTGACAGAGAGAAGACATGGGCGAGGAGACAGGAGTGACTGAGGGTCAGACACGCAGGGAAGCTCGCGGGAGAGCGGAGGATGGGCACAAGAGCCGGGGCGGGTTCTCAGGAGCCTGACCGAGCCCTGAGGGGATCCTCCTGGGCCTGGGGCGGGTGCGCCTCCTCCTTGGCCGCGCTCTGGGCTGGCTCCCCGGTTCCGCCGGTGCTCCTCTCCAGCCGCGGTGATTTATGGCTGGGCCAGGTCCAGTGACCTTGGACGGATAACTAATGACGGGTCAATAACGCTACAGAAAAAGTGAAGTGGGAAGGGGAGGAGGGCCGAGGCCCTCCCGTTCACCGCCCCATCACTTTCCACCAGGCATTCCTCTCTCTAGGCTTGGTGCCCATCTTTGCAGTCTCCTGGGGGCGGTGGGGGGTGGCGGCATTCCCCAAGACCTCTTGACCCGTCTGAGAGGTGATGGTTAAGACAATTGAAATAGGGGAGCACAGGCAGAACAGTCTGCCGAGATCCCAAGCAGATCGTGTGTAGGCCACCTGCTGTGGACCCCACTCTGCAGAGAGGAGGAAGTCACTTCCTGGGAAGGCAAAGTTGGTGTATGAAGTTCCTGCCAGGAGAAGGGAGGGCACCTTGGAAAGCTGGTGGACCAGCTGGTTGGTCTCCCTTTCATCCTCTCTCACTTTTCTTTGGCCTTCTGTCTGTGTCTTCTCTCTTCTCTTGTCCCCAGACACTGGAGGTCAAGGTGCCTCTTTTGCCCAGTGGCCCTGTGGGAGGAAAGACTGCATCTCCATTCCTGTGTCATCTGGGGCTTTCAATGGCTCCTCTTCCTGAGTCTGCCAATTGCCTGTTCCCTGCTTGAGATGCCCTTGGTCATCCTTAGGTCTCAGTCTATTTTAGAACCCTGGGGAGGGGTGAGCAGCCCTCCAGATACCTGACTTGAGGTCAGGTTAGCCCTTGGGCCTAGGTTTGGTTTCTGCCTCCTGCCCCATTCTGAGTATGGGGAAGCTGGAGCTTGGAGAGGGGAGCAGGTGGCAGAGGAAGGTGCTGAGACCTGAAATCAGATCTTTTGCTTTAAATCATTCTCTCTCTGGACCCTCCACCCCAGGGTTCTAATCCTTCCTTTCTTGGCTCATCCTTAACCCTTGCCAGCTCTGGCTGCAAAGGAGATACCCAGTGATGGTCACAAAGGAAAGAACATTCTGCTCCTAGATTAAACCCAGGTGACAGAACTACGTGGGAAGTGTGGGGTAAGGGTGGGTGGGCTAGTGCCCCATGGTGAGGGCACTGGGCACTCTGTGTGACACAGGTGGACTCCTGCGTGAACATCTGTCCACACATTCACATATTCATTCAATAAACAAGTACTAAGTGGATGCCATGTGCTAGGCTAGGCTCTGGGGATGCAGGAGCAACAGTGGAGAGTACACAGGACAGGTATGTGCAGGGAGTGGACTCCCTGCAGAGTAGAAAGAATGTGGGCAGAGGCATATGCAAGGCAGCAGTTTGGGGGTAGAAACCCTAAATCTCTACCCATCCCTCCTTCCACCTCCAGCCCCTTTCACACCTGGTCCTGAACTATAGTCACCATCTTCTTCTCCAAAGCATCTCCTATCATCTTACTATCAGCCTGAAACAGGGATACCAGTTCCAGGTTGGCTGTACAATTTTCAGGGTCCATCAAAACACAGTCTTCCTTGCTTAAAAGTTATGAGGAGTTTGGAGACAGAAACAGAGCTAATAAAGCAAGGACAGGCTTCTTGGGAATGTAAGACCCTATGGAACTGCACAGGTCACAGGCCGATGAAGTCAGCCCTACCTCTCACCCTGCAAGCTCACTTTCCTAACCAGTGACTTGCTGCTGTGTTCTCAGTCCTTGTGGGTCTCTTGCCTGAACTGTCCCTTCCTCCCCTGGCCTCTGGCTGCCAGCCTGCTGCTACAGAACCTGGTAAGCCTTACCCTTGTCTTCTCCAACACCGTTCACCAGGAATCATGGCCCCTGAGCCTCCCTTTCCTGTTTTCATATCTTTTGCTCAGAACTCAATTCTAGAAAATTCACTTTTCCTTTGGCTGCCTCCTCCAGGAAGGCTCTTGATTAAAAAAAAAAAAAAAAAAGATGCATTGGGTCAAAGCACAAATCATCTCTGCCTTCACTCATTTGTTTGGCCTCTCCAGCAAACCTACCATTCTAGAAGACAGGGGTGGTGTCCTAGTCATCATTGGAACTCCCCCAGCACCAGCTGACACTTGAATGGCAGGGGCTCAGTTAATATTTGTTGATGCAGCTGTGGACATCTTTTGCCTGTGTGCTCATGTTTGGATACTATAAATTGTGTGCACTGAGCTGTGTGCAGGGCCTGTGTTCATGCACATGCATCTCTGCTTGCATGTGTTCAGATTTCTGTACTGTGCATGTGCAGTCACATTAGGAATATAGATGTAAGTGGTTCTTTTTTCTTTCTCCCTCCTTAAAAATGTTTTTGAATCCCTAAAAAAAAAAAAAAAAAAAAAAAAAAAAAAAAAAAAAAAAAAAAAAAAAGGATCTCATGTATCCCAGGCTGGCATCAAGTTTGATTTATAGCTGATGATGGCCTTGAACTTCTGATTCTCCTTCCTTTACCTCCCCAGTACTGGAATTATAGGCGTGTGCCACCTTCTCTGGTTTATGTGGTCCTGGGGATCAAATCCAGGGCTTCATGCATGCTAGGCAAGTGCTCACTGGAACTGAGATACACCCCCTTTGTGGTCTCCCTCCCTCTCTCCCTCTCTTTCTCCCTCCTTTTGTTCTTTTTTCTCATCTTTCTTTCTTTTGGTTATGTATACAGCCCAGGCTGCCTCAGCCTCTCTAGGTGTGTGCCACCATCCCCAGCTTCTAAGTAGTTTCTGCCAACGCCATGTGAGAATCCGAGGTGCGTGGATATGTGTGGCTCTGTGCCTAGATTTATGCTGGAGGACGTGTACCTAGATCCATCCGGCAGGTGTATGCTTATGCATGGCAGTAATGGGCATGTGTGTACCTGGCCCTGGGAGGTTGGGGTTGTGCCTGGACAAGGGCCGCAGGTGCACCGTGCAAGGACACAGGCGGCTGGCGCGTGTGCAGGCCATGTGTGTGCACAGCTGCGTGTCCTGGCAGGCGGGACGCCCCGTGAGCCCCCTGTGCCCGCCGTGCCCGCTGAGCGCGAGGCTTTGTTCCTCCACCGCGGGCAGCCGCGTGCTCTCCGGGTTCGGCGTCTCTGGCCCGCCGCTATTGGCGGCGGGGGGCCGCGGCGCGGCTCCCTCCCCAGCGGGCGGAGCCCGATCGGCTCCCGTTACCGGCTCGAGTGGGTGGGGGTGGGGTGGGTGGGGGCGCCAGGCTATCCATCTTCTGTTATTACAGCGTAATGGGGCTGCTCGGGCGCCCGCCCATTTGTCATCGGCCTCGTTCGCTGATAACGGGCATTTGTCATCACTTTCCTCTGCCAATGCCATCAGCGCCTCTGACAGCGGGAGGGGGGCACGTGCACATGGGCCCGCTGGACATGCGTTCGTACATATACACAGGAGCACACTGAACCGGGGGGACACACGGGCCCTGGGGGGCACATGTCCCTGTGTGGGGACCAGAACTCCTTGGAGATGGACACACAGCAGCCGGTGCAGTCAGGCCCTGTCAGACATGTTTTCAGTTGCAGACCCTCTTGGCAGCTTGAAGGGTGGGGGCTCTAGCACAGGTGGCCCTCTGTCAACTCTCTTTGTGTACACAGTGACATACGCACGGACCCCACAGACCTGTATGTGACTGTGTCCTGCTTGCAGAACAGGGACAAGCAAATGGTCATATTCAGTCCTCCTTGGACACTCAGACCCAGAGTCCACAGGAAAGGGTGACCTAGTGGTATATGCTGGAACAGTGCCTGGTGGTCCAAAATGCCTTCCTCTAAACCCTCAGCAGTGTTATGTAGCTGGGAGTCACCTTTCCACTCCTGGTTCCACTCCAGCTCCGAGCCTAGACTGATCTGTATGAAGAAAGACTGCCAAAAGAACTTTTCATTGGGAAGGGGCCCAAGGCTGCTATTGATAGCCAGAGAGGGGGGCCCGAAGGAAAAGAAAAGAAAATGTTATGCTCTGTGCCCTTTGGGTAGGTCAGGTGCCAGCATACTCTCGATGTTTCTTTCTAGCATATTTGCCTCAGTATGGCAGAGGGGACTCCATTACTAGGTATATGCCTCCCTGATCTCCCAGTTTCTGGTTGCCTGGCACAAATTAGGTGCTCAATAAATAGCTATTGAATGATTGAGGAGAGGGTGTACAGGAAGGTAGGGTCCTCCAAGTCCCTCCCAGAAAGGCCACCAGGCATCCATGGCCCAGATATCATCTTACATCCTCCTTCTGACTCCACTCTTTATTCCTTCTGTGGCCCCCCCAAATTCCTCTTCTCCCCAGGCCTCTCCCTCCTGGGCAGAGGGGGAAGGGGAAGGTCCCTTGGCAGAGCAGGGCTGGCTTGTTCCTTGTAAATGAAGACCATAATTAACATTAAATTAAGGTAATACAAATGAAGGCAACATAGAGGCTGACAAGATGAGCGTTTGGGGAGGCAGTGGGGAGAAGTGATTCATATTTTTAATTTACTGTACGGATGGGCCGTGTGGCTGGGGAGCAGGCGGCTCGAGTGGAGGGGGTGTCGCCCCGCGATGTTTGCTGGGCTTGGAGTGATCACACAATGACTATTAAACTCAACTGTCCATATAATGGGACAGATTCAACATGACGCCCACCAGAGCACCAGGAGCCAGGCCAGCCAGGCTGTAAATCCTGCCATACCATGCCCGCCTGCCCACCTGACCACTTGTCTGCCCTAGCCTCACTGGACTACCCTGGAGCAGGATAAACACAGTCCCCTAGGGGCCTGGGGAATCTTGTGACACAGAGAGCCCAGGTTCCCTGCCCCACAGTGTTCAGGCTGGGCACCGAAAGCATGCTGTGAATGGCTGGGATGAGAAGAGCTGACTCAGGCTGGACCTAGGAGCAGGAGGGGCCTAGAGCTCTGAGGATTGAGAACACACTGGTGTCACGCCCTAAAGAGAAGAGTTAGTCATCCTTGTCAGCAGCAGTGTCATCGTCATCATCATTGCTCATATTTACCATTCACCATACGTCCAGCACCTCTCATCCACCAGCACTGCAAGCAACCGGCCTGTGAGGACAGGGGCATCACTGCACTTTATCCTCAGGGAAACCCAAGCCAAGAGATGGGGAGTTACATGGCCCCAGAGCTTAACAAGTGTCCTGAACTCAATCCTGTCTCCCAAGCCACAGAGCCTGGACTGACCTGTGAAGTCCAACCCAGGCATTAAGGCCAGTGGCCCATGCACCCCACCCCCTTGAGGCCAGACAGTGGAGCTCTCTGGAGAGTGTGTGTGTGTGTGTGTGTGTGTGTGTGTGTGTGTGTACACATGCACACCTACTGCTGTCCCCTCTCCAGCCAGAAGAAAGGTGCCAAGCAGTCCCAGGTGGTGGGAGGGATTCCTGCTTACTCATTCTGCAAGCAGAGCTGCCGCAGCTCTGCTCATCCCCGTCCCTGGGATGAGAGACACAAGTGTAATTTAGGTTTTGATATTATGAAAGTCTCGCTGCTCTAAAACAGCGGGGCACTCGGTGCCTCATTAATAAAGGATAAACTCGGAGTCTATTTACAAGGCGCTTTTTGGGGTTATTTACTCTCCAATATACATATGTAATGTTGCACATACTTACCGCTAGGTAGCTCTTCCCTCCAGCCTGGTCTTCCCAGTTACCCTGAGAGGGGTCCTGCAGAAAGCAGAGGGTCATTGGGGAAGAGAGGTGCTGAAGTGCCCACTCCTGGGAATATAGAGCTGTGTGAGAAACAGCAGGTTAAGTCCTAGAACTGTTAAACTGGAAGGCAGAGGTGCACCTATCTGCCAGTTCCAGCCCTTTCTGTGAGCCCCCTTGTTCAAGCATCCTGCTATCTCCAAGGCCAACTCCCCTGCCAGACACCAGGCTTTTCTGCCTAGGCCCTTCCTTTTGTATCAGGCCAGGGCAGCTCTGCTCCCCACAGGGCCTGCTCTAGTCTGGTCACCTGCCCACACAGGGCAGAGCTATGAACAGGTTTCTGCCTGGAGGCCAGCCAGTTCTCCTGAACAGTAAGAATCCTGCGGTCCGTACACATCTTGTGCTACCCTGTCACAGGCCTGGCCCACCTTACTCAGAGTCCACAGTAATTGGAGTTGGCAGGGTCATCCTTGCCACCTGAGATTCCATCTCACAGTTCATGGTGACTGTCAGCAGAGGGATGGGTTCCCCACAGAGCCACAACCCTCACCTTTCCCTGCCATGGGCTCTGCAAGCCTGGATGCTTTATTTAATGGCTGGATCTGGGCAGTTACTCTATGTGGTGGGGGACTTTTCTCATACATTTCATAAGTGGTAAATAGAGGTCAGGTAAATCATCCAGTGCCACATAGCCAGTAAGTGCTAAGCTGGGCCTTTAACACAGAACTGGGTTTGTGCCCCCACAAACCTCCCAGAGGTTTCTAAGCCTTGTTCCTGCCCCAAGTCTCTCTGCCCCTCTGCTCAGCAAGGGCTCATAGCAGGCTGAGGCCTCCAGTGAGCAGCATGGGCTTCCTCGGTGATTCATTCAGTTGCTCACTGATCACTGCACACCCACCACCCTCGGCCTTGGGCCTGGACATCAGCCTGGGTGTGTATGGGGCACAGTGGAGGTCTCTGTCTTGGGTAGAGACCATAAATCACAGGGGAGCTTGGAGATGCCAAACTGGGAATCCTGAAGCTTACTGTGCATGAGGCCCAAGGCCCTATCTGGGGATGGTGCTGTGGCATGTGTACATGGGTCAGGGTATATGTGTTGGGGGTGATATGGGAGAGGTGATGATTGGCCAGTTTGGGTCAAGGAGACATCTGGTGGCCAGAAAGAGGCCTTGCAGCCTTTGTGCAGGTTCTGGGTAGAGGTATTTGGTCTCCCCAGCCCTTTGGGTTCCCTCAGGGATCCAAGAAGACAGCATCCTTTGAATAGTTCTCGAACTTGCTCCAGACTTTCAGGCCTGGGACTCAAAGGAGAGAGATTGGGTCCTCTGGCCCCCTTCCAATTCCCAAAGCTGGGAGAGTTGATCCTGGGGTTCTGTACAGAGAGGATTGTGAGCAGGAGGTTCCAATCCATCATCGTTGGTGGACAATGAGCCGTCACCGCCCTAATTAAAGATTTAATTACAGCAAATACATCCTGGCCTGAGAATGGCAGGAAGGCACCTTGTGGTCTGTAGCCAGTTGCTGCTCCCCTAAGCTTCTCCCTTGGAGTTGGGGAGTCAAGCTGGCTACAGGGCACCTGGGACTTCCAGATTGGGCTAAGACTGGAGCTGGGGTGCAGCCAAGGGCCAAAGCTTGGATCAGAGAATCAAAGTTGGGCAGAATGTCTTGAGAGCCATCAGAGGGATGGTTCTCATCACTGTAATCAGAGAACAGAGGGCCACTGGAGGCCCTGAGGGGCTGTGTAGGATTTCCAGGCACATGCTTGGGAGTACTTGGGGTCTTGCCACTGAACTCAGTCCACTCACAAGAAAGCACAGTAAGGCTCTGGTGGGCCATTGTTGGCTTTTGGTTTGGCCCAGCTTGAGATCAGGGCTGGGTATAGTGGGGGTGAGGTTCTCTTGAGGGTTGATTTGTCTTTCTGGGACTCAGATACTGGGCAAGTGACTGGCCACCTGTAGGGAGGAGAGATGGATTCCTTTGGCCAGCCTCTTCTGCTGCTCCCTCCCTCAGCAGGGCAGGTCCTTGTCCCCCGTCACTCCTTGCTTCTGCCTGGGACATCTAAATTGTGGACACTAGTTGTCCCAGGGAGGTGTATTGGGACCCTGCTTTTTCTCTTGTGGTTTCCAAGGCCTGTTTGCTGGGGGCCCCACCCTCACTTCCCCTCAGAGACTAGGAAATAAACCTGAGCCCAAGGTCAGGGCACTCTGAGACCAACCAGAGCTGCGACCATCCCAGGGCCTGATGGAGAGCCAGTAACCTCAGCCTCTTGGCCCTATGTGCTGTGGTGGCCCCTGGCTAGTACTTCAGGGCTGACCCCAGGGGACAGAGGATGGGTGGGGAACGGGGAGCAGGCAGACAGGCAGAGGGAAGGGAGGAGAGCCACTGACAGCAGGACAAATGCTTGTAATTTTATAACCAATCTCACCATGTCCGTGGGGGGCCGTTTGTGCCTCCACTCAGGACCAATCAGCCTGACAGAGCTATGAGTCTGCCTGAGTGAGTGTGAGCAGCTCCCCCCAGTGCCACTTACTGCAATCTCATTACCACCAGCTTAAGGCTAGGCAGAGCTGAGGGCCCTTGAAGGACAGGGGACCCAGCCAGAGCCAGGGTAAGGGCCACAAGTCTGGCTGGTATGAGGCTCAGGGGGTAGGAACATAGGAGGTCATGAAGACCCAGGGGGCTCAGGAAGGGAAAAAAAGACAAGCCTAGGTGACACTTAGCAAGCACCATGGGGTGCTGAACTAAATTTAGTTTGGAAAGAGGGCACGGGCCCTGCCCTCAAGGGGCTTGCAGTCTTCTCTGGGCAGTGGGACAGATAGCAGATGGATGGACCTGGGGAAGGTGGGGATGGAGGGAGGTGATCTGAAGGCAAGAAGGAAAACTGAAGGACAAGCAAGTCAGGAAGGCAGACCCCCAGCCAACCTGCACTGGACCAGGAGCTGAAGGAGGGAAGGAAGCTGAGGATTCTTTGGAGTACAGATAGAGCAGAGCTTGGAGGGAGGGAGAGGTGCCACCCACAGGAGACAGTAGGGGCAATGGGGGAGGGTGACTAGCCTGTGGTGGATATTACAGGACGGCCTTGCTGGATATCTGGCTCTGGGGATGGCTGTGTGCCCATTAGTCTCTCTAATTGTCAAAAATCTAATTTAATGTCTGGAGCCAGGGCCAGCCTTGGGTTAAATGGAGGGAGGCGGGCCTAGCCATAAATCTGCCCTCCCAGCCTGGGTTGGTGCTAATTCTGCAGTTAAGTGAAGAGGTGAGGAGAGCTCTAGAGAGGGGGATGTCTTTGATGACCCTGTGTGCCAGACCCCATGTACTAGGACACAGTCAAGCCCTCCTTTCTGGCAGGAGGAAAGGGCTTGCTTGAAACCCTTCTGGGCCATCCAAGGGGAAATACCTTAAGTCTAAAGTAAGCTAAAGAAAATCTGAGTCTCTTGGGAGCTATGCATGTGAGACTGTGAAACCATCAGTCCCCAGGGACTAGGGAAGTGGCTCAGTGCTACAGTACTTGCCTAGCATGTGCAAGGCCCTAGGCTTAAGAATCCCATGGACATCCCTCCTCCCCTAAGTCATCAGCCTTTTCTCCTGAACCCGTGCAGGGTCTAGGTGGGCTCCACCCTCACAGTGGTTGGAAACAGTCTGTTCCTAATAGGAAAGTGGTATCTTACACAATATGAACCTTTGGTGAGGATAGTTATGTGACCAACTGACTGGTCATCTACTAGGTGACTACCTGGGATGGCCTCAGTCATGGGGACCATGTGATATTCACATCAGAGGCTCAAGAGTGAAGGGTCATCCTCACTTGGGCTGCTTGGCCTCTCCTTCCCTGGGAGAAGTGCTTAAGGACCTGGACAGCCACTCAGGACCTCCTGTGGCCTGAGGTAGTGGTGGGGGCACTGGACCTGGGCTTGGTAATGACCTCACTCCCCTCAGAGTTGCTAATTGAAAGCAAGGGGTGTGGTAGGCACAGCAGGGAAAGGTTGTGGGGACTAACAGGGCTTGGAGAGGCTCTGCTTCCATGGGGTGGGGGGAGGAAAACAGTTTCTCCTGGCTTCAACTCCATCTCACCAGGCACCCACCCGGCCTCTCCTGCTGCTAACAAAGTACCTTTAATTAGCAGCCTAATAAAATGCTCTTAATTGGCAAGAGCCAATCAGGAGGAAGTGAAGTCTCCCCTTAGTCATTGCTGATGGCTGCCCAGCCCTCAGTTTAAAGGGAAGAGGGACTCCAGGCTCAGCCTAGCATTAGGAAGGCTGTCTCCTGGGGCAGGCCCTTAGACCCTCACCTGGGGATGAGGTCTGACACTGGCTTGAAGGTCAGGCCCACAGCCTTAGGTTCCATCCTGTGCTCAGGAGTGGGCAGGCCAGGACCATCATCACGTAGCTGCTGGTGACCACAGAGAGAGCTTTGCTGACATCCCCTCCTTCCCTCCGGCTCTCTGAGGTGCTGCCTGTTAGAGAACAGATGTGTGATTGTGGGCGTTTTCTACCTGCACAAGGCTGGGTGACACTGACCACAGCCCAAGGCTGTCTTAGGAACCAGAGTAATCACCCAGGTAAGACAATGAGATCATGGGCTCAGGGAAGGAAGGAAACCTGGTTGGGGGAAGGGCTATAAACACTAAGAGCCTATAGGTCTTTTAGCCCAAGGATGAATCAATTCTGTGTCCTGCTTAGGACACCACAGAGGGGGCAGGAGGCGGCCATGGCCTTCCCCTTGTGCTTATGCCTTTATGTTGATGGGGGGGTGGCTAACTTGGGAGCAGCACTGTCACCCCTAAATGGCTTGAGTCTGGCAATGCTCCTGAAAGTGAGTGCACTTAAGTGATAGAGCAGACCAGCCTCCACCCACACAACAGCTGAGGAAAATGCATATTTCGGGCTCAGGTAGGATTGTGGTGGGCCATGATGACCACTTCACAAATCAGGTATCACTAGCTTCAATATGGCACAACAGGAAATAGGATTTGTATGCTAAGAACCCTGTGTTTCCTCACATCGCCAAACCCTGGATTTCCCCCGCCCCCTCTTTTTTGACAGGGTTTGCCATGTTGCTTAGTCTGGCCTAAAAACTGAAAATCCTCCTGCCTCACCCTGGCTTCCCAATCTGATTGCTAGGATTACAGCATGCACCACCACACCTAACTGGCCCTGGGTTTTCTGGAGTTGGTTTCCTCATGTTAAATCATCATAAAAGGCATTGAATCTACTGTGCACTTCTTTGATTTGTATTCTGAAAAACATAACTGTCCTTATGATGTTGGGTCAAAGAGAGAAGACACTTAAAAAATTAACTTCAATCTTATTGTAATTTACTTTTTTTTTTCTGAACAGTTAAAAAAACACCACACTCTGTTATGATCCTAGGCTGTGAACATATTGGTACATTGACTACACATCACCATAACATAATCACAAAAATCAAAGCAGTCAGCACTGAAGAACCTAAAGAACTAAGAGCCCAACCAACCAAAAGCTCTCGGAAGCTCACATGCTGCCAGGCCTGTTCCCACAGCCGGAGTCCAGTGTACCCTCAGCAAGTCTGCCTGGGTTATTTAAGGGCCACTGCTTTGGGAGGGTGTCAATTTCCTTGGTACTCAGAGGTCTAACCTCTTGGTTGTTTCCTTCGGTGTCCAAGGGGAAGGCTTAGGAGGGGAGTAACACTTTACACACATACAACACACACACACACACATACTCAGATGTGAAGACAGCCAATTGTTAGCTGGGAAGTCATCTGCCTCCAGATTTCCCATCACAGGTGCTGGACTTCTAGGATGAGGGGATCCAGACAGCAGTGCAGTTGACCTGCCTGCAATCAGGCAGCCATGGTCATGCTGCTTTGGTTTCTCTCCTCAGCCCTAAAGATTCTGACATCATAAATGAATTATAGCTTAAAGATAACCAGAAGCAAAGCTCAACTTTATTCCTGAGATGGCTGTCTTTCTGGAACTGTGTTGGCTGTGGCTAGAAGGGGCTCTGCACTGTCAGAGATCAGCTGTGTAGATGAGGCCTGGAGATTAACCCCATTCGAAATCTCTGGGTGCACTTGGAACTGATGAACTTAACCACATGAAGATGAAGATCAGCATGGACTAATGTTACACTGTGAATCTGATCACCACACAGTGAAAGTCACAGGGCTGGCTGTATGCGTGCCTCATCTTCTACCTAAAAGTACCCTGGAGTACATCAGAACAATCTTGGAAGCTGAGCCCACAGGCCTGCACTATTCTGGGTTGGACTGCTTCTACCTTGGCTGGACAGTTGTCACCATCTGAAGCAAAAGATAACGCTAAGGTCCACAGTTCCAAGGTAGCTAATCCAATTCTAGTTATTTTCAGTATTCTCCATGCTCACCCAGCCCACATAGTCAAGTGCTAAACAAGTAGTAGGCCAACTACTACTACTAATAGTACCAGCAGCCAGTGAGGGATGAGTATGTATTTCCTTCTCTGTAGCTTTAGTTTTTTTTTTTTTGTTTGTTTTTTCAATCTCTTTTCTTACAGAATAACTTAGTGGCCTCAATGTCATTTCTAGTTTCAAAACAAGTTATGAGGGCCAGACTTTATTACATGTCAACAGTGTCCAGTCTCTGTCTCTAATGTTAGGACAAAACAGGAAGAGTTTAGCCAAGGGACAAGTGTAAAAGGCCTCCCACCCACAATTCACATCCACTTTCAAACTACAC
>NW_008348586.1:1723767-1778646 GCF_000622305.1 Nannospalax galili | reverse complement strand
CTCAGACACACACACACACACACACACACACAACACACACACGAGCAGCAAGGCATGCTGGTCTTGTCCAAACAGCACCGGTGTGAAAGAGGTCGCCCAGGTCCCAGCAGGGATAGCCCTGTGCACATGCCCATCTGCCCAGTCTTTGGAAGGGTGTCTTTCAGGTCCTACACTGGAGAGTGGATTTTAGTAGAAGGAGACTAATCTACCATGGGGGAGCTTCATTTCAGAGCCACAGGACACTGCAGCTTCTTTTCTACTATTCCTTTAAATGTGTTGAGACATTCTTTGTTTCTTTTCTTTTTAAAAAGGTCAAACTTTACATTTATTCTAGCCCAGTTGGGGATTAGTGATAATCAATTCCCACTGAAATCATGCAGAGACGGTAAGTGGGGTTTACCTTCTCTGGAAATGAACTTCTACTTACCTGATTATTTCTTCTACAATGAACTGGTAAATGACCCCCAGAGCTGAGAAATGTGAACGATTCAAGTTTCTCAGACCACTTAACTTCATTCCCATTTCCATCAGCAGTAGAGAGGACAACTTGGAGAAAAACCTTAACTGAGCTAATGGCTTCACATATGCAGGGTCCACCCCTGCTCTCAAGTAAAATGGGTGGCCAAGCTTCCCAACCAGCTTAGAACAGCACACCTTCAGCTGAATCTAGGAAGGCGAGCAAAGTTCTGGGCACCGATGAGTATTGAACAGTACCTGAACTTCCCCCCTGATGCTAGGGATCAAACCCAGAACCTCGAACAATGCTAGGCAAGTGTTCTCCCACTGAGTCATACCCCAGCCCTGCTCCTACTTTTGAATAGCAGCATATAACTGAAGGGCTACTAAAGTTATGGCTATCAGACTATTTTTGAAGCAGCTCAGGCTTCTTCCTATCTGACCTGCTTTTCAGGGCTGGCAGCCCTCTATCTTCATCTGCACCAAATCCTTCACCAATCAAAAAACCATTAATAGTCAATGTAATAGAAAAGGAACTCCTAGTGGCTAATTAGAAAACAATTCTCTGTTGCATGTGAGTGGTTGGAAAGGGGATGTGAATAGTTATTGACTATAACTTGAGACTACAGTAACACAGGAAGGCTGCACACATGTGACTTGCCTCTTGCTATGTAACAACATTCACTCTGGGTACATGTTGGGACAACTACTTACAAATCAGACAGTGAAAATGTCCTCTTTCCTCTCTCCTGCTGAACTGAACTGGCTCTCATTTCCTTTTCTTTTCTTTTCTTTTTTTTCGTCTTTCTGAGACAGGGTCTCCCTGTAGCCCCAGCTGTTCTGGAACTCACTATGTAGACCAGGCTGGCCTTGAACTCACAGAGATCCCGCCTGTCTCTGCCTCCCAAGTGCTGGGATTAAAGGTGTGCGCCACTATGCCTGGCTCATTTCTATTTTTAATAGCAGCCGGTTCAAAGGTGGCTTTCTTAAATTCAACTACATGGTTAGGTACAGCAACAATAGCCTGACTGCTCAGCTTCCAAGGGAAGAGGGAGGCTGTGTTGTAGCCTCATGGAATAAGGGTATGCCTAGGCTATCCCTCAGCAGGCCCATGCATGCTGGGGAGAACAAGCTGGTTTACAGTCCAAGTGCTCTCAGGCTGGCCCTTGGGCTTCTGGTCTGAAACCCACTGGCAAGGTGGCCCAGTGCTGCTTTCCATGTGGCCAGGTCAGCTTAGCCTCTATGGAGGTCCACTTGCTTATGCTGTTCACTGACTGCAAGAATTTATTATTGGCTGGGGAAAGGAGAGAACAAAATAAGGCCGAGAGGAGGAAGAGAAGGAAAGAGAAGACAGCTTCTGCCCTATTAGTAAACCCTGTGTACCAAACTTCACCCTGATCCCCTTTGCAAATACTGAGTTTGGGAGAAATAGAAGGGGCTGCAGCACAAGGCTGGGATGGTTACTGGCCTAAATGGAGATTGGGTTTCACTCCTGATTACCTTAAGCTACTGTGCACATGGTCTGGGAAGCCATGGTATGTGGAAGCTCTCAGGTTTAGACTAAGAAAGAGATATGAGCCATGGTACTGAATGCAGTGGGTGCCTAGCACTGGCTACTCTAAACATTTCTGCAGGCTGAGCCTTGCCAGTGATTTAAGATGAAGCACAATGCCTTTTATTACACATCTAACTGTTAATGAGAGGAAATGCAATCAGCAGTTCCCTTCCACACTCAACATGGAATCAAGGAGACTGCTGAGTCCAGAGGAGATTCAGCCACTGACCGTGCCCAAGACATTCCTGTCCCTCCCCCTGGGCAGGGGCAAGGAAGAGAGAGAAAGGCTGCACGAGATGAGTGTCATGTTTGTGAATCCACTGCTACCACAGGGTCACTTGCAGTAAAAGTCTGGGCTGGAAATTGAGACTGAACACAAGTGTCAAATTTTCTAGGTGATTCACCTCATTCTAATTGAGGGCACTCTCCATACACCTTCACAGGTTGAAGATAGCATGGGGGGAAGGAGGGAAGAGAGACAGAAACCCAGACAGTAGAGGGAGGCAGCAGGCACAGGTCTTCTGGTGTGTGTTTCTCTCATGCTCCCCCTCCAAGGATGTGTCTTTCCTCCTACGCAATCGCCTGAGCTGCTCTGGCCAGACACTGGACACTCCTGCAGTTAATAGGGGACACCAGGTACTCTCTGCAAGGAAGCTGCATTCTCTTGTCTCCTAGAAGTGGGCCAGATGGGGAAACTAGTTCTTCTGCTTAATGGCAAAGCAAGAAAGATTCTGGCAAAACACTAAATATATTTATAAGTCATCTTTCCCTGGAACCCAATGGGAAAGAAACAGGTGCAGAGGGGAAGCAGGAGGAAAAGAGAGGGGAGGCTTAAAAGTTCCAATCATTCACACAAGATAGAAGACATCTTCTGATAGCAGCACTGAAGCAGTCGGCTGTGCTGAGCAGACCGTCCTGGTCAGCTGCCGACCGACTATGTCCCAATAGGAGTCTCAAAGCCCTGCTCCTTGCTGATCGGTCCGGGGAATCCGGGTAGGTGTTTGATTGTTGCTGTTGTTCATCCTGATCTTGGCAGATATGTTAAATACTGCAACATTAATGAGTCCTGTGTGAAAACACAGCAAATAGTCATTAGCCCCTTTCCCTTCACTTCTCACTTGCTCTAAGACAATAAAAACATTCATGTTATTGTCAATGAGAAAGGCTTGGGGTCCTTCCCAAGGGTTACTCTCTACCCATGCAGTTTTTCTGTCACGGGTTCCTTGGCCTTACTGGGAACTTACACAAAGGACAGGGCTTCCACATGCTCTGGGTGCTGGTGTTCTATGCAGTGGGACTCTGATGTCCTAAGGTTAAGAATCACCAATGGTTATGCCTTTTCCTGCTCCCTAGAATAGTGGAGCAAGCAGGGATGGCTGTGGGGCTCTGCCTGAGAAACCTGGTACAGAAGTGGGCACCACTGGGAGGAAGCTGCCTGGACATAGCTGAAGGGATCGTGTATGTGAACACTAAAAATACTCCTGGTCTCTTCAGAGACAGATGTGTAGATTGTGGTGGAAGTGTGGCCTGTAGATTAAGACAGAGGGTGATACTGGAGATAAAAATTTGAGAATCAGCTGGGCATGGTGGCACACGCCTTTAGTCCCAGCAGAGGCAGAGGCAGGCAGAGCTCTGTGAGTTCAAGGCCAACCTGGTCTACATAGTGAGTTTCAGGCCAGCTGGGGCTACAGTCTCAAAAAGACAAAAGAAAAAGAAAAAAAAATTGAGAGCTAGAGCCATGGAAAAATAAGACAGCTCAAGAGGAAAGCTTAGATGAGCCAAAAATGCCTAGCCCAGGAGGTATCTGTTTCAGGGTGACAGGAGGAAAGAGATGTTAACAAAGTTAGGAAAAATAAAAATGAGGGTCAGGGGCAAATTTTGGTGGTTGGACATGTGCTTAGCATGAGTCTGACCCTACCCTCCATACTACTGGCCTCCATCTCCTAAAAAACCAAAATGCTATTAAATCTGAAAAGCAAACTTTGGTTAAAAAAAAAAAAAGCAGATATGTACACAATGATCACAAAATCAATAACAATGACTACTTTTTAGAAAGGGCTTATTAGGTGTGAGGCACTATGTCTGTAAACAGTTTCTTCATGCAGTATTCACCAAGTCCTGTGACGTGGGTTCTGTACCCTTCATTTTACTCCTTAGGAAATGATAGCCATGAACTTCCTTGCCCAGTGTGATCTGGCTGACCAAACTGTACCCTCTATGACAGCAAAGGCACTGAGGAGAGCCCACTAGGCATGGCCACACCCTCAGAAAGAACAACACAGAGGTGCAGAAGTACAGCGAATGACACTTCGGCCATAAGAACCAAGGCAAGCATGAGGAATGAGAGATCACCTCAAGGGTTACACTCCTTAGCAGCTGATGCTCAACTTCCTAAACATCAACAACCTAGTATATCTGGACGATGAAGATACCAGGTATGCACTAGATTCACTCTCGTATAGAAGTCCTGGGCATTTTTGGATTTGCCCTGCCCTCAGAGAGGTACTTGAGACCCAAGGGGAAGGATATTAACTTCAGAGCCACCACTGAGGTTAAAAAAAGCAAACAAAGCAGGTATTCGCTTGTGGGAGATGGAAAAGCTACCTTTTAGACCCAATGAGACCAAGAAGGCTAGGGGTCAGCGGGAAAATTATTGAGAAGCTTCCAGTCACATGTTAGATTACTTGCTAGACTGAAAGGGTCTCGCTTGGCGGTATACTTGATCTAAGAACTATATAATTACAGGCTTTTGGCTATTAGTTTTCAAACTGATTCAAATATCATTTTACTTTTATAAAAATTGTACTGAAGGAATAATTAGGGTTCTACTACATATGGAGGAGTCTAGAATCCTCTATAATTGAGGACTGGCTACTTTGGTGAAAGTAGCTACTGCCCACTGGGGCAGTCCCTACCCCCATCTCATGCTTTCTGCTTCCCTGTTTTACAGGCCTTGGTGAAAAAGAGGGTCTGAGAATGAGAAATCCTCAGGAGCTGGCAGCACCTCGTGGCCAGTACTCTATCCCCACCCAGTGCCATGTATATAATTCTTTTCGTACCTGGGCATGTATGAGATCAGTGTTGGGTTATTTATCTGGAGATGTAGGTGTATGTCCGAGAAGGGGAGCGGGGAGGTTCAGCATGGGCAGCTGGATCATTTAGGAAGTCCCAGATGAGGATTGTGTCATCATGTGAACTACTGACAATCTGGAATTCATCAAACTGGAGTCGGAAAACTCTTCCAGAATGTTCCTAAAGAAGCAGAAACAGAAAGTAAGGATTTGAACTATTCAAAACAAGAGAACATGAACTCAGCAGCATATTCAAGAGAGCCAATGGAAGGCAACCGTGTTCTTTACCACTGAGCTGCTTCAAACATGAAAGAAATATTTCACTAATGGCAGGATGGAAAACAAATACGAGGCAAGAACTCATTTCAGGAACACAGAAAACAATGCAGTATTACTTAGGCAAATGGTAAAGAGGCTGGAAGACCATTCCTCTCCCTGGTCTTTATCCTCTCTGTATCTGTAAGCTCCTTTGACAATCAAAGGGAGATCAAAGAGTGGCTAGCAGTAAAAAGTGACATACTGGTAAATATTTGCCAGCCTAACTTCCTCAATTTGTAAAAGCATTTACAGATTTTCATGGTATACAAAGTCCTATCATGGCCAATTTGAAGGTACCCACGAATAGTCAATCATTTTGCAAAATTCTAACAGTTGGCTTTTCTAAGATCATGAGCCTGGTCTCACATACTACGAATGATATCACCTTCCCTCCAATGCTAGTACTGTTGATTCAGAAAGTTTTCTTGATTTATTTTATGAGTGTTCTGCCTGCATGTAAATGCATCTGTGCATGCAATGCCTGCAGAGGCCAGAAGAGGGCACTGGATTCCCTGAACTAGAGTTAAGGACAGTTGTAAGCCACCATGTGGGTACCAGGAACCAAATTCAGGTCCTCTGTAAAAGCAGTGCCCTTAATCTGCCAAGTCATCTCTCCAGCCCCTAGATAATTTCTTTTTCCCTTTCTTTAACTTTTTTTGGAGACACAGTCTCCCTGTAGCCCCAGCTGGCCTGGAACTCACAGAGATCTGCCTACCTCTGCCTCCCAAATGTTGGGATTAAAGGCATGTGCCACCATGCCCAGCCACCTCACTTTTTTAAACACATGCTGTAAATTTCTCTCTAAGCACTAATTTCACTGTATCTCACATTAAAAAATTTTTTTTTCATTATTTTTTAAAAAGAAAAAAAATTTCATTATTTTTATTTTTTATGCGTATGTGTATGAGTATACTGCCTATATGCATGTAAGTGCACCAGTGCCTGCAATGACCTTGGAGGTCAGAAGAGGACATCAGAATCCCTCAGAACTGGAGTTAAGGACAGTTGTTAGCCACCATGCGGGTGCTGGGAATTGAACCTGGGTCCTCTGCAAGAGCAACTCTTAACCACTGAGCCATCTCTCCAGCCCTCTTTTTTTGTTTGTGAATAGGGTCTCCCTGTAGCCCCAGCTGGTCTATTACTAATTTCTACTTTAATTTCATTGGGGTGTATCTGAGAAGATACTGTTTCCATTCTTTCAAGAAAAATTTTCTTAGTGATGTTTCTGCTGAGTTCAACTGTTTTTTTTTAAAAAATATGCTATTTATTTTTTATTTTATGTGTATTTGTGTATTGCCTGCATGTAGGTAAGTGCACCTGTGTTGTGCAATGCCCTTGGAGGCTATCAAATCCCCTGGAACTGGAGTTACAGACAATTGTTAGCTGCCATGTGGGTGCTGGGATTCGAACTCGGGTCTTCTGCAAGAACAACCAGTGTTCTTAACTGCTGAGCCATCTGTCTAGCCCCTATGTTCTTTTTTTAAAAATATTTTATTATTGTTATTTTATATGTATGAGTGTATTGCCTGCACGTATGTGAGTGCACCCGTGTCATGCAATGCCGTGGAGGTCAGAAGAGGGCTTCAGATTCCCCTGGAAATGGAGTTAAGGATGGTTCATAGCTGCCATGTGGGTGCTGGGAATCGAATCTGGGTCCTCTGCAAGAGCAGTCAGTACTCTTAACTGCTAGGCCATCTCTCCAGCCCCCTCAACTATGTTCTTACTGAATTTGCGGTCCAGTAGATCTGCCCATGACAGGATGTGACATCTTCCACTATAAAAGTGTATTCATCTATTTTCCTTGCAGTTTTATCAATTTTTTATCACATGTATTTGACACTGTCATTAGGTATATACACATTAAGACTGTTCTATCTTCTTGATGAGTCTGTCCCTTTATTATTATGCAAAACACCTTTTTGTACCTGATAATATTCCATGTTCTACAGTTTGCTCTGTCTGAAATTAATAAGGTTACTCTAAGCTGGGAATAAAATGGGATCTTAGTTTGCAAAAATTTCCTTAGGAAGTACCACACACTCAGTGGCTTAAAGATAAATCTATTTCTTCATTCTCTGGAGGCTAAAAGTACAAGATGGAGGTGCTAGTAGAATTGTTTAACTGTCCCCTTGGCTTGTAGATGGATGTCTTCTCCACCTTCACAAGCTTTTCCATCTTTGTGCCCTGATCTTGTTGTCTTCTAAGGACATGTGGGAATAAGGTCATGTGGGAATAATGCCTACCTAAATGAATGCATCTGACCTTAATTACCTTTTAAAAAATTCAGTCTTCAAATACTGTCAAATTCTGATGTATTAGGGATTAAAATTTCAACACATGAATTTCAGGAAGACAAAATTCAATCTATAACACATGGTACATCATTCTCTACTTTTTTTTTCTTCAGAATCTAGCCCAGAGCCTTAGGCATGCTAGGCACACTCTACCACTGCATTATATCTCAGTCCTTGGATTTTTGAGACAGAATGTTTCTACAAAGCCCAGGTTGCTCTCCAAATTCATGATCTTCCAGCATTAGCCTCCCTAGTGCTAGGATTATAGGCATGTACCACCTTACCAGTTTCCACCTTTTACTTATGTGTGCCTTTACATTTAAAGTAGATATCAGATCCTCTGGAGCTAGAGTTATAGGGGGCTGTGAGCCACCTGACATGGGCTCTGGGAACCGATCTCAGGTCCCCTAGAAGAGCAGCAAATGCTCTTAACTGCTGAGCCATCCCTCCAGCCTCTTTTTTTTTTGAGACAAGGTCTGACTATGTAAACCTGGCTGGCCTGGAACTCACAGAGACCTACCTGCCTCTGCCTCCCAAGTGTTGAATTAAAGGCATGCATTGCCAAACACAACTCTCTCCTTTTTTAAAAAAATGTTTTTATTTTATGTATATGGGTGTTTTGCTTACATGTAAGTAAGTATACCTCTGTTGTCTAATGCCCATAGAGGACAGAAGAGGGAGTTGGATTCCCTGGAACTGGAGTTATAGACGGTTGTTAGCCACCATGTGGGTCCTAGGAACTGAACTGACGTCCTCCGGAAGAACAGCTAGCTAGTACTCTTAACCACTGAGTCATCTCTTCTGCCTCTCCCCCCACCACTTTAAAAGAAAAGGTCTCAAGTAGCCAAGGTGAGCCTCAAATTCCATATGTAGATGATGACTACCCTGAACTTCTGATTGTCTTGCCTCCACCTCTCAAGTGCTAGGATTCACAACTGGTTTATGTGGTTTTGAGGATTGAACTAAGAGTTTCATGCAAGCTAGGCAAGCACTCTACCAACTGAGCTATACCTATAGCCCATAAAGAAGGTTCTTGTAGACAACATGCAGCTAGCTCAGTCTTGTTTTTGGATCCAGTAATAATTTCTCTCAATCTCAAGTAGAGAAAATACAAAGAAAATCACACCACGATATATCATAATCAAGTTGATGAAAACCAGTGACAAGAAGAAAATCTTAAAGCCGTCACAGGAAAATGATACATTACACACAGAGCAATGGAGAGAAATGACTTCAAAAGTCTCATCAGAAACCAAGCCAGAAAAAAACAGAGAGGCAACATTAAAGTGCTCAAAGAAGCTGTTAACTCAGAATTCTTTAGTCAGCAAAAATACCCTTTAAAAATGAAGGCAAAGCTGGGTGTGGTGGTGCACGCCTATAGTCTCAGCACTTGGGAGGCAGGCGGATCTCTGTGAGTTCAAGGCCAGCCTGGTCTACAAAGTGAGTTCTAGGCCGGCTGGGGCTCAGGAAGACCCTGCTTCAAAAAGAAAAAAAAAAAAAAAGAAGAAGGCAAAATAGACTTTTCAGGCAAACAACAGGTGAAAATATTTGTCACCAGTGTACCAGACTATGAAATACTAAGAGAAATTCATTAAGCAGAAGGAAAATTAAATTCCAAGATGAAAACCTGGATTTTAGAAACAGAGGGCAACTGAAAAGGCAAAAGCATAAGTCAAAGTAAGCTGATTAAAACCAAAAGGGGCTGGAAAGATGGCTTAGCAGTTAAGAGCACTGACTGCTTTTGCAGAGGACTGAGGTTCAGTTCTCAGTACCCACATGGTAGCTAACAACCATCTGTCAGTTCCAGGGGGAACTAATGCCCTCTTCTGGCTTCTGTGGGCATTGCATGAACAGGTACACTTACATTCAGGCAGGTAAAACACTCATATACAGAAAATAAAAATAAATGAATAAATTTAGAAATTAACAAACCAAAACCCAAACAAACAAAAGCTGATTGCTTAAAAAAAGAGTGTGTTGTAGGCATCAAAACAAAGACAATAACAAAATGTACAACCACTTTGGAAAATAGGCAGTTTCTGGAGATATTACACACTTTTGCATGACCCAGTCACTCTGCTGCTAAGTATTTTATTTACTGCAGAGAAATGAACTCATATATTTCCAGACCTGCATATAGTGTTTATAAAAACTATCTATGGGCTGGGATATAGTCCACTGATAGAATGCTTCTCTAGCACGCATGAAGGTCTGAGTTGTTTGACCCCTAGGAAGATACACACACACACACACACACACACACACACACACACAAATTACTAATGGCTGGCCTGGAACTCATGGTAACCTTCTTGTCTTTCAGCTTTGGCCTGGAACTCATGGTAACCTTCTTGTCTTTTAGCTTCGCTGAGATTACACATGTGCCACCACACCCAGCTCAAGAATGTGCTTTAAATCCTCGAAAGACAAGAAATGTGCTCCTCTCTCTTCTCCAGGCTTGAGGCTCCTGAATGTTGGTTTTTTGTTGTTGTTATTGTTTTTTTTTTGGTCTTTTTGAGACAGGATTTCCCTATAGCCCCAGCTGGCCTGGAACTTACTCTGAAGATCAGGCTGGCCTCAATCTCAGAGATTCGCTTGCGTCTTCTCTCTGCTGAGACTAAAGGCCTGTGCTACCATGCCTGGCTTAAGACTCCTCCTGAACGTTGAGTCAGAATTTAGAACACTGGGCTTTGACTGCTTCCTCTCAAAGGAAGCATTCTTTTCCGAGTTGAGCAAAAGATTCTCTCCACTCAGGAGCCATACACATCTAAACATTTGTCAATCTGGGCCTTTGGCTTATAACATGGTAAAGAATTTTATGCTTTTAAGCCAGGTGTGGTGGACACAGGCTGGGAAGTAAAGACACTTGGGAAGTAAAGACAGGAAGACTGCACGTTCAATCCAGCCAGGGCTACATAGTGAGGCCCTGACAGAAACAGAATTTGAAGGTGACATTCCTCCTTGTGACTCACTTCTTTCCCCAAGTGTCAAGATGTTCAGATAAGAAGCAGGGTGTCCTAGCGCATGCTTTTAATCACAGTACTCAGGAGTCAAAGGCAGACAGATCTTTTTGTGAGATCGAGGTCAGTCTGATTTACATAGTGAGTTCCAGGCTAGCCAGGGTGACATTAGTGCACAGTGAGACCCAGTCTCAAAAAAACTCACCAAAAGAAAAAAAAAAAAAAAAAAAAAAAAAAAAAAAAAAAAAAATTTCAAAAAAAAAAAAAAAAAAAAAAAAAAAGAAAGAAAAAAAAGAAAGATGTTCAGATATAAGAATAAACAGGATAACAAAGATGGGATTCACGTTGTGCAAGGATCACCTATTGAATGAGATGAGAACTAAGGGGCTGACCAGGGGGTTCTCACAGATTCCCAGAGTACTTTTTGCAAGCACAGGTGTTCAGGTCCTCAGATTCTGGACCAGTTCCAATTGAGTAATTATATTCTCTCTCCCTCAGTACCTCCTGCTGATTCTGGTGGATACAGAATTCTTATTCACTTCCTGTGCTACATGTTGAAGAGCTACTGTGCAGCTGTTAAACAGCTGCCACATTCCTCTCCACATATAGTCTCTAAAGCACTTTTGGATGAAAGGCACTATATAAACATATTTTATTGTCATGTATTGGTTGCCTTTCCATTTAGTAGGTTTTGTAAGATTGTAACTATGAAATAAAATCCAGATCTATATTCTATAGTACATTAACATTTAATCTTTTCCCTACCTGATTTTCAACCTCCTTTAAACAATAAGGCTCTTACCACAAGTGTCCGTAGACAAAGAGTGCCTGCAGGAGCACGGGGGTCCAAAGCAGCCATAAGATCCCATACTTTAATTTTTCTGAAGATCAAAAAGGGGAGCAAAGTCTTAGTTAAAAGCAAACTTAAGGGAATGCAAGGAAAAACAGCAAAAAGTTATGGAAATAACTTTGGATAATGAATGCAGTCTATGTTACAAATAAATTCAGCTCAATGCACTATAGATGACTTTTCTGTTTGGGAGACTTGGTCCTTATATTCATTCTTACAATAACTATTCATATACTTAGACTGTTATGTTGGATTTGTCTGGTACTTTGCTTTATGGGGCAAAATAGGCAAATATATAATCAAATAGCCAAAATAATAATCAATACAAATGCAATAAAATGGCTAGGGAGAATATTTTAGAAAACAGCAAGCAAGAGAGGTGAATATAAATTAAGGAAACACTGCATAAACTTTTAGAGTCAAAGAAAGGTTACATTTAACATCATAAACCAGGAAGAATTAAGATGTAGATTTGGAGAAGGGAGGTGCTGGGGACTGAACTCAGGGCCTTGCATATGCTAAGAACATGCTCTACCACTGAGTACAAACTGAGCTCTTATATCTGTTTTGTAAATATTGTTAGCAACTCACCCATCATAGGCCCCACTCACTATCCTCTTGTTATCAAATCTAATGCAGCGTACCAATTCCTCATGGCCTTCTAATACTCGTAAACATGCACCGCATTCTATGTCCCATAATCTGTAAGAGAAAATTGAATCAAGTGAATTTTCATGGATTCTTCTCTAAGCCTGGAATATTACAGTATACTTCATATGTTCTTTAAAAATTCACAAAGGTCAATCACCAACATTCAAAAGTGTGTTACGTTTGATATAATTAATTTCCTGTCTGTCATACAGTCAGAAAAAAATGTGTGATTTAAGTTCAAATGCAATCTGTGTTTTCAAAGCACAATGCTTCATATAACTCTGTTATTAGGTTCTTCCAGACATAAACTCAATGCATACAGTTACCTGGAGAAGAAAATGACCAGGTCAAGAGAATAATACTTCCTGAAGTCACCCTTAAGAACAAGATACACTGTGTCAGTAACTAATTGGCCCTCACAGCTTACTTCCCTCTCTGCCTCAAGGACATACTGCTTTCACCACTGTTCAGGACAGCCTTCTTTATACAACAAAAAGGCAAAGCCAGATCTTGACAAGTTTTCTGCAGTAATTTGAAAATCTATATATGCTTTTAGCCCAATCCAAGTGACTTCTAGAAATATGTTTCTTAGAGTAGCAGATCTCTTGTTTTTCAAATTACCTCTTCATTCACTCTCCATGGAAGGAAAGGAGAGGGTGGAAAAATTTTCCAAATTTTTAAAAAAGGTTAATTTCTATTTTATGTATGTAATTTCTATTTTATGTATGCTTTCATGTATGTAAGTGTACCACCTGTGTGTGGTGCCCAGAAGAGGGTGTCAGATCCCCAGGAACTGGAGTTACACGTGGTTGTTAGTCGCCAAGTGAATGCTGGGAACTGAATCCAGGTCCTCTCTAAGAGTAGCCAATGCTCTTAGCTACTTAGCCATCTCTCCAGCCCCCAAACTTCCAAATTCTAACCATATAGCTGTCATTTATTTTTATGAAGGGAGAAAAATGTCACAAAAATGTACTTAGACTGTGGAATCTTCACAATTTAAAGGACAGCTCTCTAACCAGTTATGATACTGAAGAAAAAAAGTACATGATTCTAGTAGAGTAACATCTTTTTTGTTTCTATTTTCAGCAATAGTAACATGGAGACATGGCCTTGTTAACATGTTCCAACTGTGGGCAAGCAATTTAAAAAGAAGGGCCTTCAACCTTCATCCAGCTGTCTTCCTTACTTAAGCAGTACCTCAGAAATAGGTCTATCTGATGAGAAAAGTATTATAGCAAAAGGCTTTGCTGTGCTGCTTCTCTAATGGGGCAAACGTTTGACCTGTAAGAAGCTACAGAAAGGAAAATTATTTGATTATAAACACAATTAGAGACTACAAGATCTGTGCACAAATATTGACTGGGAAGATAATATGGATCCATTCTGGCAAAAGGTACCCGCTGCTTACCTGATAGTGTTGTCAGATGAACCACTCACCACCAGCCTGTCTCTATACTGCAAACAGGCGATGCCTCGCTTGTGTCCATTTAGGGTCCTTACAAATTCACAAGTACTTGTGTTCCATACCTGAGATAGAAAATAACACTGAGCAGTTGATCAGGTACTTCTACTAGTAGAAATCAGAGGACTGGGCAGGCAGAAAACAGAAGTGAGTCACGAGAGGTCAACAGAACAAGGTGAAACAAGCTGGTTGCCATCATAAGAGAATTTCTCAAACTGATTTACTCTTATGGAACTAAGTCTTCTTTTACAGGTATATTTTCTTGTGTGTGAGTGCACATGTGCGCATGCATGCACACGTGGGTAAACATGGAAACCAAGTGTCTTCCTCAGTGGCTCTCCACCTTAATTTCTGAGACAGGGTCTTGGAACCTGAAGCTCATAGATTTTGATAGACTGAATGGCCAGTAAGCTCCAGAGATCTGCTCATCTTTGCCTCTCCAGTGCTGGGATTACAGGTACCCGTTGCCACACCTGGCTTTTTACATGGGCTCTAGGGATCTAACTCCTTGTGCTTCCCAATTTACCAAAGTAGCTATCTTCCCAGCTCCTGTAGGTACATGTCTTTGAACTTCATCTGCCCTCCTCACACATCATTATCACCATAATCACCAGCATTGCCACTATTTTTTCATACTGGGCCTTAGGCAAGCTAGGGAAGTACTCTACCACTGAGCAACATCTCCAAGCCCATTACCATTATTTATAGAAATAAATATTATTCTACAATGACATTGCACTGTGGCCTTGGAATTTACTGAAAAATGCTTGATTACCTTTATGGTTCTATCTCCAGATGCAGAAACAATATACTTGTCATCAAAGTCTACAACATTGACAGCAGCTCGGTGTCCCACCAATACCCTCCTGAGGGTGATGTCAGTTGGTGAGGCCATATCCCATACAGCAATGGAACGATCTTTGGAGCAAGTCACCATCATGCCATTATTGAAACGCAGGTGCAGAACTGCTTCACAATGGTGAATCAATGTGTTTAGCATTTCACCTGTGTTTACATCCCACACTCTGAAAGGGACATCTGAGAGTTAGATGGTACTCAAATTACAATGTATTACCTGTATTTGACCACAGTGTTTGCCACCCCCCCCACCCCCCTTCATGGCAAGTGCTGTGCTCTTCTTTTGCAGCACTGAAGTGCACTGATGGACTATGCTGAAAGAAGCATAGAAAAGAGGAGGGAAAGTGGTGCTTCCAGTGTAGAGTCCAGAAGAAGTGAAATCTGAGCTGGGTATGATGGTGCCCACATTTAATCCCAGTACTTGGGTGGCAGAGGCAGGTGGATCTCTGTAAGATTGAGGCCAGCTTGGTCTACATAGCAAATTCCAGGTCAGCTGGGGTTACAGGGAGATCCTTTTCAAACCAATCAAACAACCAAACACACACACACACACACACACCACACGTGCGTGCGAAAAGTGAAATCTGACCAAGATGTAGTGGGCTGGGATGAGGAGGCAAGCATCTGATAATTTGGTTCAGACTTTTTTTTTTTTTTTTGAGACAGGGTCTCCCTGTAGCCCCTGTATTCACTAGTAGACCAGGCTGGCCTTAAACTCACAGAGATCCACCTGCCTCTACCTCCTGAGTGCTGGGACTAAAGGCATGTGCCATCACACCCAGCAGACTTCAAGGTTATTATAAAACTGACATAAAAAAAAAAGGAGAAAAAAAGAAAACTGACATTCAACTGACACCATTAAGAAGATACAGTGTAGGGGCTGGAGAGATGGTTTAGCAGTTAAGAGCACTGGCTACTCTCGCAGAGGACCCAGGTTCAATTCCTAGCACCCACATGGTGGATAAAGACCATCCAAAACTCCAGTTCCAGAGGAATCAGACATCCTCTTCTGACTTCTGTGGGCACTGTACAACATGGGTGCACTTACATACATGTAGGCAATACACTCATACACAAAAAATAACAATAATAAATAGAAAAATTTAAAAAAAAGAATATACACTGTAAACCTGATTAATAATAGCAATACTGTCTGTCGTAGTGACTGCCCTTAGGAACCAGAACCAACACAGACCAAGATGCTCTGTCACGGACTTAATAATGTAGACCTGAGTTTGAGTTCCTTAGAGGGTAAGTTTTCCACCTAAGTCAAGGGCCAAGGCTATATAGACTCCAAGTCCAGGGCTCCATTTTTGTGTTTTTCAGGGCCAGAGGTCAAGAGCAGCCTTCCCACTGTAAGTATGGACTTCACTGTAGTGTGGGGTTTTTGGATAGCTTTTCTCATTGTAAAATGACAGAAACTACCTTGTTTATTCTATTTTTAATGTACTGATTTTGTTGTGTCTCTGTGTATATGTCTATGTCTTGAGACAGAGTCTCCTTGTAGCTCTAGCTGGCATGGAACTCACTGTGTAGACCAGGCTGGCCTCAATCTCAAAAGAGATCTGCCAGCCTCATGCTGGGGTTAAAGGTGTGTGCCAACACACACAGCTTGATTTTGTCTTTTAAAATATTTTATTTTCTTTTTCCAGTTTAACCATCCTTTTAGAAAATAATTTTCTGTGCTGCAGTGTAGCTCAGTAGAGTCAAGTGCTGCTTAGTATGCATGAAGCCCTGGGTTCAATCCCAGCAGGTTGAAACAAAAAATTTCCCCTTTATCCTATATATGACATAAGTACCTACAACATTTCAGCTCCTGTGAGGCACTCCACAGCACTGATAAACATTTAACTGCTGAAAACTGCAAGGACTGGGTCTGCTATGCCTAGAAGTCAAAGTACAGAACCAGGAGCAGCTTTTCTTATTCACAGTGGATAACTTCAGAGAATTTAACAATGCAGTTAACTGGCTTTTATTCTAGTTTTTTTTTTTTTTAAGTTACTTTTGATGCATTATGTTTGCTAAATCCTTTAGCTGAAGGCAAAATTCCTAGCAGGTTTCTAGCAGTGCTGCTGGTCCCCAGAACTCAAACTACACTGGACTCCAGCAACATGATGGCTGTGTCATCAAATCACAGGTGCCTCTGGAAATGGAGGGCCCTTCCCTGAGTGAAGCTTGCAATTAAAAACTGCGGGATGGCCAAGGAGGGGCTGCAAGGAGACAGCCTTGCTCACCTGCATGCTCTTGAAAAAGATAATGCACCGCCTGCACTGCACTTATAAGCATCTGAAAGAGGGCTTCATTTTCGTCCTATCACTCCCCTGTGAGGTAGTTTTTGTAAGGAATGCAAGGTTTACCGTAAAGTGAAGGGAAGTGTTTATAATGCGTGAGTCTCCAAATTAAAATGTGTGAGTGTAGTTTCTTAAATATAAATTTACCCATATGATTCTTAAATCAAGTTTTCTGTTCTAGATTGACAAATGATGGGAAGCAAATAGTTGACTCTTTAGTTTCAGAAGTGTGTTCATGCAGACATGTAGAAAATTAATATCTGTGACAAAGAACAAAGCAGAGCTGATTTTGAGTTCAAAAGAACAGCTGAAATTTCTTACCTGACTGTGGAATCCGACGATCCAGTTATGATCACTCTCTCATCATACTGGAGACACAGGACAGAACCTGTGTGGCCTGTAAGAATTCGCTTGCATTCCAATGTGCTTTTATCCCAGATCTAGGATGGCAAACAAGATCCTTTTAATCACTGTGATAATGGGGTGCTGTGGAGACTTGTTGCTCTATTATGTGTTTGATTCCCCTCAAACATCAAAGCCCGGAGGAGGGTGGACTGCATTCTTTCCTACGGTACAGTTAAGCACCGATATATATATATACGTTGACTTCGGTTCTAATGCAAACTTTATCCTTTTCATTAAGGTATAAGGGTAGCCTATAATTATGATCATGGCCAAAAGAATAACAGCCCCCTCAGTGCACTTGAAGAAGAGAATTCAACCCTGGGACTATCCATTTGTAGGCTTTTCTAGGGAGCAGCAGACATCTTCCCTTTAAGGAAATGATTTTGGCTTTGGGAATGGAGCCAATCTACCCTTAGAAATAATGCTTAGGGTTTATGCTTCAGATTGCTTTATGAACACAGTCACCCTTGCACCCACAACTATGCTCTGCAACCCAAGAGACTTCACCTTGATTGTGTTGTCTCGAAGGCCGCTTACTATTTTCTGGTCATCATACTGTAAACAGTAAACTCCTTTGCTTGTTTCACTTCGACAGTGGATTCTCTGTAAACTATGTCGTCCACATCTCCAATTGGATTCTATTGTCTAAGAAGAAAGATTGAATGGGGTAGTTAATTAGGAAAGGACCCGAACCAATGCCTCAGTGTATGAGTCTATGGGATATATACACCTATAGGCAAACTGAACACTAGGCATTAGGTAAGGCTGCATGCTCAGTGCAACCTTCCATGGAGGCTCAATTCGAAAGATGTATCAGCTTAGGAGTACAAATGTCCCATTGCTGTGTTAGGAAGGTGGCAATCTTCTCTTGCCCTCTCATCTGTTTATCAGCAAACATTTTTAAAAGCTTTACAAAATTTGCCTAGACATTTACTGTATTTTACCAATCCTATTCACTAGTAAAGACACTGACTTTTAACCCACATTGATAAATCTTAATGGATTTTCTGTAACAATATTGTAACTGAAGAATACTAGTGATTCTCTACCACTTGGGAAATATCCAAAAATAAATAGATTCTTACCTCAATATCTTGTATAATTTTAGGATAAAGTGCTCTATAAAAAGAGTTGGGAGGAGCGTTTTCATCGGGAGGTTTATTTTTGAATAAATACTGTCCCCTAAAAAACAAACATTTCCCAATGAAGATCAAAATATTACACATTTACAAAGAGCTTTCTATTGCTTGCTACCATTCCACATGTCCTTTAACCAACCTGGCAAGTAGTGACACTAAGATGATTTCAGGAGTCCCATGTCAAGGTGTAACTTCCTGAGATCTAAGGAATTTGACCAACATTGATTTCTAGTGTCGAAGTACCAGGCTCTTTGCATATGTTGATAGGTACATAATCAGAATTTATCTATTGGTCTATTAGTCTTCTGTACATTCACTGTTTTTTTTTTTTTTTTTTTTTTTTTTTTTCTACTCATATAAATGTTAACCATTACTTTTTTCTCCTCAGTGCTGGTGACTGAATCCAAAGTACCTTGCTGTTTAAGCGTTTTTACCACTATACCACTGTGCTACATTTAAGCCAGCAAAGGGCTGGAGTCTTTCCTTCCTGAGTTAAGTTGTGCCAGCATCAGAAGAGCCTAGCATGGTGGGTAATAGCAGTGCTTCTGTCATGAAGATCAAGTTTCTAGGAATTTATCATGTGGGTTTAGTAAAGTGTGTGGGCTGCTGCCAGGGCTGGAGAGATGGCTCAGTGGTTAAGAACACTGGTTGTTCTTGCAGAAGATCCAGGTTCAAATCCCAGCATCCTCATGGCAGCTAACAACTGTCCATAACTCCAGTCCCAGGGGATCCAACAGCCTTTCTGACCTCCTTGGGTATTACATGACATGGGTGCACTTACCTACATGCAGGCAATACTCACATACACATAAAAATAATAAATAAAATATTTTTTTAAAAAGTGTGTGGGCTGCTCAGGCTGCTTTGGGTCATTGTGGCAGTTTGCCAAAAGAGGCAATTCAGTGCATTTCAATAGAAAACAAAGGGACTTCATGAATGTCCAGCAGCAAGAAGGGAGGAGGTCACAAGAAATGCTAAGTGCACAGTGCTATCACATGTGAGGCAGGTGTTGACTTGCACAGGTGTGTTCCTGGCTATGCGCACACACAGATGTGGTTCCTGCTTTTCCTTGATTCCACTGAGCAGCATTTGTTAGCATCTCCTTCCTTATGACAACACATCTCTGGAATACTCATATCCCAAGCTAGATCTTTGCTACCAAGAAAAAAATCAGTAAATAGCAATCACTTCCTGCTGGGTAAAAAATTTAATTCCTTATCCTGAAGTTAAGAACCCACCAAACACGGTGTGGAAGCTAGTAAACCCCACTATGAATGCACTAACTGCTGTTCTCACTGGCACCGTGCCTTGCAAAGTGGAGATAGGCAGAAATGCCTCTGAGTGTAATCCTGGCACCAGAGAAATCATGTTTTCTCTGGGCCAGTCATCCACTCCTCCCTCTATAGCTCCATTACAATATAATTAATTGTTTGCTGTCTCCAGGAGTGCTTCTCCCCTGCCCTCTCCCTATTATACACCTTGAAAATTAGTTCAGAAAATTTCCCATCAGGAAAATGGCTGGCTCTGATGTCTATTTTAATACAGAAAAGAAAATCTGCAATGGAGAAGTGAAAATAATACTTTTTTAAAGGGAGACTAATGAAATACGATATATCAACATAAAGGGTAAGTAAGATACTCTGAAATAATTCTGGATTAAAGGCACATTTCTCTGAGCAATTTGATTATATGAACACTTTGCATACAAATAATAGATTTTGTTTTTTACTTAAAAAAAATATTTTTGTGTCTGAATGTTATGCCTGCATGTGTTTAAGTGCTCCCGTGTTGTGCAATGCCTGCAGGGATCAGAAGAAGGCATCAGATTCCCCTGGAACTGCAGTTAAGGACAGTTGTTAGCCACCATGTAGGTGCTGGGAATCAAACCCAGGTCCTCTGCAAGAGCAGCCAATGTTCTTAACCGCTGAGCCATCTCTCTAGCCCTTTTTTGTCTTTTTGAGACAGGGTCTCCCTGTAGCCCCAGCTGGCCTGGAACTTGCAATGTAGACCAGGCTGGCCTTGAACTCACAGAGATCCAACTGCCTCTGCAGGTGCTAGGATCTGGGATCGAAGGTGTGTGCCAACATGCCTGGCTTTAAATGAGATTTTTAACTATTTTATTGTGGTGTCCCCCCCTCCATTCATTCCTGAGATTCTTGTCTTCTTTGAGTCTCTGGCAACCCTATAAGAGCATTCCAGGATTTTCCTCATGTTCAATGATACTATCTCTCTGTCCTCAGGAAATAGTACTCATGAACTTCTGATCTCATTTCTATCCCATCACCTTTACTGTGTCTTACTAAAGTATATGAAATTCTTCAAATCAAAGATGCTACAAAATGGTGGCTAAATATTGAGAGCTGGTTTCTCAGTCTGTTTCTGCTTTAAGTCAAAATCTTTTATGATGTATGCTCGTTGACAACAGGGACCACTTCTATGAGATATGCTCAGGTACCTATGAGAACGTGAGTACATGATAAATGTAAAATAATAAATTCAGAATGTTATTGTAAAATGTGATCTCCTGATTAAGAAAATGGACTTTTCCAAACTGGTCTTTTATCATACTTTTAAGACTTAGCATTTCTGAGCAGAGAGAGCGTATCTAGCATTATTTAAGAGAGAACATGGCCAAGTTCGTGTCCTAGGGGCAAACTGTCAAATCCACCTAGGTATGAAATACAATAGCAAAGTGGAAGTTAAATCTTAGTGATTCAAGTCTTCCCAGGAAGGCTGTATTTACTTGTATATTTTTGGATGGAAGAAATGGCAAATACTTTCAAAGATACTATATAGGGACAGGTTCAAGGACATAATAAGGAAGCACAGAGGGGTAGGTAAGATAATTTCAAATAGTGAAAATGAGAACTTTCTCAGGTGGGCATGGTGGCACACACCTTTAATTCTAGCACTCAGGAGGCAGAGGCAGGTGGATCTCTGTGAGTTCAAGGCCAGCCAGTCTACATAGCAAGTTCCAAGCCAGCTGGGGCTACAGAGAGATGCTGTCTCAAAAATAAAGGGAGGATCTAGGCTGGGTATGGTGTCACAAACAAAATGATGTCATAATGCTGTACAATCAGATTTTATCTCCAAAGAATGAAGTGAGCTATGAATTTCTTCTTTCCTATAGAAGATGAGAGGACAGAAAAACATTTGGAAAGAAAAAAAGCTTTAATTTATATAGTTACATAGCAAAAACACTGCTCGTGTTTGGAGCCTTTAATTGAATTTGAAAGAAAATTTAAAGAGTCTTCCCAATATCTAGAATGACAGAAATCTCTAAAACACTTGCCATAAAACTCAGAGGTCATTGTATTCATAACTTAATTAAGGACATAAATGCAGGAGAGCCAAATATAATTTTATGAAAATTCTGAGGAAGGCTGGTCCATGAGTATTTTCCTTCATTTTTTTTTCCTGTTTCTTTTTAAAAATTTTATGTGTATTAGTGTTTTGTCTGCATGTCTGCACCATGTGTATGCAATGCCCATGGAAGCCAGAAGAGGGAGCTGGAACCACTAGAGTTAAGAATAGTTGTTGGCTACCATGTGGGTGCTGGGAACTGAATCTGGGTCCTCTAAGCAAGTGTTCTGAACTCCTGAGCCATCTCTCCAGCCCCCTATTTTTTTCTTTATAGGTTTTTTGAAATAAGGGCTCACTAGCTGCCACCCCACCCCCCATTTTTTAGATTTTTTTGTGACAAGGCAAGCCTCACTAGCCCAAGCTGGCCTGGTACTTGGCAGTCCTCCTGCCTCAGCTTTCCTAGTGCTGGGATTACAGGTGTGGACCACCATGCCCAGCTAAATGAAGACTTGTTTTTTTCTTATAGTGCTGTGGACTGAACCTAAAGCCTCGTACCTATGGTGTAGCCAGTGACTAATTTTTTTTTTTTTTTTTGAGACAGGGTCATGCTATATAGATGAGGTAGATGAGGTTGTTCAAACTTGTAAACTTCCTTCCCCCCTGGCTGGGAATACAGACATGCACTACAATACCCAGCTATCTTTTAGCACTCTTACTTTGTAGTTGCATACCTGACTTGCTTATGGTGATATTCTAGAAACACGCTCTGAGACAAAATT
Source organism: Nannospalax galili (assembly GCF_000622305.1). Lineage (NCBI taxonomy): Eukaryota > Metazoa > Chordata > Mammalia > Rodentia > Spalacidae > Nannospalax > Nannospalax galili. The sequence continues at coordinate 1,756,254 of NW_008348586.1, read as the reverse complement.
CTGTAAAGAATGATATCTTCAAGAAGTTCTAATTAAATAGTGCTACTATGCTATGAAAACAACAGAATTGGTAGAAGTCTTTCAGGCTATTGACTGCATAATGCCATAGGGAATTCATAATTAAACACAAAAATCTAAAGGATATACAAGTTTTAAGAAGAAACAATGATTTGTACTAAATTCTATTTTTCATTCTTTGTGATAGTTATAGTTTTATTCTAGTTGGACATAAAACTAATTTTTGATTACAAAGGTGATAAAATACCAGAGGTATAGGCTAAATACAAGAAGTTTTCAGAAGGAAAAAAATAGCATTTTTCCTAGATTAGGAGGAATCTGACAGGATCTGACAGTTTCTAACTGATTCAAAGTCATCCTATCTGCCTTAAAAACTGCCCCTCAAACTTTTGGCATAATACCAATTTCTGCTCTGAGACAAGATGTTCTAATCAGCAGGGTAGTCAGTTTTCCATTATGTTTTGCAAAGCAGTATTAACAAAATATGTCATTTGTGATTGACTGGTCAGAAGAAAGACTGTTGTGTACATGAATGATTTTTTTTTTTTTTACAATTTTAGCAATGAATCAGCAAAGTAACTATAGTAAATGATAAGTGGTCTTACTGGCTCCAACAATCTTCTAGTGATTCTAAATGACCAGGTCTAGAAGCTCTTTAATAGGAAGAAAAGTTAAAGGCTCACCACCCTCTTCGCTCCGCCAGGCCTCTCCACAGAGAATCTGTCCTGACCATTCTCTCGATGAGTTTCTTCCATAGCATACCGTCTGACGTCACGCGGTACCATTCCTTGCACACAAGTTCAGCAGCACATAGTGACTTGGCATCCAAGTATGACAAAATATTCTCAGCAATATGATCCAAACCCCGTGCTATGGTGAGGGGAGGAAGCAAAGAACAAGAATAGAGAGGGTGCTGAACAATTTTTCACAAAAGGTCCTTTAAAACAGAACAGCACTTGCTGTGATGAAGGCACATCACTGTCCCTAGTGTAGTCCAGTTTCTTCCTCAAACAGAGGCTTGGGTAAAATGAGTGTCAATAATTTTTCCATAAGGTTACAGAAATGAACAGTATTTTCCCTTTTCTGTTAGATAAGAAAGTTAAAGCTAACAACCAGTAAACCCCCAAGACATTAAAAATAAAAAGGATTCTAGAAAACAATTCACATCTATCTATATGGATTTCAGCACTAGGGGACGTTCTACAGATGGCATCTCAAACTCTGAGATTCAGACCCCCCAATCCTGATATTAGGTCCATTTCTCATTCTGCTTCTATTACTGCTGCAGTTCCAAAGCTATTCAATGAAAGAAATATCTTTCAAATGTACTGGGGAGAGGCACTAAGTCAGAATGTGCTGGGTTATGGAATTCTGGGCATGCAGAAAGTGAGATGGAAATACAGATTGTATAGGAGCATCCTAAGAGGAAAGACATAGAGGTATGTTAAAGTTCAAAGATGAGTTTAATTTCTTATGTTTAAAAACCATTTTTGAGAATAGCTACTGCTATAAACTTAAGTGACAGTTGACCAAAAATGGAAAAAAATCTTGCCAATAGACAACTGGATAGCATTTCAGAGGACCTTTTGTAGGAAGTACAAGAGAACATGGCAAGTTGATCATGGGTGGTGTGACTTGGAGGGCTTTGCAATTAGAGCTTTCTACCACCCAAATCTGTAAAGAATTAGTGGAAAGAACTATAAAATAGGATGTCTGCCTTTTTTGGCTGCTGTTCTAAGTTCACAATTGAGACAAAAACATTCAAAGTTTTTACTCTTTAAGGTTTTGTAAAGACTTATGTAGTTGACAATTCTTTCAGAGTCTTTCTTCTATGAGCATGAACTGAAAAGGACAGAATACTACATTGAACTTTGTGGGTTTCCCCTGAATCATATGGAGACACACTTGGATGTCATTAGCAACAATCCAAATATGCTTATTAAACATTATTCTAATTATAAAAATTGTATGGATAGCTGTCACATTTTCCAGCTGACTTGGGGAAGAAAGCTTTAAATGGATCTTGTTTGGCTGGTATCACATGTTCATATTTAAGCATAAGCAGATGGAAACATCCATCACCTAATTCTTATTAAAGGAACATGACTATAAGCCAATTAAAGAAATAATAATTAGTTCTTCACGCAAAATATAATGATGCATTTCTTGAATTTTTTTTTTTTTTTGAGATGGGGTCTCCCTGTAGTCCCAGCTGGCCTGGAACTCCCAATGTAGACCAGGCTGGCCTTGAACTCACAGAGATCCTCCTGCCTCTACCTCCCAGTGCTGGGATTAAAGACATGTCACCATGCCCAGCTCATTTCTTGAATTTTTATATTCAAACTTCTACAACATCAGAAGTTTCCAAAAGGTTTTCTTATATTTTTAATGGCTGCCATCAAGTTGCTCCTAATCATTTACTATGTACCTGTAATAAGTTGCTGGAAGTAATTTCACCTAACACTCCAAACAAAACCATTACATTAACGGATTATAGGCAGTTTTTGAAGTAGTTTGGTTTACTAAATGTAGCCAGATGGTGTAGGTTTAGAAGTTTAAATGACTGTAAAGCATTAGACACAATTTAATACCTCATAGAGTGGTCAGCAGATACACACTAGGGATCGGTATTAGGCAAAATACACTGGTCTAATCAACTCCTGTTCAATTCTTAGTGGTGTAAGTTTGAGATAGTAGCATCTCTCAATGATTGGGGGGAACATAGCAATAAGTACACTCAGATTGTTTGTACAAAGAAAACTGCTTGCCTATGGCTAAAATAAAATCCAATATATTACAAGAGGGCAAAAATCTATTTAACAAAGGGCACAGGTAGGATTTAGTTTTAAAGTGGTTATTTCTAAGATACAAATAAGCATTTCTTTAATTTTAAAGGGCAAATTAAATCCCAAATTTAGAAAAACAAAATTTTAAGATATAGCTCACAGAGGCTGTGTGTGGTGGTGCACACCTTTAATTCTAGCACTCAGGGGGCAGAGGCAGGCAGATCCCTGTGAGTTCTAGGCCAGCCTGGTCTACATAGTAAGTTCGAGGCCAGCTGGGACTACAGAAGGACCCTGTCTCACCCCCCCCCCAAAAAGATATAGCTCACAAAGATTAAACAAAGTAGTACTATGTAGCTTTGAGAAGGCTACTAAGTTGGTATATTTTTCTTGGAGGATAGCTTGCCAGCATGTTTCAAAAGTCTTAAAACTGGGGGCCGGAGAGATGGCTCAGTGGTTAAGAGCCTGTACTGCTCTTCCAGAGGACCCGAGTTCGATTTCCAGCATGTATATCAGGCAGCTTACAGCAGCTTGTAACACTAGCACCTCACTCAAATCACACACACACACACACACACACACACACACACATATATACATAAGTAATAAAAATAAAAAATATTAAAAAAAAAGTCTTAAAACTGAAGTGGGTGTGGGTGTGGAGGTACACACCTGTAAGCCCATTATTTGGGAGGTTGAGGAATGGTGAAAGTCCAAGGCCAACATGAATTACACAGAAAAAACTTATCTCCAAAAAATACAGGAAGGAGAGGAGGGAGTCTGCTCCCAGCATTTTGGAGTTAGAGGCAGGTGGATCTCTGTGAATTCAATATAGCAAGTATATATGAGATCTATATAGCAAGTTCCAGGCAAGCCAGGGATGCATAGTGAGACCTTGTCTCAAAAAAATAAAGCAACCCCCCCAAATCCAAACTCAAACACCCCCTTCCACATACCAAAAACAAATAAAACCACTTCATATTCTCTAATATAGTAATTCTACGTTGGATGTTTTCTCTCAAGGCCGTCTATAAGATTAATGCATAAGAATGTGTACCATTGCATAATTTATATAGGGAAAGAATAAAAACTACCTAAAGGTTTAATGAAGGGGCTAAACAATGTGTTTAAACTATTGGGAAGAATACTACAGTAAATAAAATGTTTGTAAGAACATACACTTTGGAAAATATACCTTAACATATTTAATGAAAATATACGACGAGAATGTACTAAGAAAAGTGTTACAGCCAGGTGTGGTGGCACATGCCTTTAGTCCCAGCACTCGGGAGGCAGAGGCAGGGCGGATCTCTATAAGTTCAAGGCCAAGCTGGTCTCCATAGTGAATCCAGGCCAGCTGGGGCCACAGGGAGACCCTGTCTCAAAAAGACCAAAAAGGAAAAAAAAAGGTGTTACAAAACATGATCTTAGATCATAGGGAAATATTCATACCTGAACAAAACAAAAAGGCTAAATGCCAAAATACTAGTAGCACAGTGGTTTTCTCTTTGTGGTAGAGTTCTGGGAAATTGTTATTTTTATATTTTATACTTTGTGTGTGCATGTGTGTGTTCACACAAGTATGAACAGAGGCAATAGAGCCCCAGGGATCTGCCTATTTTGCCTTCCCAGGATTATATACGTACCCTCACCCCTGGCTTTTTTTTTAACGTAGGTCCTGGGGATCAAACTCAGGTCCTCAAGCTTCCACAGCTGAGCTATCTTCCCAGCCCCTATTTTTTTATTTTTATATTTTATTTCCTATAACTTCTGTAATTAGGAAATAATCATCAAAATCAAAATCAAACCAGAAAATACAGTGCCCGCCAACAAGTCTTGACATTTTAGTTAATAGTAACTACAATTTTGTTCCTAATAAAACTTTTGGCCCACATAAAAACTTTACATTTCCCTCATTTTCCCATGCTTATGCAGTGTCCTAGATAACTGTAAATTGGGAGAGGGGAACTCTGGAGGTATTACTTAGTAGCAGAGTGTTTATATAGGGTCTCAATACCTACCAACACACACACACACACACACACACACACACACACAATTCAGGGATTGGGAGTGCAGCTCAATAATAATGTGTTTGTCTAATATGAAGCAGACCCTAGGGAGCTACAGAGGTGGCTCAGCAGTTAAGAGCACTGGTTGCTCTTGCAGAGGACCTGGGCTCAATTCCCAGCACCCACATGGTGGCTAACAACCATGTGTAACTCCAGTTCCAGGGGATCTGATGTTCTCTTCTGACCTCTGCAAGCATTACACAACACAGGTACACTCACATACATGCAGGAAATACACTTATACACACAGACTAAAAATAATAAAATATTTGAAAAAAAAAAGACACTGGTTTAATCCCCTGAAAAACCATAGCCAAAAGAAAGTATTTTAAGTACCTCATTTTATTTGTGTGCATACATGTGGCGTGTGTGTGTGTGTGTGTGTGTGTGTGTGTGTGAATAACATATCAAAACAAGGATTAAGATTCCTTCTTTCTAAAATACTCGAAAATGTGTATTGTTCCTACAATTCAAGTATTCTGTTATGGAGTATGGTTGTGCATGCTTGCATTTGGGAAGATGATACAGGAGGACTTTGAGGTTTTAGACAGTCTGAACTGGGTAGAGACTGTATTAACAAACAATTTTGTTGATAAATTCCCAGAGCAGTTCAAATTGAAGTACATGATAGACTGAAATTAAAACATAAAAATCAAACCTCAAATCAGGTACACTTCAGAAAAATTTTTTTTATTTGGACCTACATATATGTTAAACATAAAAGGCTGAACATGGGGCTAAAGAGATGGCTCAGCAGTTAAGGGCACTGGCTGCTCTTGCAGAGGACCCAGGTTCACTTCCCAGCATCCACATGGCAGCTAACAACCATCAGTAACACCAGTTCCAGGGGATCTGATGTCCTCTTCTGTCCTCTGAGGGCACTGCACAACACAAGTGCACTTAAATACATGGAAGCATAACAATCATACACATAAAATAAAAAGGCTGAACAGAAGGGCATAAGTCAAGACAGAGTAAAGGGGAACTTGTATTTCTCCACTTTGATTTTTCTTGTATTTTGGTCTTTTTGAGACAGGGTCTCTCTGTAGCCCCAGTTAGCCTGAACTCGTTTTGTAGACCAGGCTGGCCTCAAACTCAGAGATCTGACTGCCTCTGCCTCCTGAGTGCTGGGATTAAAGGTGTATGCCACCACACCCAGCTGCCAATAAAGACTTTTAAAAAGAGAAATGTAGCCAGGACTGGTGTTGTCTTATAGTTGAGAGCCTGAGACAGAAGAACTGCTGTAAGTTTGAGGCTGACCTGGGTTATCTAATAAGAGTTTGAAGCTTGTGTGGATCACAGAGAGAAATGTAAGCTGAAGATGCACTCCTGTTACAACTGCAGCTAATGAGGAGTTCACAAGTATATGTCTACATACCTGGCAGAGCAGTTATGAAATCCCTCTGCAGCATAGGCTTTAGGTAGGAGTTTATGTGCCCATGCTGGTAATGACACATTTGGGATATAAGATGTTCTACAAATTCCACTTGATCTGACTCTGACCACTGCTCAAAATATTTGACACACAGTTCCTTTTCCTTCTCATAGCTTGCTGAGAGTTTCCGTTGCTTGGGCACAATCATACTGGAAGTGCCATTGGCAAGTTTCGTCTGTAAAAGGAAGAGATTAAAAGAAACATGTAACAGTTAAGTGCTGAAATTAAGGGAACTAGATATAATGTTCTGATATGCTAACTTTATTTTTATTATGGAGTTATTCTTATTTTTACAGAAATTAAATATTTGTGAAATATAATTATGTGGAATGCCTCAGAAATACCAAAGTAAGGTGGTAACTCAGGTATACTGCAGGAAGACCAAGCATCCATTTCTAAAAGTTCAGATACTCTTTTTTTTTTTTTTTTGCTTTTTTTAAATAAGGGGCCTCCTTGTCTCCCAGGAGTTTGGCGCTTCACTTACACGACTCATACACTTTTTTTTTTTTTTTTGGTCTTTTTGAGACAAGGTCTCTCTGTAGCTCCAGGTGTTCTGGAACTCACTATATAGACCAGGCCGGCCTTGAACTCACAGAGAGCGCTGTGATTAAAGATGCACACCACCACATCCAGCTCAGACACTCTTATTTTATAGAGATACACATATGAAAAGTGAAAGTACAAAGTACAAAGTACTAGCAAGCAAAAAAAGCTCATGTATTCTTTCTTGTATATAGCAGTTACTAGACATTTAGGCAATTACTTGCTCACACCTACCTTATGAGTATTTAGAGATCTCATAGTACCTTTGCAGATCAACTCACATGCTTGTTACCCTTTTCAAAAACAGTTCATCTTCATAGTCATAAAAAATTAAATGTCATAAAGTTTTTATTAACTGAATCATTTAATAAGCATTTATTGAGCATCTACAATGTATTGAACACTGTCCATGGGGCTAAGAATATAATAATGAACAAAAACACAGTATCATCAAGAACACATTCTAGAGAAGAGGCACATTAAAATCATAAGCAAATAGCACATTTTTATAAGTGGTACTATAAAGAAAAAAACAGAATAAAACAACAGAAAAGGCCTGTGAAATGGCTCAGGGGTAAAAGCACTTACCACCAAACCTGGTGACCTAAGTTCAATCCTTGGAACCCACATGGTAGAAGGCAGAAACTGACTCCTGCAAGTTGCCCTCTGACCTCTACACACATGCTGTGGAATGTGCATGCATGCACACACATACACAATAAATAAATGTGAAAATAAAAATTTTAATAAGAACAAAAATCACTGGTATCATGGCAAGCAAAATTCTAAGATGGCTCCCCAAGTCTCATTAGATACATGCCTTTCTCACTCAATCACTAACGTAGGCGCTGTTGTGATTGAAATAAGGACACAAATCAGTTGACCTTAAAACAGAGAGATTACTCAATGAAGAATGGTAGCATACACCTGCAATTCCAGAATTCAGGAGACTGAAGCAGAAGGACTGCAAGTCCACGGCCAGTTTAGTTTACATAATGAGTTCCAGGCCAGCTGGGCACAACCGCTCTCCTCATACTTAATTATATGAGGTCTTCAAAAGCAGAGTTTCATTTTTCCCCCCCAAGTGTTTGCAGAAAAGGAAGATGAACATGTGGCAAGGAGAATATAGTCAGATCTAAGAGCAGCTCCTACTGAGAGCTAGAGAGGCAATGAGGACTCATCTTACTATAATGGCAAGGAATGGTCTCCCAACAAGGATAAGCTGAGGGGATTTTCCCAGGATCTTCTAGGTAAGAGCTCAGCTGGCCTGCACACTGATTTCAGCCTTGTGACACCTGAGTAGAGAATGCAGCCATGATGTGCCAGACTCCCTAGGCTCTAGAACCATGAGCTAATAAATAGGTATTGCCTGAACTTGCGAAGTTGGTGACAAGCTTATGAAACAACTTAAACAATAATGTAGTTACTTAAGGCTACCTGGTCACAGAGAGTTTTCCTAAAGAGGTGATATCTGAACTTAAGACACACACACACACAAAACAAGAAACAAAAAAAAAAAACTTGACATTTTGTTATATGGGGGAAGAGTAACTAGGCAATGGCAATTTTGAGACCACACACCCTGGGAGGCAGCAGTCTATCCAGCATGCTAGAGGGCCCTGAAGGCCTAGTGGTTAGAATGGAGTGAGTGAAGAGAAAGCTGGAGGAGTCTCAGCCATGCCATCTAGTCCATTTAGGTGACTGGCACCTAATATTCACACATGTACCCACCAACTCCTGCCCTCCCTTATATGAATGCTTTTCTCTGAACCAAGAGAGTTATGATGAACAGGATATAGAGACAGTCACAATCTAGAACTACCAAACCCAAGTAACTTCGACTCCCTCCTTAGAGCCTCAGCCCCCATTTAAGAAACTCAGGCCACTATGCTGAAGACAGACGTGGAGGATGAGAGCACTCGGGTATGAGACACATGCCTGATCTTGACTATGTGGAGAATGCACTGGGGACCAGGAATGGATAAAGGCAGGCCAGCAAAGAGGCTACTTTAACACTCCATAGAAGAGAAACCAGCTTTTGAACTACAGTGGCAGCTGCAGAAGTGGAGAGAAAGAATTGATTTATATTCAGTGTATTCTGAGGACAGATCCCACTAAATCTGGATACGGGTATGAGAAAAGGAAACAAGGTTCAGGCTCAAGGTTGAAGTTGTATAACACTGTGAAAAGACTGAGAAATCAAGAGGAACTTTGCTACTCTGAAGAAAGTGATTTTCTATAAAAGATGATCACCAATGACTACAACTGGGTACTTTTCAAAGTAAGATGGACATCTGCATATTTGTGTGATGCAACCCTGAGGCAGACAGACCCTGTTACTACAGAATTCATCCTGCTTACATGTGCTGAATGTTTCATAACAATGTACCGAATTTGGATACTCTACATCCGCCATTTAAGGAAGGTCTTGCTTTATTTTCCCAAATGTTTCACAAATGGAACCTGATAAACAGCTGATATCAGTGGATTTTCAAGAATGGCATAAAGCCATTTGTTTTACAATGAAAGAGCTGACATCTGTAAGCAGCAAGCCTTGGTATGCAGAATTGGAGGTTTTCTAGCATAAATGCTACTGTTGTTTCTGATACAGAGTAGAAGTGATTAATAAGAGCCTTCTGGACACAATGTTTCACAAATGGAACCTGATAAACAGCTGATATCAGTGGATTTTCAAGAATGGCATAAAGCCATTTGTTTTACAATGAAAGAGCTGACATCTGTAAGCAGCAAGCCTTGGTATGCAGAATTGGAGGTTTTCTAGCATAAATGCTACTGTTGTTTCTGATACAGAGTAGAAGTGATTAATAAGAGCCTTCTGGACACAAGCCTTGGGGGATTACAGGGCTATTTTTTTTTTTTTGAGACAGTCTCCCTGTGGCCCCAGCTGGACTGGAACTTGTATGTAGACCAGGCTACCCTCAAACTCATAAAAATCTGTCTGCCTCTGCCTCCCAAGCATTGAGACTAAAGGTGTGCACCACCATGCCCAGCTAGGGCTGCTTTTCACGTAGGTTGTTTGCAGTTCAGCAAAGGAAAACTCATCAAATGCACAGTAAGATTGAGAGTGCTAACAAACAGGTGGGCTTACAAGTTTGACCAAAAGTCACTTCTCAGCCTATCACTTCATCTTTCTTTACTCAATCTTTGTTGTAAGAGGTGGAAATGGGCTGGGGATTTAGTCCCGTTGGCAGAGTGCTTACCTAGCATGCTCAAAGCTCTGGGTTTCATTCCCAGCATCATATAAACCAGGTGTGGTGGCATAGGCTCATAATCTCAGCACTGTGAAAGTAAAGCCAGGAAGATCAGAAGTTTAAGGTCATTCTCATTTATTTATTTTTTTCTTTTTTAAAATTTTATCTTTTTTGAGACAGGGTCTCCTTGTAGCCCTAGCTGGCCTGGAGCTTGCTATGTAGACCAGGCTGGCCTTGAACTCACAAAGATCCACCTGCTTCTGCCTCCTGAGTGGTAGGATTAAAGGTATGCGCCACCACGCCCGGCTGGTCATTCTCATTTATATAGCAAATTTCAAGGTCAGCCTGGACTACATGGGATCCTGTCTTTAAAAAACACAAAACAAAACTACGAGTCAGGTTAACCATAGAGCAGTTTCCTGGTTAAAGCTCAGAAATGCCAGTAACAGAATTATCAGTAAGCTAAGGAAATTATTTTGTTTATAGTTTGAGCAGATCAGGTATTTCCAAAAACTTGGGGAGCCATACTTTCAGGAGCAGCTGTCAGATGGTGACATAAAACCTCCTAAGGATTGAGCAAGCTTGGTTATTTTACTGTAGGAGCTAACCTTCAGTCAAGACTTTATGCTTTTAGTGATCAAGACATAAGTGGATCTTAAACCATCTGGCTATCAGAAAATGAAGAGTAGGGGCTGGAGAGATGGCTCAGCGGTCAAGAGCACTGGCAGAGGATCCAAGTTCAGTTCCTAGTACCCATATGGTAGCTAACAACCATCCTTAACTCAAGTCCAGGGAATCCACAGAGGTCCTTTTCTGACCTCTGTGGGCATTGCATAACACAGGTCCACCTACCTACATGCAGGCAATACACTCATACACATAAAATAAAAATAATAAATAAAAATTTTTTAAAAGGAAAGAAAATGAAGAGTAAAGTGAACTCTGATGCATTTACCAACTGCTTCCTTCCTCCCTCCCTCCCTCCCTCTCTCCCTCCCTCCCTTCCTTCCTTCCCTCCCTCCTTTCTTTGGAGAAAGAGTCTCATTATGAAGGCCTTGGCTGGCCTAAACTCAGAGTCAGCCTCCTTCTGCCTCCCAAGGGCTGGTATTAAAGGCATGTACCACCATGACAGACCTCAAATTAATACTTTTAATAAACCACGATTAGAGCTTCATTTTTCTCTTCCTTTTGAAAAATACATCTTTTCTTCCCCCCCATAATGTTTTCTCATTTAATTTTATTTAAATATAATATACATAAAAGGGTATAACATGGGGCTGGAGCGATGGCTCAGTGGTTAGGAGCACTTGATGCTCTTGCAGAGGACCTGGCTTCATTTCCCATCACTCACATGGTAGCCCACGACCATCTGTAACTCTAGTTCCAGGGGATCTTCTGGCCTCCTTAGGCACTACACACACCTGGTACCCTTATATACACGGCGGCAAACCACTCATACATATACAACAAAAATTAATCTTAAAAAAGGGTATAGCCAAGCTTGGTGGCATATGCTTTTAATCCCAGCACTTGGGAGGCAGGTGGATCTCTGTGAGATTGAGGCTAGCCTGATCTATATAAGGAGTTCTAGGTCAGCTAGGGCTACAGGGGATCCCTGTCACACACAAAAAAAGGAGAGATGGAGGAAGAGTACACAGCTCAATGAATTGTCACAAGATGACTGTGCTCATGTAAACAGTCCAGACCAAGGAACAGATTATCACAAATATCCTGGGCCCCTGTTGTACCCCTTCTTCAGTCTTGCTATTCCAAGAGGATTCATTTCACTTTTGGGACAAGGTCTTGCTATGCAGCTCAGGCTAGCCTCAAACTTGTTGCAATCCTCCTCCCTCAGCCTCCAGAGTACCAGGCTAAAACTACACCAAGCTAAAATATATTTTTGAAAATCATCTTATGTAATTTACCACAGCACAAAAGAAACAACAACAAAAATCCCAGACATCGTTTAGTAATAAATTTAACAAATGTATAATACCTATAAACTAAAACCTCCATACAAATCTGTATGGAGATGCAATGAACCTATATGATTCAGACTACAGATTTCTATTATTTTAAATTCATTCTCTCTCTCTCTCTCTCTCTCTCTCTCTCTCTCTCTCTCATGTGTATATGGATCAGAGTACAACATTCAAGAGTTGGCTCTCACCTTCCACCATAGGTTTCAGGGATTGCACTTCAGTCATCAGGCTTGTATAGAAAGCACATTTTTACCTGCTGAGTCATCTCACTGGCTCAAGACTACTGAATTGTATTTTATTTATTTTAAACAAATATTTATTTTTAATTGTGTGTATGCCCATGTGTGTCTGTGTGTCTGTGTGTGAATATGGGGATATGAGAATAGGTGCCCAAGGAAGCCAGGGGTGTTGGGCCCTCTGGACCTGGATTTACAAGCATTGTGAGCAGCCTGCCATTGTTGCTGGAAACTGAATTAGGGTCCTCTGTAAGATCAGTATTCACTCTTAATTGCTGAGTCATCTCTCTAGCCCCTGAGACTACTGAATTTTAAAACATGAAATAGTAATCAAGATATTGTGGCTTTGATGTGAGGACAAAAATGTGGTCAACTGACCAGAATAAACTCACATATGGCCAACTGATTGTTTTCCCTTCTTCCTCTCACCCCATCTCTGAGACAGGGTCTCATTATGCAACCTGAGTTGAATTTGCACTCATGATCCTCCCTGACTCAGCTTCTCAAATGCAGGGATTACAAGTATATACCACCACACTCAGTATTGGTCAACTGAATGGTGCTAAGATAAATCCATGAGGGAAGGGATAGCTTTTTAAATAATGATGTTAAACAACTATATATCCATATTGGAAAACAAATGAACCTTGTTCTTCACCTTATACCACAGGCAAGATCAACTAAGGTGGATCCTGGATGTATATTATATGTTCAAGTTAAAACAATAAAACATTTGGGAGAAAGTGTAGAAAAAAATTTTGGATCTTTGGGCTAGGCAAACATTTCAGAGAGAACACAAAAGCAACAAACTTAATTAATTAAAAAAATTAATAAGCTATCATGTAACAAAATAGAAAACCAGAATTTCAAAAAACATAGCTTAAAATTAAAAAAAAAATTAAACATTCATTTTGTTTGTATATGTGTGTATGCGTGTGTACTGGGGCAAAAGTGTGCCAGGGTGTGTGTGTACAGATCAGAGGACAACTTGGAGTCAGTTCTCTCTTTCTACAATGTGGATCCTGGGGAATGAACTCAGGTCATCAGGCCCCTTTGAGGCAAGATTCCACTAAACCATTTCATTGGCCCACTTAGGAAAAAATTTAAAGGTACAAGCTGTGATAAGTATTTTCAGTAAGTGACTGTATTTGACAAAGGACTTAAATCCAGAATACGTGAAGAACTCTTTTTTTTTTAAAATTTTATTTATTTTTATTTTATGTGTATGCGTGTATTGCCTGCATGTAGGTAAGTGCACCCGTGTTGTGCAATGCCCTCGGAGGTCAGAAGAGGCTGTCGGATCCCCTGGGACTGGAGTTACGGACAGTTGTTAGCTGCCATGTGGGTGCTGGGATTTGAACCCGGGTCTTCTGCTAGAACAACCAGTGTTCTTAGCCGCTGAGCCATCTCTCCAGCCCCTGTGAAGAACTCTTAAGAAAGAAAATACCTGTCTTTTTGTAAACTAGCAAAAGTTCTGAAGACACCCAAAACAAGTCTATGGATGGCCAATAAACATACAAAAAGATGCTCAACATTTTAAGTCATTATGGAAATGCAAACTAAAATCATGAAACACTACTACAAGTACACTAAAATTAAAAGGGCCGACAATGAGGAACAACTGGTCTCTCACACACTGCTGGCTGTAATGTTTGATAGTACAATCACTTTGGAAAACAAGTTGAGAGTGTTTTATAAAGTTAAACATATACTTAATGATACGATGTAGATATCTACCCCCAAACATGAAACACAATTCTATACAAACTTCTATAGATTTACTGTTCTTTGCTTCTATTTTCATATTAATCTCTCAGTGCAATACTATAAACACCCATCAAGAAAAGAAATGATAAACTGTAATGTATCCATACCATAGAACAGTACCCAGCAGTAACAGGAATGAACTAGATACACAAAATGACAAGGCTAAATTTCAAAAACACGGGGACTCAAAGACATCAGGCATGAAAGAGCACATAGTTTGTGAGTCTACTTATATGACACTCTAGGAACAAGGAATCTAGATTTTAATTGATAAAAGCATATCAGTGGTTTCTTTGGGCTGGATGTGGGAGTGGAAGTAACGGGGGAAGAGCGCAAGGGGACTTCCTAGGGCAATGAGAGTCTATTGTATCTTGGTACACAGAATATACAACTGATAAAATTTATTGAACCATTATACTTAATGATGCCATATTAATTTTATTTGTAACACATTACATTTATAAAGAACCCTGAAGATAAAGGTCTTTGTTGTTAAGTCTCTTCCCTGACCATTCTCCCACACAGATTTCTCTACAAGTGTCTAAAGTAAATGAAGTAAAATTTCAATTTGAGAAGCTCTGAAAAATCCACAAGGGTACAGTGAGAAAGTTCAATTATTAAAACAACCAGAAGGTTGTATAGTGGAGTATATGAGGGAGAAGGAGAAGAGGGTAATGGTTACTGGTGGCAGTAGAATTGATTTGGCTTTTCCAACAAAAGCCTGATGACTCAACCACTCCTGTTCAAATGTCTAGGAAAGCTGACAAATAGCCTCAGTTTAATGACAACACTAACTTCCTGTTGCCCCTGCACATCTCTTTTGTTTTTCTGTTTACAGTGAACAGTTGTCTTCAAAAGAAAGTCTGGATGATGCTGTTAGGTGACAAGCACACAAAATGAAAAGAGTTAAGTGTTTATAGGACTGTCTTCCAGCTTAGGCCTCAAAGGCTAAGGGCTAACATCTCCTCACCCCCTGAAAACACATTACATGTACCACTTTCAAAATGACCATGAATTTCTTACAGCTGCTGCCTGAGCTAGGAGGGGAAAATACACTCCTGCAGACATTGACTGGCCTAGCCAGTCATGTGCTGACTTTACTAACTGTATCGTGTATGAATTTGAAAATAACATCATGGGCCAGCTGAATATGATTGTGAAATGACAGATGTTTCCAGTTTCCATGTAAACCCTGCTCTAACCAACAGGAAGAGTGAAGTAAATCGAGACTGCTTCAGACATACAACATCATTTAGAATTCAGGCTGAGAGGATGAAATGAAGAGAATGTTTATGACTCACATTCTTACGGATTCTGTCTAGCTTTGAGAGAGGCTCTAGCACTGACAACTATGGTGTGGAAGGAAATTATGATTAAAGCAGGGAATTGGTTTAAGCGTAAAGTGAGCAAGGGTTCTGCTGGGGATGAGAATGCAGCTAGGAGAGACAGGACAGTCCTGATGAAAGTTGGAACTTGAGTGCTGTCAAGTACTACTGACTGACTACTCAGTGCTGGGTAGTTTGGAAGATGCTAAGGAAAAGTCTAGTGAACAGGCACATAGGTTTCTTGTTTTCTCTGGGGAGAAGTGAGTGGAGAACATCAAAGAGATAATACTAACTTCAGAAATATGGAGAGATGACTCAGTGGTTAAGAGCACTGGCTGCTCTTGCAGAGGACCTGGGTTCAATTCCCAGGACTCACATGGCAGCTAACAACTGTCCTAACTCCAGTTCCAAGGGATCTGACACCCTCTTCTGATGTCTGCAGGCACTGTGTGACACGAGTACACTTACATACGTGCATAACACTCACACACATAAAACAATAAGATATTTTAAAAAAATTAAAACAAAACAAAACAAAATAAAAGTGGGTGAATAGCTGAGCTTACTTTAAATGGGGTGGTAAGAAATAACTCTGTAGGTTGTGGCATCTGAGCTGAAATCTGCAGTAAGATGCTTTTTGGGGGGAGATGACAGAGTCTTATCATATTAGCCCTGGCTAGCCTGGAACTTGCTATGGCCCAGCCCCAAACTCATACATCTTAGTGAACTTCTAATGTAGATCAGGCTGGCCTAGAATTCACAAAGTCTATCAGCCAGTGCCTCCGAGTGCTGGGATTAAAGGTGTGTGTCACATGTCCAGGAAGAGTGAGTCTTTTAGTTTTTATATTTTTTATTTTATGGGTATAAGTGTATTGCCTGCATGTATATAAGTGTACCCATGTCATGCAATGCCCACAGAGGTCAGAAGAGGACGTCAGATCCCCTGGAGTTACAGATGGTTGTTAACTGCCATGTGGGTGCTGGGAATCAAACCCACCTCTTCTGCAAGAGCAGTCAGTGCCCTACTAGTAAGCCTATACTTACAAGATAACACATAATGACCCACCAAACCCATGCCTTCCACATAGTAAACCCCAGCCCATGGCCCCTAGTGTTCTTAACCTCTGAGCCATCTCTCTAGCCCCAAGAGTGAGTCTTTTAAAAAATTATTTATTTGGTTTGACTGAACATGTCCCCCACAGGCTCCAAGTATTTGGACATTTTGTCCCCAGTTGGTGCTGTTTTGGGGAGGTCTTAGAAGGTGTGGCCATGCTGGAGAAAGCATGTTTCTGGAGGTGGGCTTAGAGAGTTCTTAAGCCTTACAGGATCTCAAGTAGCTCTCTTGCTTCCTGTGACTGCTTGAAGATATGAAAGCTTAGCTTCTCCTCCTCCTCCAGTCACCTCTGCCGCCATGCCTCCCCAATATGATGGACTTGTGCCCCTTGGAATCATAAGCTCAAATAAAGTCTTCCTTCTATAAGTTGTTTTGGTCAGTGTTTCTATTACAGCAACAAAAAAGTAACTAATATTTTTATTTATTTATTATTTAAAAATATTTTATTATTTTTATTTTATGTGTATGAGTGTATTGCCTGATGTATGTGAATGCACCCGTGTCGTGTAATGCCGTGGAGGTCAGAAGAGAGCTTCGGATTCCCCTGGAACTAGAGTTAAGGATGGTATGTAGCCGTCATGTGGGTGCTGGGAATTGAACCTGGGTCCTTTGCAAGAGCAGTCAGTGCTCTTAATCACTAAGCCATCTCTCCAGCCCCCCATTATTTTTATTTTATATGTATGTGTATACTGCCTGCATGTATGTAAGTTCAGGCGTGTCATGCAATACCCACAGAGGTCAGAAGATGGTGTTGGATCCCCTGGAACTGGTTATGGATAGTTGTTATCCGCTGTGTGGGTGCTGGAAACTGAACCTGGGTCCTCTGCAAGAGCCACCAGTGCTCTTAACCGCTGAATCATCTCTCCATCCCCTTTGTTTTTTATTTTTAAGACAGGGCCTTGAATTTGTAATCTTCCTGCCTCAGCCTCCAGAGTACTGGGATTATAGGCATATATTACAAGGCCTGGTTTGCCACAGTTTTAGGGGAGAGCTTTTGGAGGCCTACACTGTAGTCTCTGTAGGCTATTGCCAGATTTTAAATAAGAATCTAAGAACAATGATTTTCTCCACTCCCAATGACTCTCCCTTGCTTTCTTTTTAAAAACACCTTTAAGGAAAAAAAAAAAAATCAATGTTGTCTTGCTTGAATTGAGAGGAAATGGAATTGTCTACATTTTGATTAGGCTGGAACGACAGGGACAAGTAAGTACACCTAGGGAAGGAGACGGTAGAACAGGGAGAGCAGAACGGCTCTAGAACTCCCACAGGGAGAGTGTAGGAAAGAACAGGAACCCACTGGTACCTGGGCTTCTTTTTACAAAGGAATTTCATGAGAAATTGAAAGTGTTTGGGCACAAACTGAATGAGCAAAGGTAATGGATGTTCACAAGTACGGCCATAGCTTTTAACATTCTGATTTTTTGTTTTGTTTTGTTTTGTTTTTTGGTCTTTTTGAGACAGGGTCTCCCTGTAGTCCCAGCTGTCCTGGAACTCACTATGTAGACCAGGCTGGCCTTGAACTCACAAAGATCTGCCTGCCTCTGCCTCCCAAGTGCTGGGATTAAAGGCGTGCGCCACCACACCCGGCTTAACATTCTGATTTTCAGTTCTTAAAAAAATTTAATTTTCAGGGACCAAAAAAGTAGTCCTTTATCTTTTACTGGGGTAGGTAATGAGCATTCAAATGAAAAAATGATGGCTGAACGTATAGAATGGGGCACACATTTCAATAGAAGTAAACATCACATTTCTCAGTAGGATTATTGTATTAATATTTTAACATCTTCTACTAAATATGATTACATATTAGGTGAACTCATAAATATGTCAGATCTGATTAGTGAATGTGGAAGACAGGAAGGGGCAGATTTGTCAGCAGAGAGAAGTTCACATTATGAATCTGACTGATTTCTAATAACCAACAAGGCAAAGCTTGTGATCATTCCAATGTTTTTAAATAAAACTCACTAGGCAATGAGCTTACATTGTTTCAGTATATATGATTATTTAAAGACTAGACATTTGACAATTTTTTTCTTCTATTTACTAGTGATAAAAAAAAGTCATATATAATTCACCCAAATAAAGCAAGGTCATTTTGATGATTTTCTCATTTCTTACTATAGAGTCATTTAACATTTTTAAGTTTCAAGGCTGAGACTCCGTGTCTCTGGTGGGCTTCCTCATGCAACCTGATAGCTTCCAAGCTGGTGGGATTCTTTTGTTCTAAACCAAGAAACTCACAGAAGCTTAATTTAGTGCTGCATTATTATAGCTACTAATGACACACACCTCCAAGGCTGGTAAACCCACTGATGTAGACAGTGCCACCTTAAAAGGATTTTTGGATGGGTCCTAGTGAAGGAGGAAAATAAAGGACATAATGTTTAATTATAAGAAATGATTGAAATAGGCACAGACATACCCCGGGTGCCTCTGCACTGCAGCAAGCTCTAAACTTGTTATCGTTAATGGTTTAAATTTCACTGTGCTAATCATTTCAGGACACAAGCCTTTCTTGATAATCTAATGAATTATTCCAACATCCTTCAGCGAAAAAAAAAAAAATCTTCCATGACAGCACTAATTACAAGACGTTTTCCCAGTGCTTATGTAAAATATGACAGAGCAGCAGCTTAGGGAATTGCAGAAAACTGCTTCTAATTTCCACTGAGAAACTGACAAACACCTCTCTTTCATCTCTCCCAGCTCTCAAGTAAGATTTAACTTTCTCATTTAGTTAATTACCGAGTGAGGATCATCATTTCCCCGGATCGGAGCGGCACAGAGCCTTTATCGTGTTAACTTGTGAACTTGATCGATGGCTGCTGCTAAAACTTAATAACTTCACCCCCTGGCAAATTGTAAGATAAATATAATAGGAGAAACTCTGACAGTAAAAACCTGCCAGAAATGAGCACTGTGTTTATGTTTCTTTGCAGGCAGAAAAAAAAAAAAAAAAACAAAAAAACAAAACACCCAAAAAAAAACCCAACAACAAAAAACAACCAACAGCTTATTACTGGTTGCGTGTTACTTATATTTAAAAGACTCCAGGCAGTTAACTTTCTACATACTGTTAAAACTTTGCTCATGAGATGGGAAAACAGTAGAAGTGCTACAGACTTGGAGAAAGGAGAGAAGAAAACAGGGAGAAGGGAACACAAGGGACCAAATACATTGTGTAAGATCTTTTAAAATGTCATGTTTATCATATAAATGTTCAACCACCATAAACAGGCATAATGTCCTCTTAAGCATAATTCTGGCTTTCTGAAGCACTGTAGGAACTATAGGAGCAAAGCACAGGAATTTTGCTCACTCAAATTTTTTCGATGTCCATGGGTCCATGCCTGAAGAATTCATTAATGGCAGAATTCCTACATCCCTTCAAAACTCCCTACAGCTAGAAAGCCATTCACTAGCTATACCAGTTAACTCTTTGTGAACCTGGAGCACACTGTATCTAGGAGTAACAGTCTGGGTGCTTTTCTAGTCTTACATTCACCTTCCACACCAAATCTAAGCCAATCCAGGAGATATTTTCTGATGAGTGTTATTCTTGTTTGAATTTAAATGTGAACTTGGAATCTGACCATTTAACTGTGGCAGAGTTGACATACAGCAGAAGTGTTATACTTTTCACAGCCAGCAGGACTAAGGACAATAGACCAGCTATAACAAGAATTGCTGTAGCTGGTTGTGGTGGCTCAGGCCTATAATCCCAGCACTAGAGAGGTAGGGGCAGGGGCGGGGGCAGGGGCAGAGGCAGGAGGATCACTGCAAATCTGAGACCAGCCTGACTTAAGAGACCTTGCCTCAAAAAATTAAAAACTGGGGCTGGAGAGATGGCTCAGTGGTTAAGAACATTGGCTGCTCTTGCAGAAAGCCTAGGTTTGATTCCCAGAACCCACATGGTGGCTAACAACTGTCCATAACTCCAGTTCCAGGGGATCTAATGCCTTCTTCTAACCTCCGTGGGCACTGCATGACATGGGTGTATCTACACACATGCAGGCAATATACTCATACACACACACACACACATCAATCAATCAATCAATCAATCAATCAATCAATCAATCAATCGAATTACTTCTCATCTATGCTTGCTCCTACCACCTGATAACAGGGATGAAAACAAATCTGCATATATACTGTCAAGACTGGGGCTGGAGAGAGGTCTCAGTTGTTAAAGCACATGCTGCTCTTCCAGAGGACCTGAGTTCAGTTCCTAGTAACCACCTCAGGGGGCTCACAACCATCTGTAACTCCAGTTCCAGGGGATCCAACGCCTCTGGCTTCCATGGGGCGCACCCCACCCCACATACATACACAATTAAAATAAAAATGTATAAATTGTCACAGCTATCACAATGACTACTCTCATAATACAGAAGCATTATAGAAAACAGTATGAACTAAATGGTGGGGTGGTGGTGGTGGTGGTGGTAGGAGGTCTCACAGGACCTCACTTTTGCAACTGTACTTAGTTCTCAATTATGTGTCGCAAGAGACCAGTGCACTGAAGGCTTAATGCTGCAATCTAAAGGGCTGCCATTTTGAAAGTTCAGAGGATCTAGAAAATCAAACATTAAAATAGCAAACAAAATTCCTATTCACTAGAGGATCAAATCTGATCCAGTCTGCTTTTTTTTTCACTTTCGTTAAATACTAATCTATTAGGGGGCAGGAGAGGCAGAGGCTGGGGAGATGGCTCAGTGGGCAAAGTGTTATACAATCACAAGGACCTGAGTTCGAACTCCAGAACTCATACTCGTGATGTTCCTGAGGATGATACCCAAAGACCTGTGCACACATGTGCACCACACACTCATGAATACACACACATACACACACACTCATAAAAAGTCCAGAAGTTCTACTATCAATAAAGACAATATTCACATTTTGATGTTTATACTAATTTTCTATTCTTTAAAAAAAAACTTATTAGTCAATTATTTGATGTGTGTGTATGTGGTGGGGGGAGTGTTTCTGTCATCCAGAGGATACTTTCCCCCTAATATTAAATTAACTAGAATATCAATTTTTTTTGTTGAACATCTTAGTAGTTAACATCTGATCCTGAATGATACAGGATTATGGGGAAGTGATTATGGGGAAGGAAGAAAAGGAAGAGCGGGGAGAGAGGATAATAAGAAGACTAAGAATGGAAAGAGAAGCAGCAAGAAGGGAGGGCTGGGGTTTGGTTTACAGCACCTATATGACTAACAACCATTTGTAATTCCAGTTCCAGGGGATCTGACACCCTCTTCTGACCTCCACAGGCATTGCACACATGTAATGCTCTTACATATATATAGGCAGAGCACCTATACACATAATTTCTAAAAAAAAAATTTAAAAAGGAGAGGGAGCTAGGAAGGGGGCAGGGGTGGGACAGGGAGAGGAGTACCAAGTGACAGGGGATGGGAGAAAGGAGGTTGGGGATTAGGATGTGCATGTGTGAGAGACCAGAGAACAATGGAGGAAGAGGAACAATAAGGGCTGGGGACAGACAGAAGGGGATGGAGAGGCAGCTTGCGGAGAGATAGAATGGGGATACAGGAAGGATAGAAGATGAGGAGAGATGAAGGAAAAAGAATGGGTACAACCAAATGCACAAGGGACCAGCAGGACCAGCTCCTGCTATGAGAGAAGCAATATGCTCAATGGATAAACAAGCCTTCTCCCACACAATAAACAATAAACATCAGGAGGGAGACGAGATGAAAAACGATTTCTTTTAAAAACCAATATTTAATGTTTCAGGCAGAGTAATAAAGTTTAATTGTCTGGAATCTGGTTGCTCCTTCTGTGTTACTTCCTCAGGTACAGGTTGCTCATCTGGATGTTAAATGATGTAAATGTTACCAAAATACAATTTCTGTGGTGGTGAAAGTTTAAACTAAGAGCTTTCTTCCAGCTTCCCCCTCACACCCTTGCCTTATTTAGCATCAGAAAGTTAACTTCTACCATAAATAATGGGGAAGGAGGGAGGCAGGGCTGGCAAGAGAAACAGAGGCATACACAGTAAATTTAGATAAAGAAGGAAAAAACTGCCCTTCTCTTTGTGCCGTGTAACACTTAGAATTTTGTATTATAAAAAAGTCACAATGACTTGGTAAAACTTGCTCTTAAAGAAAGCTTAATCCAAAGTCTTTTTTTTTTTTTTGGATAGAAGCTCAAGGAGCCAACTCAGCTTTCTGGAAGAAATTCAACTCTTTCCAAATGCTTGTTAATGCATGTTAAATGCAGCAAGAAATAATCCTATGAGGCAGGGTGCAGGCCTCTCTCAGCTGCAGTGAATGAAGTAAATGACTTGTAACTTCTGGAAGACTTGGTTATCTGCAGGTAAAACTTTAATAACCCTTGGAAGCATCAAGGGACTAAAGACTTTTCTCTCTGGAATACTTCAGTAATTGTTTTCTTAATTTATCCAGGAAAAGCTTAGGTTTGGATGCAGCATCTGCTTTTTTTTTTTTTTTTTTAGGAGAGGTGATGAAAATAACTTGCTCAGATTCACATAAATTAGCAGAGTTCAGACTAAATTTAAAAATGCAGTTGTTATATAAGCTGTATGGTCTTTTAAAAATAAAATCCTGGCCCTTTGCTCCCAAGTCATGAAAAGGTTGAAGACCAGGACTGCTTTGCACAGACATGCATTCTGCATGACCAAAAGGTTTACAAGAGCACCAAGACCTTGAGTATCACACTGAAGCCAGCCCAATGTCCCTCTGTACATATTTCTGAGGATAGAATACTGTAAATTAAACAAAACAGCCACAATGATTTGACTCTGATTCTAACCCAGCTCTACTCTTCACTTAGTGTATGATCTTGGGTAAATGAGCTAATCTCTTTGGGCCTAAATTCCTTATCTATCAAGTGAAGACACTTCACACTTTGTTGGAAGTATTAATGTTAGGATAAAGATGACATATAAAAAAGCATTAAAAAGGAACACCTTGTACTTAGAAAGGGTATAAAGGCCATCATGGTTTAAACCAGGAAAGATTATAACCTACCTATGCATGACTGATTATAATTAACTTAATATTTTATTAATGTAATATATTTCTTTTTTAAATTTCATGCCCAGAAACCTTTACTTTCAAAATAGATTTTAAGCAGTGGTGTGCAGAGATTGACATAGTCTTTTGAATCTATATACCAGCAGCTCAAAAATACTTGGCAAACTCATTTTTTAATCCAAACTAACTGAAGGAGTGGATACTGCTCTCTGAGAGCACACTGGTACAAGGTTACCTCTGTCAGTACACCGATACTCTCCCATAGGAAAAACTGTCAATCTTAATTCACTTTCTAAGACTAGTTTCAACATTTGCGTGTAATATATTTAAAATATTACTGCCAGCTGGGCATGATAGCTCAGGCTTATAATCCCAATACTTAAGGAAGTGGATGCAGGAAGATCCTGAGTTCAAGGCCAGTCTGGGCTATATAATGAGCTAGAGGCCATCTTAGGCTACATAGTAAGACCCTAGCTCAAAAAAGACACAACAAAAACCAAAATCAGAAAATATTCTGAATAAAAATGAAATTATTATATCAAAGAATCAAAACTAAACCTTCAAAAAGAATGCTTACTATCAGCTTAATATTTCCATAAAACTTAACTGGAAGGCTGGGTGTGGTAAGTTATGCCTGTTATCCCAGCATTGTGAAGTTGAGGCACTGCTAGTTCTGGGGCTAACCTGGGCTACATATTGAGACCTTGACTCAACAAACAAGTAAAGAACGTAATTAGAAGCTGGCCATGGTGGCACACACTTTGGAAGACTTCCAAGTTTAAGACAGTCTTAGTTATGAAGCAAGACCCTATCTCAAAACAAAGACCCAAACAAAAATTTAATTGGAAAAGATAGAAAAGAGCGAAATCTTTGAATGTACTTTGTACAATATGGAATAAAGGACATTTGCCTATCAATTTCTTTTCATTTTTCAATGTTTTATAACCATCATCAAAACAATTTCCCTAACACCCAAACTTTCGAAGAAAGAATAGTAAGGGAATTATCTAGAGTGCTTGTGACAACTTGGGTGTATCACTCTAACATTTGCTTTAATATTTAAATCTACTTTATTGGTCTCTTCCAAAGAACCAATATCTGGTATGACTTTGCATCCTTTTTTTTCTTTTCTCTTTTGGTCTTTTTGAGACAGGGTAGGGTCTCTCTGTAGCCCCAGCTAGCCTTGAACTTGCTATGTAGACCAAGTTGGCCTCAAACTCACAAAGATCCCCTTGCCTCTTCCTCCCAAGTGCTGGGATTAAAGGCGTGGAACTGGAGTTATAGACAATTGTTAGCTGTCATATGGGTGCTGGGAACCGAACCTGAGTCCTATGCAAAAACAAACCACTGAGTCATCTCTCCAGCTCCAATAAATAAATTTTTCTTCTTTTAAAACATTTATTATTTTATGTGTATGAGTGTATTGCCTGCATGTATATAAGTGCACCTATGACATGTAATACCCAGAAGGTCAGAAGAGGTTGTCGGATCTCCTGGAACTGGAGTTACGGACAGTTGTTAGTTGCCATGTAGGTGCTGGGAACTGAACCTAGGTCCTCTGCAAGAGCAGCCAGTGTTCATAACTGCTGAGCCATCTCTCCAGCCTCCCCCCCAATAAATAATATTTTTTAAAAACCAGCAGAAATAGAAATCAGACTAAAATTCTACCTGTCAATGGTACTCATCTCTTTTTCTCTCAAAAATTGGGAGAAAAACTTTATCTTGCCATTTTGTTTCACAGTTATTTACATTTTCCTTGCAAAGGCACCACTTTAGTGGGGTTTCACGGATCAGAGATTATGGATTTTTTTGAAAGCGTTTCAGAGAAGATACTGAATTTTGGTTATACACATAAAAACTTTCCCTGCAGAATGAGACAAGGAGAGTTATGTGTGTTCATGCACTAAGAAGGTAGGATAGGAAAATAAAAACTAGGAAGAGAGCCGCTTCCATAATCTCTCTACCACTGATTTAGAAATAGGACTTGTATCTCTCCCCCACCCCAGATCCTAGTTTTTCTTAAAGCACTAAATGGTTTTCATAAAGATATTTTCTGATTTGTCATTACCTAACCCTTTTCTTCATTAGCTCACATTAATGTGGAACAGTCTAAATTTGAAACTAAAGGGTATTAACTTCTGTCAATGAAATTTTTGTGTCAGACTTTCTGTAGTTGCTCTATTTTAATTTTCCACCTGAGGAATTCATTAAAAAGTCTTCTTCCAGATGACCCATTTCACAGTCCCACAGCAAAAGTGAAGCAGTCTGATGGGAAAGAGCTTTAGACCCAGTCCTGACAGGAGCTAGCTAAGTGACCTTGGCAGATCTCTGCTGGCATGAGGCCTCCTCTGTAAAATGAGTGGGTGGACAGGATCATCTGAGGCTAAGTCTGACTCTCAAATTTCTTGTCTATAATACAGTTCCATGATAAGAGTTGAGTAACTAAATTTAAGAACAGTTTCATTTTTCACATTTGCTTACTAAAAAACCCACTACATTTGAGTTTAAGTATATATCCCTCAAATTAAACAAATACATATTTAGATATATCTGTTGTATATGTGTGTGCATATGCATGTTTGTGCATGTGAATGTGAAGGCCAGGTCAACCTCGAGTATTGTTCCTCAGGAGCCATCCACCTTGTTTTCTGAGACAGTCTCTTACTGGGACCTAAGGCTTCCTAATTAGGCTAGGCTGGCCAGCCAGTGAACCTCAGGGATCCCTGTCTCTGCCTCCCTAGCACTGGGATTAAAAGTGCACACCACCACACCTGGCTTTTTTTTTTTTTAATGTGGGCTCTGGGGATCAAACTTAAGCCCTCATACTTAAGTGGCAAACACTTTACTGACTGAGCTATCTCCCTAGTTAAAAAATGCATTTTGAAAAGTATTAGTTGAGCAAGGAATATATTCCATAATTCCAAGAATAAGTCCAACTTTTCTTAAACAACTGAGGCTTTCACGTAAAGAAATGCCACCATCCTGAATGAACATAAGTATCACCTTTGACTTTTCTACATGCTTAGAATATCTGAAAGATTAATGATTTAAAACATGAATATTAATGTTTTTATAATTATTTATTGGTTATGTATATGGGAGGGGTGTATGCATGCCATGGAGCATATATAGAGGTCATAGGACAACTTAGGAATTGGTTCTCTCCTTTCACCATGGGGTCCTGGGAATTGAACTGGTCAGGCTTGGCAGCAAGCACCTTTACCCACTAAGTCATCTCTTTTTGCCCCTAAATACTAATGTTTTAATCTTTAAGAAATGAAAAATATTTTTATTTGGGGGGAGGCAGGGCTTGAGACAGGATCTCACTATGTAGACAAGGCTGGCCTAAATTCAGAGATTCACTTGCCCTTGCCTCCTGAACATTGGGATTTAAAGGTATGTGCCCACCGTACTTGGCTTTTTTTTTTTTGTCTTTTTGAAGCAGGGTCTCCCTGTAGCCCCAGTTGTCCTGGAACTCACTATGTAGACCAGTCTGGCCTTGAACTCAGAGAGATCTGCCTGCCTCTGCCTCCCAAGTGCTGGTACTACAGGCATGTGCCACTATGCCCGGCTTTTTTTTTTTTTTATTTGTTTGTTTAATGCACTGAAAAGAGCTAGCACTTTTTAAAAATATTTTACTTATTATTTTTATTTTATGTGTATGAGTGTGTTGCCCGCACATATGTGAGTGCACCCATGTTGTGCAATGCCGGGCTTCGGATTCCCCTGGAACTGGAATTAAGGAGGATTCATAGCCGCCATGTGGGTGCTGGGAATCAAACCCGGATCCTCTGCAAGAGCAGTCAGTGCCCTTAATGGCTGAGCCATCTCTCCAGCGCCCATACTTGGCATTTTTAACCATCATGGCTAACACCTGGATCTGAAGCCCCAACAAAGCCTCTTGAAATTTTCTCTCACTATGCTCCATTTTTGTTTTCACATTTACATTCTTATTATTTCTCGGTCCCACCTGTCTTCTGGTTTCCAGTATTTAAGAAAAAGTTTTCTAGGAAACTATCAATGTTCTTCACAAAAAATTCCCTTATTAACATGAAAGAAAAAAAGAAAGGTGTACATCAATTTGTTTTATTTATGGCCAAACTGAAGTAGCAGGGTACACCAAGAGTCTACAAACAGATGAGGTCCCCTCCTAATGTTGTATTATTAAGATTACAGTAATCATAATGACACAGCTACTGTTCTCTGCCAGTTTATTTTCAGGATTATATCCCATTAGCTTGCTGTACTAGATTTTTTTTCTTTAAAATTCCAAAGGCCATCAAAATCAGTCAAGACAGCAAACTGGCTGCTTTACTAAGCAAACAAATAAGGACAAGTCCTGGGCCTCAATTTCCACAAGAAAGAATTATGTTTACTGGGTATTAGAAAAGCACTTGTGGCATCTATTTCTAAGACAATAGCATTTTTGATAATGAACACTCTAGTGGGTCTGCATTATAAGTAAGAAAATTGGGATGGAGAGATGACTCAGCAGTTAAGAGCACTGGCTGTTCCTTTAGAGGACCAGGGTTCGAGTCCCAGCACCCACAGAGTGGCTAATAAAGGCCCATAACTCCAGTTCCAGGGAATCGGATGCCTTCTTCTTTCCTCCACAGACATTGCGTGCACAGGTACAGTTACATACATGCAGGCAAAACACTCATACACATAAAAATAAAATTAAAAAAATTTTTTTTAAAGACTAAAGAATGGGATGACATAAGAATGGACACAGACTAGGACAGCAACAGTGAGAATGGAGGTTAGAGAAGGACAAAGGATCAAAGCATGGCATCTCATGCCATGGTAATCTCAGCACTTGGGACACTGAGGCAGGAGGATTACTACAAATTCCAGGCCAGTTTAGACTACACTGTAAGGCCCTGTCTCAAAAACAAACAAGGTGGGGCTGGAGAGATGGCTCAGTGGTTAAGAGCACTGACTACTCTTGAAGAGGACCCAGGTTTGATTCCCAGCACCCACATGGTGGCTATGAACCACCCTTAACTCCAGTTCCAGGGGAATCCGATGCCCTCTTCTGACCTCTGAGGTATTGCATGACATGTGTGCACTCACATACATGCAGGCAATACACTCATACACATAAAATAATAATAATAAAAGAAACAAACAAGTGACACATGTCTTTAAACCCACCACTTGGGAGGCAAAGGCAGGAGGCCAGCCTGGTCTACATAGTGAGTTCCAGGCTACAAAGGAGACCCTGTCTCAAAAAGATTAAAAAAACAAAACAAAACAAAAAAACCCACCCACATCAAGGAATCAGGGTATACTTACGGAGAAAGTAAAAGAAATGATCATTTTATAAGTAGTTCTGAATAGTACCAGAATCTGACGAGGCCTAGGCCCTGTGTTTGCTACAAACTAGATAAACCTTAGCAAGTTAGTTATTCTCCTTAAGCATCTTCTTCTACTTCTTTAACCTCAAAGACTCATACCACTTATTTCCTACGGTTGTTAAAAGGAATAATAGATTATGTATACAAAATGGTCACAACAGGTTCTAGCACATACATTCTCCATAAAGGCAGCTCTCCCCTCCCTACTACCTTTACTACATTTTTTTCCTTTTCTTTTCTGAGACAAGGTCTGGCCTCAGTCTTCTAGGTACTGGAATGACAAGTACAGGTCATTATACTCAGCTTGTTACTGTTTTCTAGAAAAACAAAAAACACCCCCCCACCCCAAAACAAAACCCATAATTGAGGCATATGTTAGGATTTTAGAACCTGCTCATCAACCTTTAAAACTGGAGGGTTTCTTGTTTGTTTTATTTTTTTTGAGACAGGGTCTTATTAAACAGATCTTGAAAAGTAACCTAGGCTGGCCTGAAACAGGCAATGTAGCCAAAGCAAGCTTCAAATTTGATATCTTCCTGTCCTTCCCGAGGGCTGGGATTACAGGTGTGTACCACCATGCCTGGCAAAAGTGTAGTTTAACTGAACTCAGAATACCTTATTTTTTAAATATGGGAACTATATAGCCACCATTAGCTGATGGGATTGGAGATGGAATAGAAAGGAAAAAAAGAGAAAAAAATTTGGCATAGTTATATTGAAAAACTCTAGAAAAAATTAGAGGAACTTGCAAGGCAAGAAAAAATTTTTGTGTGTATGGGGTTATCTGTCTCTCTTCATATATACCAACATACATCAGTATACTTATGGAAATATAATGAGTGCTTTCCACATACTGACATGCTGTTAGACAATGTAAAGGCCATACAGAAAGAAAATACCGACAAGTCAATGCTAAAATGTATATAAAACCACAAATGGCCAAGAACCACCTAGGTAATCTTTAACAACAAAAACAAAGCTGGAAGACTCACTACTTGAATTCCAGATCTTGACAAAGTCCTATACACATATGGCCTCATAATTTACGGCAAAGAGATATCTGATTTTAATAGTGTTCAGGGAAATTTTAATTAAAAACAAAGTCTGATTACAGATATTAACATCTGTATTGCTTTGGAACTGTATACTTAGGAATGGTCAGATATTATGGGGTTTCTTTTTCTTGGGAACGGAGAGATACAATGCAAAAACAAAAACAAAAACAAAAGAAAAAAAAGAAAAAAAGGACTACTGATTTATATCTGTTGCTCAGTGGTAGGATGCTTACCTAATGGTCTCAATGTCCTGGATGATTCAATCCCAAACACTGGGCCATGAGTGTAGCAGAGTCTAAGATTGAGGAACTACCACAAAATACCATTCCTTGAACTCTATAATATGTGATATTGCTAAACATCCTCAGAATGCTACAGTGAAAGTCAGGCAACACCAAGCATTGGTTGATGAGGTAAAGGAAAATGAAATCTCTTATTCTCTGCTGCCAAGAGTATAAATTTGGGATGGGTATGGAAATTCAATTTCTTTCCTAGTTTCATATATATATATATATATAATTTTTTTTTTTTTTTGTCTTTTTGAGACAGGGTCTCCTTGTAGCCCCAGCTGTCCTGGAACTCACTATGTAGACCAGGCTGGCCTTGAACTCACAAAGATCAGCTTGCCTTTGCCTCCCAAGTGCTGGGATTAAAGGCGTGTGCCACTACACCTGGTAGTCATATGTATTTAAATACATTTTACAGTATTTATTTAGGAAAAGACATATGTGAGAATTTTTTTTAGTTACCAAAAGCTGAAAGAAACCTAAATGTTTGCCCACAGTGAAAAGAATAAATTGTGACATATCTATAAAGAAATAGGACCTATCCATGAAGAAAAGCAAATGACCACTACACGCAACACTATGAAGGGCTCTTAACAACATCATCCATTATAGCATACAAAAGGTACATATTGTACAGGTTTATTCAGACTAGCTCAAAATAGGCAGAACATGAGATGCTGGAAATGAGGATAAGGGTTACCCTTGGAAGGGCAAGTGTACAGGAATGGGCTCTGTTATGTTCCTTTTCTGGCTCCTTTTTAAACACAGGTGTGTTCACTTTGGGAAAATTCACTAAATTCAGACTCTCTTTGACATTGCTAGGAGATTATATTCATACAAGAGAGACAGGGAAAAAAAGTCTGTCTGGCTATTGACTGTCCTAACTCTTATTTTCTGATAAAAAGGAAACAGGTACATAAGATAAAAGATTTAAAATTTTGCCACAAAAGAGTCGGAGATTCTATCTTCTGCTGCAACCCTGTGGCCACATAAAGACAACTGTTCCCATGTGTTACTGCTCTGCATAAGGTTAGAGCTCCCTCTAGCATTTTTAACTAAGGAAACACCGCAGGCCCTTACAGAGCTGACATAGTTTGATGCTGCCCACCGTTAAATGCAATATAGTGATTTTTATTTTTAATTTGCTTTAATTGTTGCTATGATATGAATAATTAATAGGTTGCTTATGCCAGTTTTGTAAAGTTCACAGTACAGAAAGCCAGGAGAGAAATATCTACTTAGAAAGGAGGCTTAAAGATAGTTATAATTGCTATAATATTAGAGAATTTGGAATATTTATTCATGATTTGTGGCAACATTATGTTCTACCAACAAAGAAACAAGCTACTAAAAGCATTTCCTACTAAAAACATCTTCTTGTCTCATCCGTTTTTTTTTTTCTTCCTGGCCGCCTAATCACTGTACCTACGGAACTGCAAATGAAAAGTAGGCCAGTGATGGGAGAACCTTGCTCTTTGGTGGAGGACAATAGGAAGCTTTGGCTGGAACATTTAACCGAATTCCATAGACTCTAAAACAAGCATTTACTAGCAGTAAGTAATCCCCTGGACAAGAGACCACTGAACTTGATGCCTACATTCCTTTCCCATGTCTCTTCAAAATCCTTTCTTAACTGGCACCTCAATCCCTAAAATTATGCCTGTATCAATGACTCCACCCAACATTTGGGTGTCACCACAAAGTGCAATTCAGACATGATGCCATAATCCTACAAGCTACACAGAATTTGAGTTGGTACTGGAAGTTTGATGATCATTAACACATACAACTGTTCTGGGAATGCAGCCAAAACTAAAGGGGGTTTCATTTTTCATTCCTACTCTGAAAGAAACACTGCTTTCTAAAACTCTTGTTAAAAATCAATAATATGTAAAACCAGCTAATTTATAAGTTCCTTGAATCATGGAGAATGAAAGAAAAAATCTTTTTCAAATAATTTATTTATCTATTTACTTTTATTTTATGTGTATGAGTGTCATGCAGTGCCCGGAGAACAGAAGAGGGCGTCGGATTCCCTGGAATTTGAGTTAAGAACAGTTGCTAGCTTCCATGTGGGTGCTGGGATTCAAACCTGGTCTTCTGCAAGAACGGCCAGTGCTCTTAACTGCTGAGTCATCTTTCTAGCCCCAGAAAACGTCTTCTTAAAAGTAAATTTATTCATTTCCTCCATGCTTCCATGAGAAGCCAACAATGGTCGAGCAGGACCTTTGACTTATCTTCACATAGATGGAACTGGTAAA
>NW_008348586.1:1661379-1722864 GCF_000622305.1 Nannospalax galili | reverse complement strand
AAAAAAAAAAAAGTAAATTTATGCAGGGTGTGGTACTGCATGCCTGTAGTCCCAGCACTTGGGAGGCAGAGGCAGACGGATCTCTGTGAGTTTGAGGCCAGCCTGGTCTACATGGTGAGTTCCAGGCCAGCTGGGACCAGAGGGAAACCCTGTTTCAAAAAGACCCCCTCCAAAAAAATTAAATAAAAAAAAAGTAAATTAATTTTAGGGAAGACTAACAGGTATTATCTAATAGCTTCCATTTTCAAAATTAAGAAAATATTTTTTTGAACACTAATGAAGCAATCATTAGCCATTTTTCCTAAAAATTCTTTTTGCATTTATTTTATTTGTGTATGTGGTGGTGGACATGTATGGAAGTCAGAGGACCACCCAAAGAAGTTGTTTCTCTTCTTAAATTATGTCGGTCATGGGGACTGAACTAGGTCACCTGGCTATGTGGAAAGCACCTTTATCCAGTGAACCATCTCACCAGCCCTATTTTTTTCCCCTAGGTCTGTGTTGCACATGTGTGTATTCATGTTTACATGAGGGTGGGTGCAGCTATGTATGCAGGTGCTCATGCACATGCTTGTGGAAGCCAGAGATTGACTGACATTGGGTGTCTTTCTTGATCATTTTATATCTTTTTAAAAAATATTTTTAGTATTTTTATTTAACGTCTATGAGTGTATTGCCTGCATGTACATAAGTGCACCTGCATCGTGCAATGCCTGCATAGGTCAGAATAGGGTGTTGGATCCCTGGAACTGGAATTACAGATGGTTGTTAGCCACTGTGTGGGCGCTGGGAACTGAATCCAAGTCCTCTGCAAGAGAAGCCAGTACTCTTTACCTCTGAGATATTTCTCCAGCCCCTTGGTCACTTTATATCTTATACACTGAGGCAGGGCTCTTTCATTTGAACCCAGAGCTTGTCCATTCAGCTAATATAGCTAGTCGGCTACCCATTCCTGCCTCCTAGTGCATTACATGCGCCCCCTCCCCCACACCCACCTGGCATTCATGTGGGTCCTGGGAATCCAAACTCCAGTCTTCACTTCCTAGCCCCCATTAACCTTTTTTTAAAGCATATGAATCCTTTCCAAATATATCAATAATTAAAGCTGGTACAGTGGCACAAGCCTGTAATATCAGCACTTGGGAGGCAGAGGCAGGAAACTGGATGTTGGGGCTTGGAAGAAAGGAGAGTACTTGTGTGTGGAGGGCAGAGTAGTATATTCATAATTACATAATTAGCAATTTGTAAAAGAAATTTTTACCATTTCAATTTTTATCATTTGAAAAGATGATCAGCAGTCCCTATGAATCCTTTCTCATGCTCTGCTTATGGACTAGCCCCCTCCACCAAGACAGTATATACAGGAGACACCTGTCTTTCCTGCACATTGCACAAAGTCAAGATGCCAATTTGCCACCTTAGTTTGCTGTTGCATTATATCTGCTGGTCACTTAACATGGCCACACTCATCCTGAGGGCAGTTCAAACTAGGAGTGAAATATTGTCTGAAAATAGTTATTCATTAACCTACTGAGAGCCTCAATCATGAATTCTGTTTTCCTAAGACAGGATTCACTACAGCTTCTCTTTCAGTTCACCTGCTGTCTGTTGGGAGCTGTATATCATGAACTAGAACAAGAATGACAGGTCTAAATTAACATGACAGAAAAGCGATTGGATGCTGTCTCTTGGTTTCTCCATTTCATTCTCTTTTGTGGCAACCAAAGGCTTCAGAACCCTGGCATTAATTAAGCAACAGTTTTATTACACACAATCAAAGCCTGAAAGAAAAGCCTAACAGCAAGAAGAGATTTCAAGGTTCAAATAACAGTTGTTTTCTGTAGTTGCTAATTGAGATTTTTAAAATTTTTATCATCTCATATAGAATACTGAAAAGAAATATACTTGGAGTGCAAGAGGGTAAGAAACTTAAAAGTATCTGTATGGTGATTTTATACAACCAATTCACATATCCCTGCAATTTCTAACCCCTGTTATCAGTAAATAGCTGTTTAATAGGTACCACCACAACTTTTTAGATAATCCTCCTATTTGCTTCATCTGCCCTAATTTTCTATATACTAAAATTTACCAGCAGTGGTTGAAAGCATAGGACCATGTGGCTAGACTGAATTTAAATTCAAACTCTGTGCTGTCTTGCATGCCTTTGGAAAAGTTGCTTGATCTGGGTTCAAATTTATAATGGAGATGCAAATAGTATAAAACCTTAGTTAAATGTGTCATGCATTATAAATGTTCAATAAATAACACTGCAAAAAGGTACTCAATTTATGGCAACAATCAATAGATTTTAGTTCTTTTTTTTCTCTTGGTCTTTTTGAGGCAGGGTCTCCCTGTAGCTCCAGCTGGTCTGGAACTCGCTATGTAGACCAGGCTGGCCTTGAATTCACAGAGATCTGCCTGCCTCTGCCTGGCATGTATCACTACGCCCGACTCAAAATACCTTTTTAAAGAACTAAAACCCAAGCCTGGCGTGGTGGTGCATGCCTTTAGTATGTATGGTATATGTGTATATGTATGTGAACATATGGTATACATATTGAGTTCCAGGCCAGCTGAGGCTACAGGGAGACCCTGTTTCAAACAGACCAAAGGGGGGGAAAAAAAAAAAAGAGAAAAATATTTATCTCATCCATCAAAGTTAAAACATAAAATGACACTGTATTAATTCTACCAAGAAACCAAAACTCAACTGTAACAAAACCCTAATTAAACTGTTCAGTTTGTAACAACTTCAATAACAAAATAAGAGATAATACATAAACTGAAAATGCACCTCACACATAGATGTAAATAAAACCACTCTTTAGGTTGCCCATTAATCCACAAGTGGCATATTCATCTTATTTACAGTATTATACCCCCTGCCATGATATTCCATTACAGAGTCACGCTACAGACTCCATAGTTAACACTGTAGGAACCATTCCTTTTTAAACATGGTTTTCTTTCTGTATTTCCCTTTCGGCTTCCTCCTACATTAAAAAAAAATTCGTATAATTAAACTTCTTATGAGTTTAAGATATTTCCAGGAAATGTGGATTAAATTAAAAGTGACATTTGAAGGATAGAATATAATTAAATTTATGTTCCAGCTTCTAGAAATATTTTAGCATTCCTGTTTGTCATAGTCATAGTTCTTGGTGTGAGCAAGCTCGTCTTACATTATTTTTATAATTCTGTGCAGGAAATTTATGTCACAATTACCTTTCAAAATTTTTCATTCTTTTCTAGAGAATGAATATCCAGAGAGTTCTACCCCTGCCACCCGCACCCCCTCCCACATACTTAACACAAGAGTAGGACTCATGTTTGTTCTGTTTTCATGGGCCTCTCTATTTGAACTATTTATCTTTGTTCAAAGCCTCCTCTTTGAGACAGAAGACTTCAAAGTCCAAGTAAATTATCATACCCTTATCATGTCTATGCAATCAGTAAAGCATCTAGAAGATAAAAATATTTACTAAAATGTAGTCAGAAAAACCTGGATTTTGAAGCTTGAAGGGGCAGCACTTTTTTTGGTCTTGGCTTAAAAATTTTAAATTTATTTATAGTGTGTGTATGTGTGTGGAGACCTGTGGAGACCATGCCTGTATGTGTAGGTTAGAGGACAACTTTCGGGAGTCAGGTTCTCTCCTTCTGTCATGTGGGTTCTGGGAATACAGCTGAGGTCATCAGGCTTGGCAGCAAACACCTGTACCTGGTAAGCCATCTTATTGGCCCAAGAGATAATGTTTTTTAACTGTCAAAATTAATAACCTAGTATAAGAGGGAAAATAATTTGATATAAAAGGACTGACAATCCATGCTTATACTTCAAATCCTGACAGAGAAAGAACAAGATCCATACTCCACAACAACTTTTAAAATAATTACTAAGATATGAGTCACCACCTTGAGCCAGTTGTTTAATATTGTTTCACTAATTTTATATGCAGAACAGTGTAATATATGTCACGACGTCATCTAAGATCCTCTAAAGATCTATAAACTATGTTTGTAAGGTAAGTGATTACTAATCATTGCTGAATAAGCAGCTAATGTTGTATAGAGTTACTGAATAGGTAACTTGGAAGAGAGTTAAGCTTTCTGAATATAGTTTGTTCTCAATTCAGCCTGAAAAGATAGTAAATAAGCAGCAAAAGGTGGGAGGTAGCAAGAAGGCAAGGAAATAACTTTTGTTAGATGTCAAAAGTGCTACAGAAGCTGGGCGTGGTGGCACATGCCTTTACCCCTTAAATCCCAGCACTTGGGAGGCAGAGGCAGGCCAGCTGGGGCTGAAAAAAAAACAACAACCAAAAAACGGGGCTGGAGAGACGGTTCAGCAGTTAAGAGCACTGGCTGCTCTTGCAGAGGACCTGGGTTCAATTCCCAGCACCCACATGGCAGTTACCATAACTCCAGTTCCAGGGGATCTGACACCCTCTTCTGACTTCCTCAGTCAAAAGCAAGTTGGGGTGGTGGCACATGCTTTTAATCCTAGCACTTGGGAGGTAAAGGCAGGCGGATCTCTCTGACTTCAAGGCCAGCCTGGTCTCTATGGTGAGTTCAGGTCAGCTGAGACTACAGGGAGACCCTGTCTCAAAAAGACCAAATAAATAAATAAATAATAAATAAATAAATAAATAAAGACCACCACCAACAACAAAGTGCTACAGAAATCAAATGGAGAAAAGTTACAGGTGCCATGTAAAAGGGGAGGAGGGAGCAGATTGGTTGGAGAGATATACAGGGCCTCAAACTATGACTGAAAGGCATTCTGATGAGTAAAAGGCTTGAGGCCAGAGAGATCTCAATTCAAACCTTTAACTTAAAGATGGGAAAAGTTTGACTCCTCTGAGCTTCAGGTTCCTCATCTGCAAGGACGGGTAACAGTTCATCTCACCAGGTTTGCATCAGGAGTGAAACTGTTAACACTTAGCTAGCACTATGGTACCGAAATGCAGGGGATCAATATATATTAATGTATTCCTTTCTTTCTCAAACTTTTGAGTACAAAACTGAAATTTAAAAAAAGGACATGTTGGGGCTGGAGAGATGGCTCGGCTCATCAGTTAAGAGCACTGGCTACTCTTGCAGAGGATGCAGGTTCAGTTTCCAGCACCATACAGTGACTAACAACCATTTGTAATTCCAGTTCCAAAGGATCTGATGCACCCTTCTGACCTCTGAGGGCATCGCATGACATGGGTGCGCTGACATGCATGCAGGCAATGCACTCATACACATCATGGTGGCTAACAACCATCCATGACTCCAGTTCTGGGGGATTCAATGCCCTCTTCTGACCTCCGAGAGCATGAAATGGATGCACTTACACACATGTAGGCAATACACTCATATATAAAATAAAAATAAATAATAATAATAATAATAAAAAGATATGTGAGCTGGGGATATAGCTCAGTGATTATGCCCTGGTTTGATCTCTAATACTGGAAAAAAAAAGCCTTCTATTTAAAAGCACATAAGAAACAAAATGAACAATTAAAAATTTTTATATGGAGGCTGGAAAGATGGCTCAGCAGTTAAGAACCAGACTGGCTGCTCTTGTAGAGGACCTGAGTTTGGTTCTCAATACCTACATGGCAGTTAACAACCGCCTGTAACTCCAGTTCCAGGGGATCCAGTGCCATCTTCTGGCTTCCATGGGCATTGCACAACAAGGGTACATTTACATACATGTAGACAAAGCACTCATACAAATAAATAACAAATATAAATAAAGAATTAAAACATTTTTTAGAAGACTATATGGTACTGGGTATGGGGGTAATGCCATGTACTTAGGAAGCTGAGGAAGGATTGTGAGGTCTAGGCTAACCTGGGCTACACAGTGAGATCCTGTCTCAACACAAAAGGAAACAAATCCCAACTTTATATAGGAACATATCCCCAAACTAAAAGTAGCAGTGGGTGGGGGTTGAGAGAAGAAAATTTAGGATTATAACAGCCTCACAGATTTAATGGTTTCATACATAAACATGTACTGAATGAGTTCCAAAGGACTAATGAAAATTTCTCAAAGGTAAGTCCAATGATTTAAGGTGACTTGGAAACTTAGCTCTTTTAGGAAATCAAGGGGAGGTTTTTGGTCATTTAGTCAATTGGACATTTGAAATTACTAGTTGAACAATTAAAAAACAAGCAAAACAACCATGCCATGGAGCTCTATCACTGATCTTAAGAGGCAAATCTTTCTGGAAAATAACCCCAACAATAGGAATACTGGCAGGATCATAAGGGAGATGAACTCCAGTCTCTTAGAAAAAAAGGAAAATATTTTTTAAGAAGCTTGTCATAGAATTGAAGAGACATTAAAATTCATAGCTTTATTTGCCTTACAAGATGAAGTCACAACACAAGAATAAAATTTTACATGTATAGATCCTGAGCTCATGGGCACTGAAAGGTTCAAAAGAAGGGTTCGGGTTTCACCAGTTTTGTAAGTGATCTTCTTGCACCATAAGACTAAGAACATATTTATTCATGGAGAGCTTATGACTCCAGCTTCTGAAACTGTCAAACTAGGAGAAAGGGGAATGTTTATACCCATGAATAGCCACAAAAATCCACAGTAGCTTTGAGAATAAAAATCTCTTTTCTACATTAAAGAATGGTGACAAGTACCCCTGCCTCACACTAGCACCAGTGGGTTAAAGTACATGCTGGAGACTCTTGGACACGATTGATATCATGTCACTGACCCTAAAATACTGGTTTGTAGAAATCTAAAAGCATTTCCAAGGAAAGCTTACTATCAGTTAAAAATCTGCTGATAAAATATCAAGTCCTTTTAGGGGAATAGAGAGGTAGGAAGTGGGGGCTTTGTTTTATTTTTTTGTCTGGAAGCATATTATTAGGGCTTACATTTCTGTAAGTGTAACATTTCAGCTGCAGGCCTAGAGAGTTATACAAATTATGATGGGCATAATCTATTATAATATGATGAAACAAGTCCTGTTAACTATGATGAGAAAAGACTGTCTTCTACCTAATCTAAATATTTCATACTATACTTTAGACTCTTTCCTACTAATTCTATGCTCAGTTGGGTACTGGATAATGAGCTTTTATGTATTAATCTCTTAAAAAAATGCCTAAGCCAGTTAACTGTTACTATAAAGAATAAAATTTATTTTATATATCTTTGAAAACTACATGAACTCATCTCCTTTAGTATGTTGTTTGCTTTTACAATAATTCACTAAGTTTAAAGGAGAAAGATTAAAAGAAGCCATTGTATACTTTTCCGAAGTTAAAGTTTTCCAAAAGGATGTAGAAATCATATGCTGATGTGGTTAAAAATCTTTAGCTCATTAATATCTTCTATTGTGCTATACAATTTTTCTATTATAAAGATGATTTAATCTAACAGCTTTAAATGAATGAATTGGCCTTTGCGTTTATAGATTCCCCCCACCCCGGCTTCCTTCCATAAACATCATATTTGATTGATATTCAATTCTCAATCATATAAATTAAAATAACACAGGGCCAACACTGAGAAGCCAATGGCACAAGAAATATATAAACAAAATGGCAAATTTCCTAATAAACAGAATCAGGAAAGGAACACAATTTAAATACGCCACAGCTTACTGCCTGGATTTTTCTCCCCTTTTAAATAACTCAAAGTGACAAAAATACTCCAAATGAGAAAATTCTCATATTACTTGGCAGGAAATCCTCCACGTTGGAGGGATAAGGTAGGGGAA
Organism: Nannospalax galili; assembly: GCF_000622305.1. NCBI lineage: Eukaryota > Metazoa > Chordata > Mammalia > Rodentia > Spalacidae > Nannospalax > Nannospalax galili. The sequence continues at coordinate 1,715,125 of NW_008348586.1, read as the reverse complement.
GGTTGACAAGGCAGAGCTTTATAGAATTTAATTCCTATGGCTATGCAGTTTTTTAAAAAATCAAAATGTAAAACTCAGAGTACAACACCAAAGAAAGTTCTGCTGATCCAAATCCTAGATGAGCTGATAGAATCCTGGCCCATAGATCAGTACTACAGTGATTGTACTGGTGGCATTACTTGGGAAAGGAGTTTGGAGTGGAAACAGCAGGACAAGGCAACAACTGCAGCTTCCTTTCTTCTCCTTTCAGAAACTGTGCCTGGCACTGTGCCTCTGTGGCACTGCCTTCATCACGCCCTCTGTTTCTGGTCTTGCTAATTAAAAGGTTGATCACAGAACAATGCTGTTCTCATTAATTTCAGTGTTCCGATTGGGCAGGATCCCTGCTTACCCCACCTGATCTTTTCACACTGTTGAAGTTAATGTGACAGGAGCCTGAAGATGGATTACCTGCTGCCATATTGTCCATCGCCTCCAATCAGGAGCTATCTGTGTAAACTGATTGTTCTAATTTGCTCTCATTATTTTTACAATATCAGGAGAAAATAATGCACACAGCTCACTGTCAAAGTCATGAAAATCAGCCATTAGTTAAACCCAGACACTGAGTGGCTTTATTAGCAGCACTGCAGTTTATTGATGTAGCCTCAGTCAAACAAGGCAGCTTCAATAGAAGGAAATGTTTATACTGAAAGTAAATATTTATTGTGATAATACCCACAGCAACAGGGTATTTTGAAGAATCCTGTGCCTATTTCAAAAGCGTACTTTTGACAGAAATTATGCAGCAATGAAGGGTTGGGTTGGCATAAAAATGCAGGCAACACTCAGTAGCATGAAAATCTGACTATTAACTCAAATCTAAAAAGTACCCTTCACTTCTCTTACCTTGTATAAGAAACCTTAGTCTGTGACTACATGCATCAATCAATAAATAAGCATAGCCTAAATTTGCTCTACAATATTTTTACAAAACAGAAATATTACCTTAGAATCAGAATTATTTCTATAAAGACCATGCAGGTATATTTCTAAGTAAGATTTTATTTTTATACAGTGCAACTTGATTTTTTTTTTTTTTTTTTGGTCTTTTTGAGAAAGGGTCTCCCTGTAGGCCCAGCTGTCCTGGAACTATGTAGACCAGGCTGGCCTTGAACTTACACAGATCTGCCTGCCTCTGCCTCACAAGTGCTGGGATTAAAGGTGTGCGTCACCATGCCTGGCACAGTGCAACTTTTAAACAAACTTGATTAGCAATCCTAGTGCTACAGATACTCACAATACATTTTAGAATTAGAAACTGTGCCGCTCAGTAAAGCAGGCTACGCAAACAAGTCAGGTTTAAAGCCTTTTTAATTAATGGTTCCTTAAAGCAGAAGGCAGAACTCTATAGAAAGGTTTGTTATTGAGTGAGATAATCTTCAAGACAATTGTCCTGAGCCTACCCACACACATACACATGAAATATATGCTAAACTTCCAAAGAAAATAATTTAAATTTGGCACTTCTAGGCTTGCCTGGCTAAGAACATTTTGTTAAAATATTAGCCAAATGCTGTCTGAATAGCATTTTAGGGAGCTGGAGAAGCAGAATATAAATAATAGAAACTGATGCCTTTTAAATAAAGGAATTTAACTAATCCACACTCTCCTCCATCTCCCCTTTAGCATTAGAAGGAAACATGGCTTCCTCCTGTTTGCTTTCTGAGATTCCTAGGTAATGTGAAGGAAAGAGTATGTCCTTTTTGCTGCTCCCCCTTTAATGGCCACTTTTCTTTTTCTAAGAAACGTGTGCCACGCTTTTCTCCTTAAAATTCCTGCACTAAAAGACTGCACCATACTGCACTCTGCAAAACGTGCTGATGGCGCCAATTACAAGCCCCCAGCCGAATGCTCCAGCCCCCACCATTCGGGCAGATTTATGCGGACTCTTGCCGACGTTATTACAAGTCAGAGTTTATTGGGAAATTGTTACATTATGCGGAGTGTCTAACAAATTGCTTATGCTGCTATAATTGGATTACAACAGCCGCTTGCTCCCACCGGTAAGATTAGGCAAGTAGGACTCCTGCCGATCTCTGAGCGTTAGCAGTAATTTTATTTGCCTTGCCTCTCTCTTTCCTAACAACATGCCTCTCTCCCTGCCAGCTGTCTGCTGAAAAGGCACAGGCTTGTTCCTTGGCCCTAACAATGCAATTACAGCCCCGCAGATCGTACTGTTTGTGCATTAAGTACAGAGCCAAAACGAGGCGAATTGATCGTTTGACTTTTGGAGAAGCCATGTGATCTCTCTGTGCGGGTGATCCGACATGCATCAGCAGGCAATACTGCAGTCAATTCTCGAGGAAGAACTTTCTTCTTTCACCCCCCACCCCTACCTCCAACCTTTCCTTTTTCACTGTGGAAGACAACTGACTGGGCTCATCTCATGCTGATCTAGATCAATCCACAAAGACAAACTCAATCTTACTGGCTCCCTGGTTAGACAGAAATGTGAATAGGGTCTTCTCATATCTTGAAGGGCCTCAGTCAGATCAGTGGTTTCCAACAGCTGACCCATGTTGTCTAAAAAAAAAAAATGTTCATAAAGAGTTTACTGTGAAAGATAAGTTTACACAAGCACTGTAGTTCAAAAGAACTGAAGAAAGTTTGAGGTTTTGACAAAACTATCTTGGGAACAGCTTTATTAAAAAGCTCTGTCTATTCAAGGCCCATCAAAGAACCAGTGCTGAAACCTGTGTCCTTTCTGCCTTTTTGCACAGATCTGCTCTTCTGTAAGAGGCTGGCGGCTGATGTGCACAATCAATGCAGTCAGACTTCGGGCTTAGAAATAGCCAGGCTGAGCCCAACTCCAGGCAAAGTTTTAAACACATTTTGTTGACAGCTTTCAGTTTCTTGTTTTTCTTGTATGTTTAACAATGAGTGCCAGCAGCAACAAGACTGTGCACAGTCACAGTTACTCTGGGTCTAGGTCATCATTCATGACAAGTCTTGGATGGGTCTCGACTTTTTTTTAAAATTAATTTTCTTCTGGAGTCAAAGTATTTGAATGTTACCAATTTTAACACAAAGATCTCTGTTTATACGTTCCTTATCAGTGCTATAGTCTACCATGGTTAATGAAGCTGAATATACAACAATGTGCAGTCAATCTGCTGATCCACTTGGTGTCCCATGTCTGTATTCTTAAAAGCCACGAACAGCTAGAGGATGTGCATTTTCACATCCTTAATCTGAAAAATATACAAATTCTCATCACTAAGTCACTTTATTGTGTATTTCTCAAAACTTCTGTAGCCAATTAACCCATTAAATTTATAGGGATGTTTAAAGATGAAAGAAAAGATGTTACTTTTGAATTTCACTCACTCCTGGATTTATGAAAGTGTTATATTGTGGAGGCCAATCGTACTGGCTCCCAGGATATGGTTAAATCTTACTAGGTTCCCCACAAAGCTAGCGGGGAGACTTGTCAGAAGCGCCTGTGTGAAGAACAGATCATCTGACATGCTACTTGTGGAACAGTGTATTAAAGAAGCCTGTTAACATGTAGTTTAAAACTCAAAAGAAACTCGGAACAGCTGAAATGCCTTATAAATAGCGCAGACCCAGAGGAAGTGCAAACGTCTGCATTGTGAATTGTAGATCTTAATTACCGACAATGGCTGGTACAGCAAGTAGCATGGAAAAAAAGTGAAACAGTTGCACTGTTCATGGTTGGCAATAATTCTTCAGGAAAATATTTACTATCAATCAGTTATGAGAAAAGGGACTCTGTGCTCGTAAAACAGCACGTTGCTTCTCATACCAGGACCATTTTGCTTCAGCATAATCTGAATTTAAACAGCTTGTTTCCTGCGGATATAATTTTGGAAATAAATAAAACAAGTCTTCTATCAAAATTTGGAGTGAGTGGAAAGGAACATCACATTTTTCTGTCTCAGTCAGTTTCAAACAGATTATTAGTCTCAAGTAAAAAACAGTAATAACAAACAACAATAAACATATAGAATATCTACCCAAGACTAATGAATGATTTTGTTGCCAAACAAAGAGAGAACTTCTTCTTTCTGGGCTAGAAATCAAAGTAGAGGTGTTTGAACAACTCAATTTTAACTGTACATGTTTATGGAAGGTTGGGGGGGAGGTTTGTAAAGGTAAATTATGGGAAAATCTAAAACCAAAATTTTCTGTAGTACTTCAATAAAGTCAATAAAAAGATAACAGAAAATTAATGTCCTGCAGTTTTCCAGTTTCTTTCCTAATTCAAAAATATTGTGAAGGTTGACAATAAGGTACAATGCGATTATAGATTTTAAAGACTAAGTTGACAGTCAATAATGACTGTCCATTTAAAGCTACAATAAATATAGAGCTTACCATGTACCCAAAGCAAATCTCATAAACTATAGGGCCAGAAACACATGAAAAGCTTTAAAAACCAGACTAAATACAAGATACTTCACTTTCAAAGCTTCAAATACTACCTGGATTAAGTTATATTGATAAATGATTCCCCACCCCCATTTTTATATTTAAATATCTTCTTAAGCCTCTTTATTCAAGTTAAAGATTCAAGAGATCACTGTTAACCTAGGGTAGCACAATTTATGGAGCAGCTGTGTTTCCTTATATTCTAAGAAGAACTAATGGGGGTGTTACCCCTTTTATACAACAATTGTAAAACTAAGGTAAGTGGCAAAGGAGAGTTATGCAAAATATATTACAGGGGTCTGCTTTTAAGAATTAATGTCCTCTCTAAAACTCAAATAATTAAAAAGCCTGAAACTATAATTAGAACCTCTACCCAAACAAAAATTACTGACTAGAATTCAGTTTCTTTGAACTATAGGAAAAAAAAGTTATCACTGTATTACAGCCGTTCTCATGTGAAGTTAGTTGGACACACAGGCCACACTGGAGCAGGATCTGAATCAATATCACCTGTACCAAGTTTTGAAGAAAAACCACTGCAGCCACATAAATGGAGCAGATGAAACTATTGTTAAGGACTAAAGGTGAAGAACAAGTAATAGAGAAAAGCTTACAGACCTACAAAAATAATGGTGAGTCATTTCTTCCAAAGGTCAAGCAATAAATGAGGCCAACAGAGATGGGATGAAATCATGAGAGAGACAGATATAAAACATGTTTAACAAAAAGAAAGGGAAACTCTAGACTATTACCATGCTTTTGGAGGCTCTTGCAATATACATTTTTTTTAGTTATGTATTTTTATTTGATTACTTGGCTCATATCTGCAGCAATGAACTAGAAGACAGAATGCAGGTCAATAAAAGGAAGCAGGAAGTTGACTGTGTTCCAACTGGAGATTGTAGAAATTATTAGTAAATTAGAGCATATAAGGGAGCAATGAAAGAAAATAGGTGTCAGAATGTTGAAATAAGCAAAAATGGGATGAGAAGGTCACCGTCTGGGAGCAAGTGAAACAGACTGATGAGCAGCAATGAGCAAATTTATTTCCTCACCCAAGAACATGCAAGAAATAACACCACTGTGCCAGAGGCCAGAAGATTTCTAACTGTGTACCACCTAAGCCCAGGGTGGGAGAAGAAAAAACAAACCCACCCTACCCTGTACACATACCCCAACATAACTACATAGCTCAGAAATACTGGCTCACCCAAGTATGGGAAAACAAAGGAACAGATGCTCACTTGGCCAGCTCTCAATGAAACGCATTAAAATTGTCACCCTGTCCTTGGATTTGTGCTCATGCTAAGATTTTTGCCTTGTTTAGCCAGAAGTCACCCACTTGTGATCAAAGTGAGAGCAACAAGGCCAAAAAAGGAGGAACACATACACACACACATATATATATATATATATATACATATACATATTTATACCTTTCGCCACACATCAATGCTAGATATAAAACAGAGTCAATTAGCACTTGCTAATTGTGACTAAGTAAAGCAGCTGGAAAATTAAGTGTAATTTATATTAATCCTTACATTTTCTAGCAAATTCAGACACTAATTTAAGATAGAACTGATGAATTTATCTTTGGTAAATATAATTTTAAATAATTCTGGCATTTCTTACATGACTAATTCCAATGGTTATGTGCTATATATTTTCAGATAATAAAATAGGATCAGAGATTTCTATGTGTTTTAGGAAACAGAACATGGCTAGTCCTAGTCCTATCCATTGTGAGACTATAGCAAGAATGTTCAATCTATGGAGCAGCGTGACCCTTCGAGGAGACAAGTCAATCTGCTGGCATCTTGCTCTTCCCAGCCTCTAGAACTATAAGAAATAAGTTACTGCTGTTTCTGAGTCATCTGGTTTAAGGTATTTTTGTTTGTTTGTTTGTTTGTTTTTTGTTTCTCCCTATGTAGACCAGGCTGGCCTTGAACTCACAGAGATCCACCTGTCTCTGCCTCCCAAGTGCGCGGATTAAAGACATGCGCCACCATGCCTGGCTATGGTATTTTGTTGTAGTAGCCTAAAAGGAGCAAAACAATTCTTGAATTTTGTAACAAAGATGGAGACTACATGACAGAGTCCTGTCTCTAATGATGACAGTAAATAAGGGCCTGAGTATATGAGACAACAGATAAAACTGAAAGTTGTAAAACTGAAAAAAATCTTAAATGGTAATAAAGTATTCTTTTCACAGATAAACGAAGTAAAAGTCTAGAAACACAGCCCATAATGAATATTACTCCTGAGATAAGTGAGCTCCAGGCCAGCTGGAGCTACAGGAAGACCTGTCTCAAACAAAACAAAACAAAAACCAAAAAAACTCAACAACAAACAAAACCTATCTATCTAGAAAACTTGAGTCATAAAAAAACTTCAGATTTCTGATTTTTAATAGTTTTGTATCTACAGATATAGTACACATTTATCTATGAAAGAGCTAGCCCATATGGATAGCTAAATACACTTTACCACTCAAAATCATCTACTACAACATTTCTTAACATTAGCAAACTCGGTAACAACAGGCTTTCCGTAGTATATTTCACACTCCTTTCACTGTCATCCCTCTCTGCGTATTTTAGGTATTCTATATTTGCACTTAAAAACTATGAAGGAACTTTTTAAAAAGATAATAAACTTTTTATTTTTATTTTTTTTAATTTTATTTTATGAGCATGAGTGTTTTGCATGTATGTATGTATGTAAAGTGCACCATGTGGGTGCAAATGCCTGTGGAGGCCAGAAGAAGGGATGGGATCCCTGGAAATGGAAGAGTTTCAAGTTAAGTACCATGTGGGTGCTGGGAACGAAACCTGGGTCCTCTGCAACAGCAGCCAGTGATCTTAACTGCTGTGCCATCTCTCCAGCCCCTTGTTCATTATCTTATATAAATCTTGTTGGGTGTTTTTTGGTCTTGTGTTGTTTTAAACATGGTCTTACTATGTAGCTTTGGTTGGCCTCAGACTCTCAAGAGATCTGCCTGCCTCTACCCTGCCAAGTGTGGGGAGTAAAGGCATATGCCAAGTTTATTATCGTATACAAATTTTACTGATCTGTGATAATCTATAACTAGTTTCAAGCAACAAATATGGAATAATCAGAAGACTTTGCTGCAACTAAAGAGACAGTCCCACTTGCAATCAGCTCTGTATAAAATGTCTGTGTATATTCTTTTCTTAAATATATAACGCTGTAATAGTCTTTAGACGTAATATTGAGTAAAGATGCCTGCAGATATAGTATTGTTATGATGTGGTTTATCAATTGGTGAACAGTATTACTTACTTTGGCCACGCAATTTTCAGTCTTCATAGCAGTGCTTGCTAGACATACTGTTTCTTGGGTTAAGCAGAGCCTGGCACAGCTGCTGTAAGTCTGTAAAGATAATTTTCAAGAAAAAATTTAGTTTTTTTTAGATACTGAAATACTGACATATATAGCTGTCAATTTCTGTTCTATACCTCAAAACCAACATACAATAGATTCTAATTCTAAATTCCAGATTTACAGGAACTGATGGATCAAGGTACAGAGGAGAAAGTATAGAGAGAGTCCATAAAAGCCAATGGTATGTACGCCCATGAACAAGTATGGGAGCAGTGAATTCACTGTATGTATGGAAGATGGAGGATTGGTTATATAGTGCTCCCTTTAAAGCTCCCTCAGAGCCATTTGTCCTTTGTTTCACTGTGAAGGAGCTTAAAAATTTTCTTTGGATTTATTAATTTTATTTTGTCGTTTTTGAGACAGGGTTTCCCTGCAGCCCCAGTTGGCATGAACTCACTATGTAGACCAGGCTGGCCTGGATCTCACAGAGATCCACCTGCCTTTGCCTCCCTGGATTTATTTTTATGTTTATGAGTGTTTTTCCTGCATGTATGTAAGTGTATCACATGTGTACAATGACCTCAGAGGTCAGAAGAGGGAGTCAGATTCCTTAGAACTAGAGTTTAAGACAGTTGTTAGCCACCATGTGGGTGCTGGGAACTGAATCCGGATTCTCTGCAAGAGCAGCCACTGCTCTTAAACAATGAGCCATCTCTCTAGCCCCTATATAGCATTTTTAAGATGCAAACTTTAGCTAGGAATGGTATAATCCCAGCACTACAGAGGCTAAAGAGGGAGGACTGCAAATTTGAAGCTAACCTGGGCTACATAGTATCCCAAATAAAAAATAAAATAAATGCAGAATTTAGGAACTTAAGTTCTTTTTAAAACAGCAATTATTAGCCAGGTGTGGTGGCATGCTCCCATAATCCTGGCACTTGGGAGGCTGAGACAACTCTACATAATAAATTTGAGGCCACCCTGGAATACACAATTAGACCTTATTGAGCGACAGGAGGGGGAGTGAGGAAGGAGAGGGAGAGGGAAAGAGAGAGGGAGAGAGAGAGAGAGGGAAGTAGCTCTTAAGTATACCTGGTAGTCTAATAAGGATAAAATTGGAACTATGGGAAATAGATTAAAAATACTGGTTATATTACAGTCTTTATGTCAAGGAAATGCATTATTAATAACTGGCCAATATACTAGAAAAATGTTTTTTCTTTTTAGCCTTTTGTTGTGGTCAGTTTGGTATTCTCTTTTTTTGGCAGGTGTCATGATTCCAAGATGACCTTGAACTTGCAGCAATCCTTTGGCCTCAGTCTTCTGAGTGTTCTTTGAGTCTCAAGTTCATTGAGACTGAGAAGACAGATCATTGTCTGCAAACTTTCAGGTGCTTTGAAATCACTGGAGGACTTGCTAAAGCATATCTCCAGTTGATATTGATGTCTTTAAGAACTAATATAAATATTTGTGTTGGAAATAAGGTAAAAAATGTTAAGTCACAATCTCATAGCTAATTTTTTGAAACCTCTTATAAATTAAGATCATTTTGGGGCTGGAGAGATGGCTCAGCAGTTAAGAACACTGGTTGTTCTTGCAGAAGAACCCAGCACCCACATGGCAGCTAACAACTGTCCTAACTTCAGTTCTACAGGCTCTGACAGCCTCTTTTGTCCTCCTTGGGCATTGCACGACATGGGTGCACTTACCTACACTCAGGCAATACATGCATACACATAAAATAAAAATAAAATATCTTTAAAAAAATTAAGATCATTTCTAGATTTACAGAAGTTATAGCTTTTCTATATTCCCTAAAGCCAGCTTCTCCCTATGATGCTATCATAGAGAACATTTGTCAAAACTAAGGAACTGGGACTGCAGACTTAGCTCAGTGGTAGTATATTCACTTACCTAGCATGTATGAGGCCACAGGTTCAATCCCCAGCACTACAACAAAATATCAAAAAGTTCCAACAACAAAACATTCCATAAAGTAAGTTAATTTGGATCCAGGTATGGTAGGATATACCTACAAACCCACCCCCAAAGAGGCTGAAGCAGGAGGATGGCAAGTTGAGGCCAGGAAACTTTTTTTTATATTATTTATTTTTAAACATGTGTATGTGGGGGAGGGCACTATTCATATGAGTAGAGTGATCACAGAGAAGTAGATATCTGATTCCCTGGAGCTGGAGTTTCATACAAGCAGTTGTGAGCTGCCCAACATGGGTACTAGAAACTGAACTTTGGTCCTCTGGAGAGCAGTATGGCCTCCTTAACCACTGAACAATCTCTCTAGCCCCCATTTGGTCAAAATTTTAAATTAAAATCTCTGTAGTAGATGTATTATTTTTCTCCTTTCAGAATTGCTAAGTATATCAGAGGAAATACTGAGATTAAGCAAATAGATTCTACTTCAAATTTTGCCTGCTAATTCTGGCATATATTGATGGACTTTGCCTATGGTAATTTTTATTGTAGTGTTCTAAAGGTTATTACTTTTTTATTGTATTTTTAAAAATTTTATGTGTATGAGTGTATTGCCTGCATGTATGTGAGTGCACCTGTGTCGTGCAATGCCGCAGAGGTCAGAAGAGAGTGTCGGATTCCCCTGGAACTGGAGTTAAGGATGGTTTGTAGCCGATGTGGGTGCTGAGAATCAAACCCGGGTCCTTTGCAAGAGCAGTCCAGTGCTCTTAACAGCTGAGCCATCTCTCCAGCCCCCCTAAAGGCTATTTTATTCTTTTCTTCTACACTTTTATTCACTGAAATCCTTCTATAGCAGAAAGGTGTGGTATCTTCCCACACTTATTTATTTATTTACATCAGTATAAATACACAGAAATTTTAAAATTTACTTTTGGCCAACTATCCTCATTTGTAAAGAAAGCTGGTGGAAAAACTAATTTTTTTTTTTTCCATCTGCAGTTAATTGAGAGGCTGAGGTGGGAGGACTGCTTGAGCTCTTCCCAGTCAGGTAACACAGTGAGACACCAGTGTGTGAATTTGTGTATGTAGAAACTGGGAGTTGGGGGGAGAGGGAGAGAGATATTGATAGATTAATGGAGATACATAGCTCCCTATCAATATTACAAAATTAGTTTTTTTAAAAAAATGTGTATGACAGACATGGTGATGCATGCCTTTAGTCCTAGCACTTGGGAGGCAGAGGCAGGTGGATCTCTGTGAGTTCGAGGCCAGCCTGGTCTCCATGGCCAGCCTGGTCTACATAGTGAGTTCCAGGACAGCTGGGGCTACAGGGAGACCAAAAAAAAAAAAAAAAAAAAAAAAAAAAAAAGTGTATGAGTGTTGTGTTTGCATGCATGTAATTGTACCATATATATATATAACACCTATGGAGGCCAGAAGAGGGTGTAGGATCCCCTGGAACTGGAGTTACAGATGGTTAGTTGCCACATGGGAGCAGCCAGTGCTGTTAACTGCTGAGCCATCTCTCCAGCCCTGAAATTAGTTTTCTTTTAAATAAGTTGAAATACTTTTTTTAAAAAAGATGTTATTTTCTTTTAAAATTATGTGCATATGTTTATGTCTGTGTGGTAGGTATGTACACACAAGTACAGGTATCCAAGGTGGCCAGAGACATTGGCTGGAGTTGCAGGCAGTTATGAGTTGTCTGACATGGGTGCTGAGAACCAAACTTGGATCCTCTGAAAGAATAATGTGTTCTTAACCATTTGAGTCATCTTTTCAGCTCCTAAAACATTTTCTTTATTGTACTATTTACCTATCATTTAATTTGAAATTATTTCAGTATACATTCAAAGTATTTTTTATAAAATTTATTAAAAATACTTACTGAATAAAACAAAACAAAACTTTGAGGCAAAGACTTCTAGTTTTGACAGGAATGATGGTCCATGCCTATAATCCCAGCACTTGGGAGGCCAAGGCAGGAGGACTGAAAGTTCTAGGTTAGCTTGAGCTACACTGTGAAACCTTGTCTAATAAAGAAAGGTATAAAGGGGGCTGGATAAATGGTTCAGCAGTTAAGAGTACTTGCTGCTCTTCCAAAGGATTTGAGTTTGGTTCCCAGCATCCGTGTTTGATGGCTTAAAATCACCTATAACTACAACTCTAGGGGAACCAACTCCTTCTTCTGGCTTCCAGGAGCACTAGCATATACATAGCATATACTCACTCACACAAATACATAAATAAAAAGAAAATGTTTAAAAAAAACTTTTAAGGCGGGGAAAGTCTTCTGGTTCCAATAATGGTAGAAATGTGTTACACCAAATTAACTTTCCTGTAGATAATAACTATTAACTATGACAAAACATTCTGAAACTATGTGAGGCACTGAAGATGGAAAAAATAGGGAGAATTTTGAGGGGGTGGTGAGATTTTGAAAAAGAACTACACTGGGGTGGCATATGGTGTCACACACTTTTAATCACAGCATTCAGGAAGCAGAGGCAGATGAATCTCAGTGAGTTCAAGGCCAACCTGGTCTACATGGTGAGACCCTTTCTCATAAAACAAACAACAACAAAAGAACTATACCAGGTGAAATGAGAGTTTGTGTGTTTTTCTCCTGGAAGATTCACTAGTCTACTCAGTGCAAAGTGAACAAAATGCAATTCAAAAGCTGTACTCTCCTGGTTTGTGATATCAAAGGACAGAGTTTTGAACTACCAGAGCTGGCAACTGAGAAGGGAAATCCCAGAAAGATAAGAATAGGAAAAGGAAGAAGTCTCAGAAAACACATATAAATTCCTCTCAAATCCATAGCTAACCCCAAAATGACATATATTAAGGGGAGACTTTGAGAATTTCAATAGAAAGCAACAGCTGGGAGGCTGAAGGATCTGAGCTGAGACCCCCAGCTTGTGCCCATGAGAACAGGTTAAGAATTTAGAATTTGATTCCTATCAAGTTAGAGGGACATAGTAAGAATCTTGGGTTTCCCTGAAAAACTGAGAAAGATCAGGAGTTGAGATAAAGAAAATGTTCTAGGACTAAGAGATATGCTTTAGGCTTATGGGGAAAACTCAAACACACCTGTCATTGTTAGATGTAAAGTCAAGCTCCACAAGATCACGGTGAGTTGCCAGTAATTTAATCATAAAAACTCAAGAGTTTCAACAATGTATTGTTTACAATGTCCACAATATAATAGAAGCAGTCAAGAAGAAAAAGGACTATTAAAAAAAATGACCTCCCTGTGGAGATAAGCACTAAAGAGGCCTTTAATATGCTCAATTCATCAGAAAAAAGAAAACCCAAAATGAGAGCCAAGCATGGTGGTACACACCTATGATCCTAGCTGAGGCAGGAGAATTTTAAGTTTGAGGCCAGCCTGCGCTACAAAATGAGATTCTTCCATAAAACAAACAAAAAACCAAAAACAGAACCAAAAAATCTAAAGAGAAAAGAAAAGGGGGGAGGGGATCAGAGAAAGAGGAGGAAGAAGAGAAGGAAAAAGGAAACCTAAAATAAACTAAATATAAATTCTAGAATTAAAAAGTACAGGTGAGAGCACAGCTCAGTAATAGAGCACTTACCTAGCATGCATGAGGCCTCAGTTTGATCCCTAGCCCCAAAGTGGAGGGCAGGAGTACTTTGATATCTGAAACTCACTGGACAGGCTATAGAGGTAGATTAGAAACCAGGTACAGTGGCACTTATTGAAGGAGAAGGATCTTAGTTCAAGGCCAGGCTGAGTACATAACAAGACCCTGTCCTAAACAACAAACAAAACCACCCAGCATAATGGAACCTGGAAGAAAAGGAAGCCAATGAATTTGAAGTCTCAGTCAAATGTGGGCTATTTTGGTAATCTACCATAGGTATAAGTAGAGTTTTAGGAAGAGAAAAGAGAATGGGTCACCAAAATAATTATGAAGAGTGACAAAATATTTCCCAAACTTAGTGAAAACCATTGCCTTACTGAACTAAAAATAGCAAATCACAGGCAGATTACAGAAAATAATACTTAGTCCCAACTCCAAAAATGTTAAAAGAAACAGTGCTAAAGACCTTCAAAGAAGCCAAAGAAAAAGGCTAGTTAGTTATAAATAATACTAGGCTTCCTCTTCCTGTAACCAGCCTGAGTTGACCTGTGAAAATAGTTTGGTAAATCTCTTGAACCAGAAAATCCCCTAAATCAGGCAAATCAATAGATTCAAATCTTTATGTTAACTTTAAGAACACCATGAAACTGCCCAGGTATTAAGGGCATACATATCTGAAAAGCCACTAACTATGTGGAAGATGTCACTTTAAAGAAGCAGTGTGAGGGAGCTGGAGAGATGTTTCAGCGGTTAAAAGCACTGACTGCTTTTGCAGAGGATCCGGGTTCGATTCCCAGCACTCACATGGCAGCTACAAACTGTCCTTAACTCCAGTTCCAGGGGGATCCGAAGCTCTCTTCTGACCTCCACGGCACTGCACGACACAGATGCACTCACATACATGCAGGCAATACACTCATACACATAAAATAAAAATAATAAATATTAAAAAAAAAAAAAAAAAGAAGCAGTGTGAGGCATTCTGGAGGTACAGTGGTGGAACCAGCAGGTGTGCCCAAGACAAAAATACCAAATTTTTGCTGTACATGCTTAAGAATGCAGAAAGTAATGCTGAACTGAAGACCTGGATGTAGAGTCTCTAATCACTGAACATATCCAGTGAACACAGTAGCCAGGATGCACCTCTGAACTTGTAGACCTCATTAACCTACACAGGAGCACCCCCGGCGACACTGAAATGGTCCTCTCTGAAAAGAAACTGTTCCTAAACAAAAGGAGGTTGCACAGAAGCAAAACTGAAAATACAAAAACTTATGAAACATGAAAAAATTCTTCATAAATGTAAATAAAAGTTTGAAAAAAGGGAGGAAAGGTAAAAGAAAAGAAAATGAAAGGAAAGGAAAAGGAAAGGGAAAGAGAAACAATGCCAGGCTTTTTACCACAGATAATGAAAACCAGAGGACAAGGGAATATATTGAACACATTGAAAGAGGGATAAAAAAAATCTCACAACAAGCTTCTTGTATTAGGAAAGAGAATCAAAATACAGAAAGAGAGAAATATAGAACAAATCCCGTGGCTTTCTGATTGGAATTAGAGGTATCAATGTGAAGTCATGGTCTTCAAAATATATAAATATAGATATGAAAGAAAATTACTGTTTACATCTTGGCTTCTAAATACCATCTTTTAATAAAAGGAACTAGAGATTGCTGGAGAAATATTCTTTTCATGAAAACTGGAGTTTGGATCCCCATAGCCACACAACTAGCTCTAAGGGATCTGACAACCTCTCTTGGCCCCCACATGTATACACAAACATGTATACCAACACATTTGCACATACACATGCACATACACACACATAAATACATCTTAGGGCCGGGAGTGGTGGCACACACCTTTAATCCCAGCATTTGGGAGGCAGAGGCAGGAGGATCTCTGTGAATTCAAGGCCAGCCTGGTCTATACAAGCGAATTCCAGGCCAGCTAGCACTATAGGGAGATAGTATTTCAAAACAATACCCTCCCCCAATTTTTAAAAAAATTATGTATATGCATGTGTGTCTCTGTGTGGGTATATATATGAGCCTAGGTGCCAAAGGAGGTCAGATACTTCAGGTTCCCTGGAACAGGAGTTACAGGTAGCTGTGAGCTGCCTAACATGGATGATGGAAATTGAGTTCAAGTCCTCTGCAAGAGCAGTATACGCTCTTATCTACTAAGCTATCTCTCTAGACCAAAGATGTTTTCTTACCACATCAATTCAACAATATATCAGAGGTCAAAGCCATTAAAATAAAGTGAGAAAGAGACAAAAGATAATTGTGTTAGAAGAAATAAAATGGCTTTTATTCATAAATGACAAGGAAATGAGGTCAATTATTTTAAAAAATCATTTGTAAACTGTAAGCAACCCTAATGAAACTCATCAGGTCACATATACACAAAAGAATACAGTAAAATATGGCCGGGCATGGTGGCGCATGCCTTTAATCCCAGCACTTGGGAGGCAGAGGCAGGTGGAGCTCTGTGAATTCAAGGCCAGCCTGGTCTACATAGTGAGTTCCAGGACAGCTGGGGCTATAGGGAGACCCTGTCTCAAAAAGACCAAAAAATAAAACAAAAAAAAAAATCCCAAAAAACAACAGTAAAATAGAAGGGGGATTAGTTGGGAAGAGGAAGGGAATCAGCAGGAGTGAAGAGGGACAAGAAAAGGTAGTGAGGGTGAATATGATCAAAATTTTACATATGTACCAATGTATAATGAAAACTATTACTATGTATAATTAATACAATAATAAAACATCAAAAAATAAGTGGTATTTCTGCATTCTAGCAATTATTAAAGAATGAAAAAAACTTCATAGAAAGACATTAAATACCTAGAAATAAATTAAACTATATGTAAGAAAACAGAAACACTGTTTAGAAAATAACTTAGGTAAACTTTAAAGAACACAAACAAATGGAAATTTATTCCATGTTTACCAACTAGAAGATTCAATATTGTTAAGTTGTTAACGTCACTAAAATGTATATACTATTTCAATAAAATCCGGATCAAAACCTGATATATGAGTTTGTGGCTCAGTTAGTAGAGTGCCTGCTTATCATTCACAATGCCCTGTGTTGCATCCCAAATGCTGCATAAACCAGGTGTGCTGGTGCATGCCTGTTGTTTGGAAAGAGTCTCATGTAGTCCAGGCAGGCTGTTGGTGAGGAGGCCCTTGAACTTTTGATCCTCCTGTCTCTACCTCTCAAGTGCTGAAATTACAGGGGTGTGCCATCATGCCCAGGGGTCCTACTGCTTATTAACAGAAGTTGCTAAAGTTTATTTAAGGCCAACTAACATGGGAAAGTGACTGGGAAGAAGGCTAATGGAATGTTCTTATTGAGGCAGTTATTATACAGGTAGATAGATTTATTAAAAATTCACTAACTTTACAATTAACATCTGTATTACATTCTATGACTTTTTCCCCAATAAAAACTTAAAAAGTATATATAACATTTTAGGTAGTCAAGTATTATAGAGGTCTGTCATGTACAGCTGGGAGTGGTGGAACATGCCTATGATTCTAGCACACAGGAGGCTGAGGCAGACTGATCTCTGTTGAATTCAAGGCCAGGTTGGTCTACATAACAAGTTCTAGGCCAGCCAGGGCTGCCTAGTGAGAACTTGTTTTGTTTTATTGTTTTTAAAATTCACATTCATTTTTCTGAAAAAACAAAAAAACATTTTTTTTGTGTGTGGTCTGGATGTATAGTTAGTGGTTGAGCATATGATATAAAAAAGTTATGGAGAAGCTGGGCGTGGTAGTGCATGCCTTTATTCCCAGCACTCAAGAGGTAGAGGCAGATGGATCTCTGTGTTCAAGGCCAGCCTGGTTTATATAGGGAGTTCCCAAGCCAGCTAGGGCTATAGGGAGACTCTGTCTCAAAAAAGAACAAAAGAAAAAAAAAGTTATGGAGCAATGGCTCAGGGGATAAAAGGTGCTGGTCACCTGACAAAGCTTGACAAAGTGAGTTCCATGCCCCAGGACCCATGTGGTGGAAGGAGAGAACAAGTTGTCTTGTGACTTCCACATGTGCACTATGGCAAATGTATGCCCACACTAAATAAATACATGTAAAAAAATTTTTTTGAAAGTTCTGGGGGAAAGTTGGGTGTGGTGACTCATACCTGTAATCCCAGATCAGGTAGCTGGGGCAGGAAGATTGTTTCAAGAGCAAGGCCAGCCTGAGCTACAAAATAAATTCTAGGCCAGTATGTCAAAGAACAAAACAAAAAGTTATGAAGGCTAGGAAAACAAAATTTCCTCTTTTGCCTTCAGAAATGAGCTTAACATGTTTAGTGGAACATTAGACAGATTCAGGAAACTTATTCCAGCACTGAGGGAGTTTCCAGAGTAGAAAAGAATAGGAATATAGACATTTGTTTTATGATAATTTGTCTGTAAAATGGGTACATGACCTTGCTTATCTCCCAAGGAAGTAGCACAGATTAGTAAACTAGAGCTTGTTATAGTCTTCTGACCCCTCTGTAATAAAAAAAAAGTGTAAAACATTCCATATTTTACTAGTATAAGATTCCTTCCAGCTTGAAATCAAACCAGTGAAGATAACAGCTTCAGGCAAGCTCGGTTGTGTCCCCATACAACATTTGAAAAGGGAGCTTCACTGCTGAAGCAGAGGCAGAGAGTTGTGCGTTGGAGTGCTTTAATATGTTTTTATATTGCATATAAAGTACATAAGCATAAACCAGTGAGATGCCTTTCTGAAAACTACCTTCTTTGTGAAAGCAGGTTGTAATTCTGAACAAGTTTTCAATTTTCACACTGCTGCTAGGGTAAAACATTTTAAAGAGTTTAATTTTTTACAATGGATTCAATGACATAGGATTATCTAACAAAGTAATGGCTAATCAATAGAAGGTTTAGTTGTCAGGTGAAACATATAACACACTAAAAGGGATTGATTGCCAGGCTTCTCCTTATTTACTAGAAGGTATATATTTAAAATGACACAAACTTGTTACCAGGCTGCATTCTTTTAACCTTGCAAAAAGCTGCTTAAGAAATCTGTTCAACAGCCCTATAGCAAAACAAGATACAGTATAATGAAAATGCTTAGTGATTGGGGGTGTGGTGAGAGAACAGGGACCTTTAGATTTATAGCAACATCAAATCATGTCCCCAGCAAGAATGTGGGATAGAAAAAGCAAATGACAAAGCAACATCGAGGGAAGCTGGAACTGGGCTTTAAAAATGCTTCACAGATGCTACTAAATTCCATTCAAGGATGCAAAACTCTGGTTTCCGTCTGTGTTGTTCTAAGGACAGATATTTTTTAGGACTTATGCAGACGGGCACAACAGGCTTTTTATCCCCCTTTCCTCTTTTCTTCTTTTTTTAAAATGGTACATCCAGATTAAATATTGTACACAAAATGAATTGGGCCCATACGGACTTTGACCAGCATTATAAGCTATTTCCTTTATAATTTATTCACAATATCACAACACTCTATATGAAAATACACGTTTTATGGTCATTGCAACCCAGGAGTTCAATAATATTTTTTCCTACTAAGTCAGTGATTACACAATTTATCAAAGAATGATTACACTGAAATAAAAATAAAACAAAACACCAACCCCCTATACAGTCTTCTTCCCTCAAAGTAATTTTAAGAAAGCTGGTTATTAAATTGCTTCGTTTTGAAGAAGGGTTTTTGTAGCTAGGCACAAATTGCCAAACCATGTTTTTTAAAAAAAATGTTATTAGACTCTGAAGAATTCAGCAGAAGTGGGAAGTTATATAAACAAATCACTTCATCAGATTCAGAAAGATCACTTTTGTCTTACTTAAGAGGCCTACATTAATTACCTTTAAGATCTTTTACATGGACTATCTAAAATATGTACAATTTATTTATTTATTTCAAATGAGGTGCTTCTTCCAAAGTATTAAATAATGTCTACAAATGCAAAAGCATTTTTATAAATAGGTAATTAAAACAGATGACTAAAATTAAGTCAAGCTGCAAAACATTACCCAGAATGCACTGTGATTTTTTTTTTTTTAATAAACATCTCAGGCAATTTTTTTCTACCCAAAGCCCAAAGCACTTCAGGAAGAAAAAAGAGGAGGTAGGAAGTTTCATAGGGTAAAACACACATATATAATGAAATAATGCTGAACCCTAAAGTATTTACAAGATAGTCCCTTAAGCACAGTTTGTCATATTGCAATTACACCTTGCCTACTGCCGAGTCAAAGTGCTTACTATTGCCACTAGAGGGAGAAGTGTCTTAACACAAAGCAGTGGCAGATAGGGAATGGGTTTTCTTGAGCAATTATCAGAACAAAGCTCCCTTGGCTGTGTGTACCTTCTAATTACTCAATACAATTAAAATGACTAACCTAAAACAAATAGAAGAAAAAACTGCCTGCCTGATAGCAGGGACTTCATTAAACCTTTCCCCTCATCAATCAAATGAAAAAGAAGGGGATGCCACCAAACCATCATACATGAACATTACAGAGCTATTAAAGGAAGCAAATTCTGTGAGGTTTGATTGCCCCCCCCAACTCCTTTCTTTAAGGGAGAAGTGACTCTCTTGGAAAAAAATAGAAATGCCGTGGTATTTACCCATCTGGATGCTGCTTGAAAACAAATTGTCCTCCAAAGAACAGAAATACAGTATGTTTTCTCTCAGTTCACTGGCTTATGAATGACTTTTTGTTGTTGTTGTTGTTTTGTTAATACATACTCTAATGTCATTTTCTGTGTCTGTGATGTGTGTTTTCCTCCTACTCGTGCAACTGTAGAAAGGAGCTATGCTCATCAGACTTCCATGGGTACACTGGCTATTTCAGCTTTAAGCTTCTCACTGCTGGGTTTTGTGGATGTACTCCATGGTGATGTTTGAAACAATGTAGAATTTTTTCAGGGGAGAGGAATCCATCTCAGGCAAGGCAAACAGTTACTTATTCCTTTTAAAAGACTTATGTAGTTCCTTTTATAAGGCCCAGTCATTAACAGAAGATGACAACAGAGTCATTTTTCTTTCAGCTGACAATTGTGACATTTTTCCAGCAGCATGCAAGGTGTTGAAAACCTGGCAGCTGTTACCTCCTGGGATGAAGATACTTTTTTATCCTCCCTTGACAGTTTAACTCAGTGGGTCATCACCTTTAAAGACTGCAAAGTATCCTTGAAGAGGATGGAAGCTTGAATTACTGCTCCCTCCCTAATCAATGTAAACCCTCACTGCAGGTGAAGTCTCCATCTATAGAGGTGCACAGGGGAGGAAAATGTAATGCCCTGAGCCAGATGGTTTTTATCTTGTTTTTAAAGAATAAAGGAACAAGCTAACAAGGGAGACAGCTACTTTGTTGGCTTCTTGGCCTCTCTCATGGCTTTGCATCCCCAGGGTTCCAGCTACACAAGAGAAAGAATACAGAGAAACTTAAACACTTAAAGAAATATAACTACAGGGCTGGCATCATGCTGCTTCAAAGAGCTGAGAGAGCTCTACTCAATGCTTTATTTATCACTGCCCACGTTCTCAGGATGGTAAGTGGACACACACACAAAAGGGGTGGGGGATGTGAGAAGGATTAGACAGCAGTCACAATTTACTCAATTACAGAGAAAGGCAGGGCTGACAGATCCTATTAGCACCAATGTGAAGCAAAGAAGAGCTGCATGTTGTAATGCTACAGTTTCAAAAAGTAATGAGTCCTTTCATGTGTCCCAGGCCTTTGCCTTCCATAACATTCAGAAGGAAAAGCTGTAAGAACCCATAAAACAGTAGCTATGGCTCCTGTGACTTCATGACTGAGGAGAAAAAGTAGAAAGAAAATTTATTTTGTACGTTTTTAAAAGTTCATACTTAATGCCAAATGACAACAAAGGAAGTTCTGTCTCCCAACTTTCTCCCTCAATATTTCTGGTAATTTCTGTCAGGTTGTGTAAATTCTGTTATGGTGGCCTTTTTGAGAAAGGTTTTATAGTACAAGATTACTATTACTTCTGCTTTAAATGTTCATTGACACTAGTGAAACCATATGAGCATTTTGATAATTAAAATACTATATTTAATAGATATCATTTTGTTTTACCTTGTGCTGGTTCTATTTTTCAAGGAATTGTGCATTTCCTCTAGAGAGCTAAATTTCTGGTGTAAGTTATTTATGATATTCTATTATTTTAATGTTTGTAAGAATTAGTGATAACTCTTCTGTCAGCTCCTCCAATACTAAAATAGCTTTCCAAATTAACATGTAGCAACCATTAACATGTAATCCTATCAGCAGTAGCAAAACTCTGCTTTAGAATAATCTACAGAAATGATTAGGTTTTAATTACAACAACACTAAATTGTTAGATGACAACTGAACTTTTATAATTAAGGGTGAGAATTATTTATCTCATTAGAAATACAGGCAAAAGAATGTCAACTTAGAGGACTGGTCCCACGATGAAAATTCTACTTCTATGGACACAAGTTTTAAATTGGCCTTGACATCTTTTTGTCTATAGATCATGACTATAGACAAATAAAATAGCAAATGGCATTTCCTTTTTGTCAGATGCCACAGAGAAAAAGAGGAGTTTAAACAGCTTATGTATTATGTGCTACCTTAAAAAAAAATCAGCAGTGGGGTAATCAAGTTCAGGGCAGTCTTGGACAGCTGCCCTGTGACCCGCGTCTATTGACCCCACTATTCATCACTCTTTCCTACGATTGAGAGGGCGAGCTCCTAGGGAGTGACCACCACAATAGACAGACACAAGCCAACAGTAATCTGGTTCAAGCAAAAAACCAGATGGCACTGCAATAAATTTACAAATCTGCATTCATGGGGCTGTTGAAACACCCAGGAGCTAAAAAGACTCTGAGGGCCCCAGGAGGATCTCCTACTTCCCTGATTCTAAAGGCCATTTCTCTTTCCAAGAACATTGAGTTCATGCTCTTCACAAAGAGAATGGAGATAAAACCCTTTACAAAGATGGGAGGGGGAGAAGCCTCATGACCTAATTAATCTCCAGAGCTTGGATCTCAACACTGAATGATAAATATTAGAAAAATCATTCTGGAGCACTAGGATTAAAAAAATGTTAAAGTGAAGGGAGTGAAACCTGCTATAACAGCAATGAGAACATTAACTCTTTTTAAAATACTGCACACAGCAGATCCTATAAGTAGAAAATGATTCAATAATGTATGCATTTATTTTTAAAATGAATCAGATTAGTCCCATGCATGACCTGCTGGTCCATCTGTATGTGCTGGACTTAATAGGCATGATTCTTTCTCTTGCTTCAGTTTGAAGTATGAGAGAGATAAATTTAGTTTAATTTTCAACAGATCAGCCTATCCATTTTCCAAATGGACCATCTGGATCAGCCTATTAAAATTAATTTATAACTTTGCAGAGTGAAAATTCGTTTGTTAGCTTAAATAAAGTTGCCAAAACTTTTTGTTGTGTCATTGTTTTTTTGATAGTTGTTTCTGTATAGTGCGCAGAGAGTTTCTACCTCCAAATTTATCTTACCCAATACTGTCCTATTGATTTAGTTTACAGATCTGGTCTCTATTTCCAAATAATTAAAACTGTAACTGTCTCAACAGCAATTACTGATCATTTGTTTGTTTAGAAAGCTTCTTGAATTGACAATTCTAATTCAAAACAATTATTTTTATAAAAAATGGGAAAGTATCCAAAAAAGATTAACATAGTAAATTTAAAAAATGAATGTGACACGTTTTCAAGTACTTCCCTCTAGATTAAAGCTCTGGAAACTAGAGCCTGAAGGCAGAAGTAGAAATGCTGTGGCAGCATCAAGGTCTGAGTTCCACATCAGTGACTAGTCCAACCCCTTCAAGCTTCCATTTGCTTCATTAATAAACTGGAAATCTTATCTACCAACTCTGCAGAGTTGTCATAAGGATTACATGAAATAAATATGTTCATAGTGGGTACCCAACAAAAACTAGATCATGCTCCTATATCCTAGAACAATGCCATAAATACAAGCAAATTAAAATTATTTTTTCTGCTGCTGGTTGTAGTTTATACAATTTTATATTTAAAATGTTAGGTGACATTTATTTTCTGGCACTATTTATGTTACTTCTTGGAGGCAGAGGCACAGAGATAAGCAAAAAGGTTTTATTCCTATCTCTCCTCCTTCTTCCCTCCCTCCCTCCTTCTCCCTCTCCCTTTCCCCCTCCCCTTCTCCCTCCCTCTCTCCCTCTTCCCATGTTTATTTATGTGTGTGGAATGTACATACATGGAGGCCCTCAATGGCCCTGCTCACTGAGGGTCTCTCAAGTAAATCCAGAGCTTGAGAAAACTACTCATATAGGTAGCCAGCTTGCTCCCAACCTTCACAGCGCTGGAATTACAAGAGGCCTATTACAAACCTGTGGGTTCTGGGGTTGGAAACTCTGGTCTTCAAGTTTGCATGGCAAATGCTTTAAATGGTGAGCATTCTCTCCACCCCACAAAATGATTTTAAAGTAATCATCAATAATGGCCCTTACTTCTAGAAAAACAAAACAGATTAAATTCAAATTAAAAGAAACTATCTTTGTTACAGTTGTTTTAATAATTTAAAAAAATGTGATAAATCTTTAGCCAGACATGGTGGTACACAGACCTGTTGTAATTCTAGCCCTTGGGAGGCTGAGGCAGGAAGACTGTGATATCAAGGCCAGCTTGGACTACTTAATGAGACCCTGTCTCAAAAGTTTTTAATCAAGAGCCAGGCATGGTGGCACACATGGCTCAGCAGTTAAGAGTGCTGGCTGCTCTTCCAAAGGACAGGAGTTTGGTTCTCAACACCTACATGGTTGCTATCAACCCTCCATACTCCAGTTTCAGAGTATCTGATGCTTACTTTTGGCTTCCACAGGCATTACATGCACATTGTGCACTTATATAATGCAGGTGAAACATTCATACACATAAAAATAAATTCAAAACATCTTTATTAAAATTAAAATGCATAAATAATATTAATAGAAAAATAAAGATTAGAGTTAACGACTATCCATACTACAAAGCATTTAAGGTCATCTTTCCTAAATAAGAATTTTTTTCTTCAATTTTAGTATTTACCACATATAACTATCTCCTACTTTTGCATCTAGGATGTTTTAAAATGATTGGGAAATAATGTGATCTGACTGAAATTGATGGCTTTGACAAGACCAACTTCAGAATACGGAATTCTTAAACTCCAGTGTTTAAAGAATGGCAAGTCAAGGGTTTCCTGTCTTCTGTTTTGTTGTTGGAAGCTTTTCATTTTAAGTAAGGATGAATTTCATACCTGTCTTAGTGAATTCTTCTCTGGTATTATCTTCCTAGGGGGTTCTCCATTATTACAGTCTTCTCTCTCTGAGGAATTCTGTGAAAGAAAGTAAGCTTTAACTCCATTCTCATTATCTTCAATCTTATTCTGTAGGAGTAAGCTGAATTACATTTCTAATTCTGTAAGTTAGGACACCATGTATATTTATGCATTTGAAGATTTATATACATGCAGAGACACATATAGTGTAAAGGAAAACATGCCTGTGTATATAACTAAATCTATGTAGGGAATGAGTAGAAGATATTTTGTCTATGTTAAGTACTGCCCAGGAGACTCAGACTGATTAAAGGTCTAGTTTATCACACTTTGACACAGGTTGACAATGGAAACAAGAAACTTCTAGGTCATTATTAGCTGATGACAATTTAAAACATTTTAAATTCCTACTTCAAGTAATTAATTTTTAACTACTGTAAATGGTTGATACTGATCTGTAAGTCTGGGATCTTCCAGACTTTTCTTCCTTCTCATCTCACATTTGATTTTTCTTTCTTACATTAAAGTAGCAATGTTAACAAAAAAGTAGCACAGTTCTTAGCACAAAACATTTAATTCATGGTTCAAGGTTAGAGTCCATTTTTGTCACTACCACCTCAAATAGCAGCTACAAGACCCTAAAACATCACTGGGAATTTTATGCACTAAAGAGGATGAAAAACAATCCAATTAAAAACAAGTTCAAAGGAGCTAAAAATCAGCCTCGCAGGGTAGCTTTAATCCCAGCACTGACAGGCAGAGGTAGGTGTGAGTTCAGGGTCAGCCTGGTCTACATAATAAGATTCTAACAACAAGACAGACATAAACAACAAGACAAAAACAATAAATGCTAAAAATCTGCTAGTATACATAATGCAAATCCCTATTTGCAAGGCAAATAAATACAAGGAATTGATACATCCACTGCATTAGTCCAGGACTAACTTCCAACATGCAAACTTACCTGAAAACTGTCATACAAGTAAGTATACAATTATATAATTGTTACTGTGCTGTTAAGTCTATATACAATTTTTTAAAAGTGTGTGTGGGGAAGCCAGGTGTGGTGGCGCACACCTTTAATCCCAGCACTTGGGAGGCAGAGGCAGGCGGATCTCTGTGAGTTCAAGGCCAGCCTGGTCTACATAGTGAGTTCCAGGACAGCTGGGGTTATAGGGAGACCCTGTCTCAAACAAAAACAAAAACAAAAACAAAAACAAAACAAACACAAAGTGTGTGTGGGCGATTAAAAACTGCACATCAACAAGTAGAGGAACAAGACAGTCTCTTTCAAGCATGGGACTCTTGGTAGGTTAATCAGGCTCCAGTGGATGGACCTACACTGAAGGGGACATTTGGAGACACAAATTAGACTCTACAAGCCTTATTATATGTATAATAGAATACATTAAATTGAGTGGGGGGCAATAAGGGGAGGTATAGATAGGGGAAGGGATCTAAATTTTATCAGATTATATCATATAAAAATCAGAAAAATTCAATTAAAAAAGAAAAAAGTAGAGGACTATTGGGCATGGTGGCACATGCCTTTAATTCCAGTGCTTTCTCTATGAGATGGAGACCAGCCTGGCCTACATAACAAGTTCCAGGCCAGCTGGAACTGGGCTACAGGGAGACCCAGTCTCAAAACAAAACAAAACAAAATAAAACAAAACAAAAAAACAAAAAAGTAAAGGAAGGATATAGTTAATGACTATAGAAGATTACAAATAAGGAAACTAGGTACTGTTGTAAAAAAGAATTCTTAACAAGAAAGAGGAAGAAAAACCCATAAACACTTTATTTAATTTTTTATTTTTTTGGCCTTTTGGGGGACAGGGTCTCTGTTTAGCTCCAGCTGGCCTGGAACTCCCTATATAGACCAGGCTGGCCTTGAACTCACAGAGATCTGCCTGCCTCTGCCTCCTGAGTGCTGGGATTAAAGGCGTGTGCCATCATGCCAGGCTGAATTAAGCATTTTTGAACAAAGTTTGACAGTCAGTGTTTCATTTTTCAGATCAGCATAAAGCACAGCAGTTATTCTAAACTCAGTATTTTCAAATTCACATATTTTAAAGTCATGCGAGGTGCAACTTCCCTTTCAAAAGTACTGGCTGTCAAATTTATACCTGTTTCTTCACCGGTATATTTTGAGGTTTAGAATTTTAAAATCTCTATAGATTTTGTGGACTCTTATGTGTTTACTGCCTTTGTGAAGTGGTATATAACTGTACAATTTCATGTGTAAACTGAATGCTTGGGCTTTTAATACAGTATTCATATAAAGTGATAAATATTAATGTTATGAAAAAAAAAAACAGATGTGGAGGTGCTAAGCAGCTAGGATACCAGGGGCAAGGACTATTGAAGGAGAAATGCAGAATGCAAGTGAACACAAGATAGAAAACTGCTCCTGACTCGAGAGTGGCAGAGAATGATGAAACAGTCACACAAACCTAAAAGGCCACCTTGCTGGTCCTCAAGAGCCTCTCCAGCAACACCCAGAAGAGCTTAATCAATCACACTGCTATTGTTTGCATCTTTAGTTAGGAGGAATCCCAATAAACAAGGTGCCCAATGGCTCTGAGTCAACAAGCTAAATCATATTCAATAAACCCTATTTAAGAGTAACTAGTTGACACAAGCAAGAAATAACTAATGCATGTTACATAATCTCAATCTATATCTCCCTAAGATACTTAAGAAAAATAGTAACTTTACAGTGAAGAAATCTGGCAAATATCACATTAATTTTCCCTCTGAAGCATCCTTACCCAAAAGACACAAGAAAACATCTATTCTGGACTCAGGAGATAAAAGCATTTGCTGCACAAGTGGGAGGACCTGAGGTCAGATCTCCAGAACTCATGTAAAACTGAACATGGTCTATAATCCCAGCCTTCCTATGATGAGATGGAAGGCAGAGACACGTGTAGGCCAGCTAGTCTGGTATACATAGCAGTGAACAAGAGACCCTGTCTCAAACAAGGTGGAATCTAAGGACTGACACTCGAGGTTACCTTCTGACTGCCACACAAGTGCTTTGGCACATACACCTGCACTTACATACACAAATATACACATCTATTCTTAAAAAAAGGCATCAAAAGCCAGGCATGGTGGCGCACACCTGTACTCCCAGCACTCAGGAGGCAGAGGCAGGGGCAGGAGAATCTCTGTGAGTTCAAGACCAACCTGGTCTACATAGTGAGTTCCAGGTCAGCTGGGACAACAGGGAGACCCTGTCTCAAAAGACGAAAAAAAAAAAAAAAAGAAAAGAAAAAAGAAAAAAAAAGAATAACTCAAAATGAGGGGCCCCCTATAAAACTACTAATCTGTATTTAATAAAAAAAGAGTCCAGGTCATAAAACATAAACAAGGAGCAAGTAATTGTTTCTGATTAAAAGAAAACCAAAGAGACATGACAACTAATTTTAATTTGTGATCTGAGATTTTCTTTTCCCATAAAAGCCATTATTGGAGAATTGAAAAAAATCTGAGTGAGGCCTGTAGATATACTAATATAGAATTCTAGAGTGTTTTCTAATTTTTAAATTTTATATACAGAACAATTTATTCTTTTTGATGTATAAAGGCATATGACTTTTGAAAAAAAGCATGCGGATGTGTACCTATCCCACAATCACATTCTAAAACAATTCTGCCATTCTCCCAATTCCTCTGTAATGCTCCTTTACAGTCAATCATATCCCCACTGAAAACCACTCACTTTTGTTTTAGCTCAACAGTTCTGTCATTTTCAGAATGTCATACGAATGGACTCATATAATATACAACCTTTTGAATCTGGCTTTTTTTCTAAGTTTACCATAACATACTTGAGATCTATCCATGCTGTTGCATAAATTAGTATTTCCTTCTTTTTTTTCCCTTTGAGACACAGTCTTACACTTGTAGCTCAAGTTAGCCTAGAACTCACCTGTACCCTACGGTAGCTTCAAACTCACAGCAATCCTCTTGCCTTGCCCTGCCAAGTGCTGGGATTACAGGCATGAGCCACTATGCCTGACTTCTTTCTTTCTTTTCTATTACATGGATATCCATAGTTATACACTCAATTTCCTGATTTTGATCTTATATACAATCTGTAACTTTCAAATGGTTCAGAAAAAATAATGGGTAAATAAACGTGTGTATGTATAGAGATAATAAAAATGGAGCAGCAGCATCAACATTTGGTGCCCTTGTGTGAAAAGCATAAGGGATTCTTTGCACTGTTTTTTCAACAGGTTGTCATTGTTTGCTATGGTTCATGTTCAAACAGTTGGTCCTGGGTTGATGGCACTGTTTTAGGAGGCTATAGAACCTTTTGGGAGGAGGCCTGGTTGGCAGAGGTGGGTCACTAAAGGTAGGCCCAGCCAGGCTTCTAGCCCAAGCTCTGTGCTTCCAGTATCTGCTTACAATATGACCACCTACCACAAGCTCTCACTACCAGGGACTGAACAGCTGCCAGGCCTACCTGGCTGTGATGAACTCTAAACTGTGAGCCAAAATAAATGCATCCTCCATCAAGCTCCTTCTGCCAAGTATTCTAATAAACTATTGAGAAAAGTAACAAATCTAGAATAAAATATTAAGAAATGATGGGAGTAGTCAGACATGGTGGTGCATGTTTTTAATCCCAGCACTCAGGAGGCAGAGACAGGCAGATCTCTGTAAGATGAAGGTCAGCCTGGTCTATATAGTGAGTTCCAGGCTAGCTGGGGCTACAGGGAGACTGTTAAAAACCCCTCCAAAATATAACTGAAACTTTTTTGAGACAGAATCTCATGTGGCCCATGTCCTCAAAGTCCTCATAGCCAAGGATAACTTTGAGTTTCTGATCCCCCGTACCTACTTTCCCAGCACTCAGGATTAAAGACATGTGCAATCATATCTTGTTTCATGTGATCGCAGGAATCAAATTCAGGGTTTTGTGCATTCTAGACACAGAGTCTATCAACTTTGCTATATCCTTAGCTCCTGAAATTTATAGTCACACAACTCTCTAAGTAACCTGACTGCTGAAAATGGTCATTCCCTACATTCAGATGGAACATTTCATTACAGTAAATAATTTGCTGACTGTGTCTATAGATCTTGAGTAAAAAAATTGTTGAGTAAAATTCTACAAATAGCAACATTACAGTAAGATAATCTGAAAAAGGTTTTAAGGCAGTGAGATGGCTTAGCAGATAAACATACTGGCTTCTATGCCTGACAACCCGAGTTCTCAGGACCCACATGGTAGAGAGAAATGATTTCCTCAGATGGTCCTCTATCACAGGCCATGACACATACATACACAAATCACATACACACAAATTTTTAAAGATTCTACATAGCTTGTTGCTATTAGTTATTTCTTTTTTTTAAAAGCATTTTATTTGTTATATTTATTTCATGTGTATGGGTATATTGCCTTTGTGCACCCATGTCATGCAATGCCCGCAGAGCTCAAAAGAGGACATTTGATCCTCTGGAACTGGAGTTACAGATGGTTGTTAGCTGCCATGTGGGTGCTGGGAATTGAACCCGGGTCCTCTGCAAGAGCAGCCAGTGCTCTGGCTTTGAGCCCGTGATCTTCCTGCCTCCACCTCCCAAGTGCTGAAACTATAGGTGTGTCACCATGCTGGCTTCACTGAAAATTGTTAACTTCAAACTGGAAGCTTCCAGGTTGTGATACCTGTACACATAATGTTAATAATATAGGTGGGGAATGTTTAAAAAAATGATACATTGCTAAAGTTTAGACAGGAGAACCTAGGAATGCATCCTGAGTAAAACATACCTACAAGTAACCTGGGATAAAAAAAGTAACCACAGGCTGGAGAGATGGCAGCTAACAACTATCCATAACTCCAGTTCCAGGGGATCCAATAGCCACTGTGTCCTCCTTGGGTATTGCACGACATGGGTGTACTTACCTACCTGCAGGCAATACACACATACACATTAAAAAAAAAAAAGTAGCCATATAAAAAGTATTTGGAGCTGGTATGGTGGCACAAGTCCTTAGCACTCAGGAGGCTGAGGTAGGAAGAGTGCTGCAAGTTCAAGGCTAGCCTAGGTTATATAGCAAGACCCTGACTCACAAAGTATTCAGATGATAAACTCAAACTGCCTCAAAATCAGCACATCCAAATTTAAAGCATTCTTTTACCATTCTCCCCTATTTCTAGATTATCCCCTTACCTTCTTCTTTCTCTTAATCCTAGACTTTTTTTTAAACCCTCTGTCAATTTTTACTTGTTCCTTCTTTTTTTCTTTCAACATATCTCATAAAATTTCTTTCAACAAATTTTCCCTTTGAATCATCAATTTTAATATAGTTGAGACTACTCCATTCCAGCTACCTCTCTTCTAGTCCAGGCCAACATTTAATACTGATACAATCTCTGACATCCTTGCCTCAGTCTGAGAGTCTATACCCTATGGTCAGAACTGCCATTCTAAAATAGTTACTTCCTTGCTCAGAAACCTCTTGAAGCTCCTTGGCATCTACATGATAAATCCAACTTCACAAATTATACCACACATAATCTGATCACTTCATAGCAAAGTATTGCACCATTACATGACATTATTTATCATTCATCAAAACCAAATAAGAAATTACTTGTACCTCTCTAAGCCTTTGCCAATGCTAATTCTTTTCTCAACTCTTTTCCTTTTCTCTTCTCTCCCCCTTTTCTTTCCTCTTCTTCCTCCTCTTCATCCCTCTACTTTCTCTTTTTAGACAGGGGTTTACAATATAACTCAGTCTAGCCTATACCTTGTGGCCATGCTCCTGCCTCAGCCTCCTAAATGCTAACAATTACAAGAGTGTGTCACCATGCCTACAAACCTGATGAGCTCTCTCTCTTCTCTGCCCCCCTCCCGCCCTGCCCTGTCAGCTCCTCTCCAGAGTCTTACTGTGTAGCCCTGGCTGGCCTAGAATTCATTATATCAACCAGGCTAGACTGGAAATTACAGAGATCCACCTGCCTCTGCTTTCTGAGTGCTGGGATTACAGGTATACAACACCAGTCCTGGCTCACTTTTGGTAACTATATTTCCTTCAATGTCTATTCCCTAAATAGCCTTATTTCCCATTAAAATTTTGATTTGGGGGCTGAAGAGATGGCTCAGTGGTTAAGAGCTCTTTCTGCTCTTATAGAGGACCTGGGTTTGATTCCCAGCACCCACATGGCAGCTAACAACCACCTGTAACTCCAGTTCCAGGGGAATCAGATGCTCTCTTCTGACCTCTATGGACTTGCATGACACAGGTGCACTTACATACAAGCAGGCAATACATTCATATATATAAAATAAAAATAATAAATATTAAAAGATTAAAAGTTTGCGCCACCATGGCAGGATCTAATTTGGTGCTTTTTAGTATTATGTTTTTTTTTTGGGGGGGGGGGGGTCTTTTTGAGACAGGGTCTCCCTGTAGCCCCAGCTGGCCTGGAACTTGTTCTATAGACCAGGCTGGCCTCAAACTCACAGAGATCCTCCTGCCTCTGCTGGGATTAAAGGTGTTCGCCTGGGCCAGTATTATGTATCTTTATGTTATATCTGAACTGTTGCACTCATGAGTTGGATCTCTCCACCCTCCACTGGTGCTGGGAATTTAACTTGCTAGACAAGTGTTCTACTCCTGAGTCACAGCCACAGCCCTCTATTCCATATCTGTATATGAACATGCCTTCTACATACCCCACGCTCTAAAGTTCCTTTAGAGCAGGGCCAGTTTCTTTTCCACTGCCACATTCCAGTAGTTCAACATAAAGAGTCTCTGTTAGTTGGATTATATACTGTTGCCCAATTAATCTTTCTTAAACACCAATAATGTCATGGTGGTCTTTTTTTCAAAAACTTTTAGTGGGGGCTGTTGAGATGGTTCAACAGGTAAAGGTTCTTACTGTAAAACCTGACTATCTGAGTTCACTCCTTGGGTCCTACATAGTTAAAAAAAGGGGGGGGGGCGGAGAACTGCCTCTCAAGCTGTCCTCTGACCTCCACATATGTACCAAACACATACATACCTAAATTTAACAAAAAACATGTTAGTGCCTGTTTCTATGAAATCAAACATGAAGTTTAGGTTTGGTTTTCAGGACCTTCCAGAATATAATATACCCAGTTATTTCTCTCAACACGTATTTTCTGATCTAGTTAAACAAGTCTCTTGATAAGCCGCATATACATATCATAGAATCTTGAAACTTTCAGAATCAAAGAATCCTTATTTCTAGTCTAGTTCACTTGACAATTATAAACACAAGAAAATTAATTGATTTAAGTTCCAGATGCCCTTCAGATGAGGTTCAACTGTCATCTTCTCTAAGAAAAAACAAAATTATTCTATCTTACTCAACTGTAAATTCCTTAATATTTCCATCTTGATTCACATAATTTGGTACTCAGATCCATTTTTGCATTGTTACTCAAAACCAGTAAGAACAGGCACCTGGTTGGAAAGTCTTGTAGCTATTTCCACATCTCAACACATTACATATAATAGGAATAATAGATGCTCAAAAACTTCACACCCTATACCCACACTGCTTAAAATTGGTCTTCATAGCAAAGAAACTTCAGTGATTTCCCGACTCTAGTCCTAGTACCATCCCATGACTTAGAGCACCAGCATGATCATTTTGGGCAGGCATCCCCAAGTTCTATCCTTTGACATATTTTAACAAAGTTATTTTAGCCAGGTGAGATGGTGCACACCTATAATCCCAACACTCAGGAGGCTAACACAGGATTGATGTGAGCTTGAGATTGGCCTGAGGTACACAAGTGACACCCTGTGTCAAACAACAACAACAAAAACCAACTAGGCCTGTAGTGCACACCTTTATTTCCAGCGCTCAGGAGAGAGGGACAGGCGGATCTCTCTGAGGCCAGCCTGGTCTACATAGCAAGTTCCAGGCAAACTGGGGATACAGGGAGACTATATATATCCTGGTCAACAAAGCTCTAAGAGTTTATTATCTAGATATAAATGTTTATTATTTTATTTTCTTTTTTTTGGGGGGGGGGACAGGGTCTCTCTGTAGCCCCAGCTGGCCTGAACTCACTATGTAGAACAGGCTGGTCTACAGAGAGTGCTGGGATTAAAGGCGTGTACCACCATGCCCTGCATTTTTCTTGAGGCGCTGTCCTCTGACCTCTGCACATAAGCAGTATCCTGTGTACGTGTGCTCCTATGTGCGCATGTGCACACACACAAATAATTTTAAGGAGTTGAAGAGATGGCTCAGTGCTTAAGAGCACGTGCTGATCTTTCAGAGGATCTGAGTTTGATTCTCAGCACCCACATAGGGCAGCTAACAGCAGCCTGTAACTACAGCACTTTACTCATATGTACAAGCCTATCCACACATATACATAATTAAATAATAAAATATTTTAAAATAAATAATTTTTAAAATAAAATAAGTGTGGAACCCAATTGTTCTGTCATGTAGAATGGCAATGTACATGAAGTACAGCATCTTAATCTAATAACCAGCTGCAAACATTTGATAATGAGCTTTGCTGACAAGTTAGAAACTGGATACTTTTCCCCATTACCTTGTTCTGTGACTTGGTGCTAACTTACAATTCATAAAATTAGGGAAGTTATTCTTTTCCAAACTCTAAGGGAAATTTAGCTACGTGAACAAACTAAAAACTCTTCAGTAAAAGGTGACATAAAACACACACACACATATATACACACAGAGTGTATATATATAAAATGTGTTAGATCTGGCCAGAGAACCCATGCCTATAATTCCAGCACTTAGGAGGCAGAAGCAGGGGGATCACTGAAAGTTCATGGCCAGCCTGGTCTACACAGTGAGTTTCTAGACCATGCAGGGTTTACACAGTTAAGACCCTATCTCAAAAATCAAAACAAACAAAACACAATACTGTGTGTGTTTAAATAAATTTTAATTAATTTTTCTGGAAGAAAATTGGGAAATTTTGAGTTATTAAGTTTAGAAGCTTAATAAGGAATCCTATTCAAGAACTAGTTTTTAGGAAAGACCTGAAGTAGTCTCATAAAAGAATATTCTCTGGCATGTTTCCACACAATGCTTCTACCTTGTTTTTCATTTGGCATACTCTGTTAAAAACCACAACCACATCAAAATGTCCACATACTGCTAAACTTCAACAAGCTCCCCCAGTTTAAGCTTTCAAGGAGTGGCATTTTTTTTTTTTTAGCAGTATATGGATCCATGCACAGTGCTAAGAAACAGACAGAATGTAAAGGACTCAATGGGACACCAAACAGGACTGACATTAATACTGCCTTCCTCCCTATTTACAAAAATCAACCCTCCCCCCCCTTAAAACAAAAACAAACCAAAAAAACCTGCCAAGTAGGTTTTACCCCTACTACAAAGTCCAACACAAATTATAAAATACTACAGATGCAGCCCTTCTCAAAATGCAAAGGGATTGTGTGTATTTGCAAAGAACAACTATTTTTTATGCTTCCAAATTCTTAATCCTGTTTGGAGTTGTCAGTGGGGGTTAATGGAAGCCTTGGATAGGAGAATTCCAATCTGGTTGGCAGATGGATAGGTTGGTTATAGCTGCATAACTATGTCTTGCCTGCAGGCACAATTCAGAACACTGTTAAAGCAATATAAAGTCTCTGTCAAGCTGAACCATTTGGATCAGTAGCAAGGAGAAATAATAATAAAAAAGAAGTTCATTTCTGGGCCTTGTGCATTTATGCTAGTATGCAGAAACTGATTAATTGTCATAGTGTGCTGGTCTTCTATACCTCAGATTTCTACTTCTGGAGTAGGTTTTGCATGCTAATATAATCATTCTCCCTCTTGAGACATTAGCAAATAATCAAATGAAAAACAGGATCATAATTTACTGAGATTCAAGCAATTCTCTATGCAAATTTGACTTGTTATTGCTGCTGCCTCGTTAATCTGAATGCCTTTGACAAACTCCTTTGATTTATGAACTCATGACAACTCCAATGTGTATATATTTTGCTAGATTGACATTATCATTAAGAGTGGGTGGACTGAGCTCACATGAATGGCTGATTTTATTCGCTGGTGTCTGCTGCTCAACAGCTGAGCATCTCCTCCTCACAAAGCCCCTGAGCGGCAGGCTCTTCCCATCTTCCCATCCATTCATCATCTCGATGTTAATTGGCCCAGGCTTTAAGCAAATTTTCAACACGATTTAAAGGCATGATGACACTGATTACTGACCCTCTGCCATACGGTGCCTATTGATTAACCTGACAGAGATGATGAGCTTGAGGGAAACTAGGTGTGTGGGGACCTCAGGGGGAAATATATTGTCTATGCAGGCAAACTCTTGTCATTACCTCACGAGCCAGAATTTGTACAGCATACATTCTTAAAACACACTACTGCTTTAACATCTACAGCTAACACAGAAAGTGCTTTCTGTATTCAGAGATAATACAAATATGTCATGTCAAAACACTTGACACATTCAGTATTTAGAAGAAGTCCCTCGATATATGGCCACCTTTCAACCAATTATGTTTGCAGGCTGAAGGGAGTCTTTGTTTATGTGTGTGTGTGTGTGTGTGTGTGTGTGTGTGTGTGTGTATGTGTGTTAAATTAGAAGAAAGTACTGGATGGCCTGATCAGGAAAACAAAAAAGGGGAAACAAATTTTTGAAAATAGAAGAAAGGAAGGGTTAAAATCAGTGCCATGATTATTAAAAGAAATACTCTCAAAGAGAAAGAAACCCATCAACCTGATTTCACAAATTTTGTTTCCTATTCTTTGAATACCATGACCTGCTTCTTAACTGCCAAACTGCTTTCAACATAGGAATTACCAACATAACATTTTTAAATAAAGCAAAATAATATTCAGAGTATAACAAACATAGCCTGTAAGTTCTTGCCTGCCCACATTCAACAACCAGAGTGTAAATTGTTTACTTTGAGGTTACACTTGAGAAAACCTAAATTCATTATTAACAGAAGTAAATATAAGGTTTCAAAATAATAGTCACAGAGTACATATGCCGGTACAAACAAAAATCTGCTTAAGATATTGCTAGGTCTGCACCTGTACACAAGTCATTCAGCACACCATCAGGAATCAGACAGAATAGCTTTAGATAGGGATGGTTATTATTTTTAAAAAAGCCAACAAAATATCCTCCCTCTGGCCACACATATTACCTTGTTTACTTACGTGTCCTGAGGGGACAGCCAATGTACAATATTATAAAACGGAGATTTTGGAGCAGCATTAACAGTTATTTCAAAGCTAAAATAATAGAAAACTGCACAGCCTGACTAGTCTCTATAACAGTGACATGAGCTGTTAATGTAAGAGATCAAATGTTTCTCAAGTCAAACAGCACTGGTGCCTGTTATTCTGGAACATGTAGCTTACTCCCTAAAAGTCTGCATCATGCTCTTTTAAGATAAACAAGCTCAACTAAGCACTGAGATGCTCTGATAAGGACAGAGTGATGACTGTACCAGGGAGTGACACAGGAAGGGCACAAATGTTGCTTTTGTTAACTTTCAAGTCAGTCAATAGTTATTACAATCAATACAATATTATATTTTAAATATTTTACCATTAAAAGTTTAGATAAAAGAGAAAGACAAATTTTCAGCAATAAATATGGGGAAGCCCCCCAAATAGCTAAAACAGTTGTCTCTCTTTTCTGAAGAAGAGAGCTATTATACAGCTTAGTCAGAGGTTTTGGACTTAGCAGTGGCTGAGTATATAAAAGAGTTTGTAATTATGCTTGTATGCTCCATACCAGAATAGTCCATTTAAACTCTACACTAGGCTTTTTGGTGTTAAAGACTTAAAGCAAACCAAACTTTGTACTTTAACTTTCCAAATCTGTAGGGTTTAAAAAAAAAAATTGTATTCTGCTTAACATGACAATACAGTTAGTTACCAAACTTTAGCTATTTATTTATTTTCTTAAAGGAAAGAGTATAAATGCAGTCCCCCACTCCACAAATTATGAGTTAAATTTCCAAATTTGGGGAAATCACAGGAGTCAGTATATCTGGAGTGCAATGGATGAACCTCACCCTGGGAAAACCACCTTCTTGATTAGGGTGTCTCCCCTGCCAGGTAAGCACACTACAACTATTTATAACACTGTGGCTTAATATTTTAAAATCCTAAATAGGAATTTAAGTGCTAAGTAGGCATTTACATACTACTCCCATAGGCTGGTTGTTTTTCTTGAAAGATTAAGACTCCATTCTTTAAAAGAAAAGTCTCATACATATGTTTTGTTATTTAAAACACAAAAACAATTCATTAATTTATAAACACAGTAAAATGAATAAAATTTACCTAGGGAAATTGGGATTAAGACTGAAACAAAAAGCTAAACACACCTACATGTGACCAAAAATTTAACTACTTTAATTTACTTCTACATGAATTTTTTTTCTTTTTTTTTTTTTTTAAGACAGGGTTTGCCTGTAGCCCCAGATGGCCTATGTGCCAGGCTAGCCTTGACTTCACAGGTATTAATTACTCTGTTTGTCTCCTGAGCATGGGGATTAAAGGTGTGTGCCACCATGCCCAGCTAAATTTAAAAGAACCTCAAAGAGTATTTTGGGTGGGCGTTCCAGGGCAGCTGGGGTTACAGGGATATCCTGTCTCAAAAAGACCAACAAAAAACAAAAGAAATAGAAAATAAGGGTTGGGAACACCGCTTGGGATGTTCACCAAAATCCTAATAAACTGTGATTTCTGACATTCCTGTTTCTGAGTTGTTGTTGTTAATCCCCCCAGTTTATTTGTTTCTTGCTAAATACTCCTCACCTTGGTTATCTTCTTCGGTGTTGCTATTTTATTAAAGCTCAACAATATCTTGAAAGAAATTTAAGATTTAACGTAATAAACTGTAATATCCCCAGTGTTTACCATTTTAGAATGAAAATAAAAACCACATCAGCTAAATAAGCAGTTGCTAAAAAACAACTAAGCTAGACTTGTGTTTTGATATATGAACCCACACATATTTGATCATTCTTTCATTTCCTTTATTATTAAGAAATTATTCTATTACCTTCTTGTTATCCTGTGGCCTTTTCTACTAATTATATAGTCTTTAAAATTACAAGCTCTACTCTTTTGGTTTTTACAAATGTTTGGTTTCCAAGCCTAAAAATGTTGGCCCAGCATAGCTCTGGAAGTACGATTTAAAGAATAGAGGCTTGGGCTGGAGAGATGGCTCGGTGGTTAAAAACACTAGTTATTCTTGCAGAAGACCCAGGTTCAAATCCCAACACCCACATGGCAGCTAACAACTACCTATAACTCCAGTTCCAGGGGATCTGACAGCCTCTTCTGTCCTCCACGGGCACTGCACAACACGGGTGCACTTACCTACATGCAGGCAATACATGCATACACATAAAATAAAAATAAAATATTTAAAGAATAGAGGCTTACTAACAACCACCACCACCACATACCATATCCTTGCTTTTGTCTTAAAATGCTAAGTAAACTAACTATATTCCTCACTTAGGGTACTTGACCTTAATCTTTTTTTTTTTTTAACCTTAATCTTTTAACTTTTTTCTTTCCCCGTAAATCTTGCTTTCTCATTTTCTGCTTACATCTAATAGAAATATATATAATATAGGAAAAAAATGAGGACAAAATATGGTTTAAACAGAAAAGTATCTAAAACCTTATAACAACTGGATTCTCAGGTCTGTAAGCAGGTTAGGGTTAGGGTTAGGGTTAGGGTTAGGGTTAGGGTTAGGGTTAGTATTGAAGGTTAGCTAGTATTGAACTAAAGGGATGAAAACTTAAGTGAAACAGGTTTCTTTTCCCGAAGGGTCAAAAGTTAGACATACTAATTTCTATCAACAAACAACAAAATATAAATAAAACCAAAACAGATTAACTTGGAACTATATCAGGAGTAGTTTAGTGAGTTTATTTGGGAAGATGGACTAACTTTACCACTCTAGGGATAAACAATCATGTTTAGTTTTGTTTGTTTCAAACAAGGCTATCTGATGAATAACAGACTTTAAAAGTATTTTTTTCGGGGCTGGAGAGATGGCTCAGTGGTTAAGAACACTGGTTGTTCTTGCAGAAGACCCAGGTTCAAATCCCAGCACCCACATGGCAGCTAACAATTGTCTGTAACTCCAGTTCCAGGGGATCTGATGGCCTCTTCTGTCCTCCACGGGCATTGCATGACATGGGTGCACTTACCTACATGCAGGCAATACATTCATACATATAAAATAA
Source organism: Nannospalax galili (assembly GCF_000622305.1). Classification (NCBI taxonomy): domain Eukaryota; kingdom Metazoa; phylum Chordata; class Mammalia; order Rodentia; family Spalacidae; genus Nannospalax; species Nannospalax galili. Next base: position 1,675,215 of record NW_008348586.1, on the reverse strand, counting down.
AAATAACAAAATATTTTTTAAAGTATTTTTTTTCCACAGAGGCATTTTTATAACAATCTAAATGTTTTCTATTTTAAAAGATTGTTTTAAAGTCATAAAACAATGCACATTTATTCAGGATAAAACAACAATTTAGAAGAGTATGTTTATGTGTTGGTCTAACAAAATGAACTGTCTTAAGTCCATGGTTTTAAATTACTGTAATGTTGGGGAATGTCTGTATATGTTTTTTGGTCAATTTTTGAGACTGGGTCTCCCTGTAGCCACAGCTGGCCTGGAACTCCTTATGTAGACCAGGTTGGCCTTGAACTCATAGAAATCCGCTTGCCTCTGCCTAGGAGTGCTGGAATTAAAGGTTCGTGCCACCACGCCCAGCTGTCTGTATACTCTTAACCTTCCATTCTCCTAACATCATTTTGTCTACATTCCTGGCATTCTACAATTAGATTACACTATCATTACTTTCTAAAAAGTATCTGCCTCTATATGTAGAATCACAAGAAACTGACATTATTTTCACAGAATTATTATTATTATAGGTCACTATAATCATCAAAAGCAAGTTTTGATATCACTTAGCAGAAACAGATTTTACTTCGGAAATATTAAAAATCCTTTTTTGTTTTGGTTAACACAAAATAAGAAACATTAATTCAAATATTCCAAAAAATGTTCCTGAATTATTACGGATCTGATTAGAATTTCAATTGCTCAATTAGCCATTCAATTTAATAGTCATTTTAGCACTGAAATTCAAATTGGGCTAATTTTAATCAATGATCTTTAATAAAATCTGGTGGTATTAGCTATTACCAACACTTTGTTGTTTTATGAAATTAAAAATGGTTTCACTAGGCTGGAGAGATGGCTCAGTGGTTAAGAGCACTGACTGCTCTTGCAGAGGACCTGGGTTCAATTCCCAGCACCCACATGGCAGCTAATGACCATCTGTAACTCCAGTTCCAGGGGATCTGATGCCCTCTTCTGACCTCCATGGTCACTGCACAACAAGGGCGCACTTACATACATGCAGACAATATACTCAGACATAAAAATAAATAAAATATTCCCTCTTGTGGAAACCAATGTACATCTTTAGCTTCTGCAGACAATGAAGAAATAGTTGATTTTAAAACCAGTTGCTGTTTTTGCTGACTGCTGTACAAAGGACATTCTGGGTAGTGGTCAGTGAAGAAAGCACAGTCATTTCTAAAGGCCAGTGCTTCCCAACATCTCCTTTCCTTCTGAGTGGAATGAAGTCTGAGAGCACTGACTGGTGGGTCATTCGACCCACAAGGGCCTGGAAAGGTTTCAAGAATAACAGAGGTCATGTAATTGCCAAAAGAGCATTAGCCACTCAATCATAATGGATAATTAAATGACCTACATGATTCCTGAAATAGCTGTTCTATATTTGGTCTATTACTTGCGTCCCTCAAGATAAGCTACTCATCTGGTCTGCCTTGACCCGCAAAAGTCCAACCTGAGCCTGAAAACTAGCTGCATGCTTCTATTGCTTTGTAAACCCCACCAGACTATGCTTTCAAGAGGACACACTTAAAAAAAAAAAAAAATCAATCTTGTATATTTCTCCCTATTGTGCTCTCTGGAATATAAATGACTAAAAGCAAAGCAAAAATTCAGTAAATTCTTGGTTTAGATCTTTGGGGTTTAGAAGGAAAAAAGCATAAGAACTATACAGGAAGAAAGCCACGATGATTTCATTTTTAAAACCTTCCCTTGGATGCCTTTGAAGAATTTTGTATTTGATTACTAAGTCAGGTCAGAGATATTTGTTTGTTTGTTTGTTTATAGGATAGCAAGTCAATAAACTCCAATTGCTTAGACTGCATTTTTGATGGTGTAGGCTATTAGACGTTTACCGGCCTAGTTTTTTAGTCCATACAAAAGCAAACTGCCTCTTAACAAAATATACATGACAACAATTCTTCACATAATAAAAGTAGCCAAAAATATAAGTTCAAATTTTCCATATCTCTGAATAGTTCAATGGTCTCACCACAATACTTGATTAGAAAACATAAGCAAATAGAAGCTAGCTGCATGAAATATCAAAGCTATACTAGAAAAAATTTCAGTACAGGAGAGAAAAGTCTGTATGTGGCCCAAGAGGTCTGCTCACAGCTAGCAAACACTACAGAAAGGGGCAAGCAACAAGGAACCAAAGACAACCTCAGAATAATGGCAAGGGACAGGGAAGTGAGGGACAAAAGAGCTCGCACTTAGAATACCCTGGAGGCTAGTAGGAATTTTCCGTTTCCACAGGAAATTATGTGGCTTGAGGCTACAAACTACCCTGATCTCTTACTAGTACAGAATGGCTTATTAAACCTAGAACATATCTGTTTTAGTTAACTTCTGGGCAGAGAGGGGGCTAGAGGGGGAGGAGAGAACAAAATGTACTTAAATGCTGAATTTTTTCTCCAGGCTGAATGCCTTTCATCCAATAAGACATTCAAAGCAGTGACCCAGCAAATGGATTGAAAAAGCAATCTTCCGTCCCAGTGCCACATTATCATTCCTATTCAGTATTCTCCATGAGATATCTCAATCAGCTGTGTGTAAGTGACAACGCAGCCCATTGCAGGGTTAATTAAACATTTGACTTTAACACCCTCCCTGTCATTAAGCAAATAAAAACAGATAATTCAAACTGCACTTCATCCTCAGGGTACACAACACACATGTCAAAATTAAGAGAGTCCAAGGCCTCTGGGGAATTCTGTTGGGGCTATAATCAGTTTAAATCTTATCTGGTTTATCAATTATTCTATTGATTAAACCAAAGTGATTATACACAACTCCTCTGCCACATGGGATTGATGTCAGCAGAGCAAGAAAATAACTCCAGGAGGTTCCAAGCTGATTTAAAAAGCGACCAACAGACATACTAATAATAGTCGATTATTACATACCAGTGATGCATATACTGAACAGTTGATTCTTAGTTTCAGGCGGGTGAACTGTTTCCAATCACTACGTCCCTCAGATATACCATACAGTTGGCTCCAGTAAATTTATGTTGTGAAGATCAACATATATTCTACTGATTTAAGCAGAAGCTAGCACGCTCAGCAGTTAAGATACATTTCATAGATACTGGCCCTTAGCTCTAACAGAGAGAAGCTCAGAGAAAACTAAAAGTTGTCTAATTTTCTTCCCTGTATACATGTGGCTGGTAATGTACAAGGATAAAAGGACATACCTGAGGCTCAACTCCTTGGAAAATACACACTCATCCAGCTATTCAAGTATGAAAACATCTATTTCTGAAAAATAAACTCTTAAGAAATCATAAAGACCTTACCACAGATACAGAACCATGATTCCTTTTATTAATTCAAAGAACAAACATTTTCAAAGCCATTAATAATGCTGGAAATATTAAACTGTTATCTTCAAATAAACTGTTGATATCTAAACCCTAATATCAACTGTGTACAAGAAATATTTAAGGACAATTCAGATAGCCACCTGCCCGATTCATTGTGTACTATCTGGACACTGAGTGTCCAGAACCTTTAGCACCTCAAGGCCATGCCTTTCTATAGATTAGAAAAGTGCTAACAAAACCTAGTAATGAAAATGGGAGAGGTGGGGATTGGGCTACTCCACACCTGAAATCTATGGACTCCTGGTCACCCTCTTCAGAAAGGAAATGTGTGCGATGCTATGTTGGCATCACATGTGCAGTCAACCAGAAATGAACTTATCTCCTTGAGATATTTTGTTTTGTTTTGTTTTCAGGCAGACTAAATACAGAACCTGCATTAGCATGCTGTATTCTACACTTACCACAGAAATACTGAGGGTGCTATTTGTAATTGTATTCTTTTTAAGAGGTTTGTTCTCTGCAGCTGTTTTCTGCTTGCAGTGTATTTTGTGTAATCAGCACATCATCATAAATACATTGGCTGTTCCCCTGAGGGTAGCTGTCAGTGTTTAATTTACAGAACAACCTGGCCAATGTGAATTTTAACACCACCGCACTACGGCAAGGAGTTACTGCACTCTGTGACAAACAGGTTTCTATGAATTTTTATATTGAGAACTGGTCCCAGGACAATTTCAGTTTTAGAAATAGACTTTTAAAGGAAGTACTTTATACTTTGCATGGAACAGACTCATTGATAGCTTGAGCAGAAGACCTGGAGTAAATAAATCCCAAATCCTAAGTGGGCACTATCAAAAGTGGAAAAGGACAGAGAATTATCTAATCTCTAACCAGCAGGAGGCACTGTAACAAATGTTATCTTTTGTTTGTTTTTTATCTTTTTAAAGCTACATTTAGAGGTGCCAAAATCAGTGATGCCTTAAAAGGTATGTAAAGGCAAAAGGGAAAACCATTTAAAAAATGTGTCACTCTTTTTTTTCTGAGATGAACTATATTTGATATGAAAATGTGGATACTACTTCCCTATTAAACCAGAAATTTAGCTCAATGAATGGGGGAAGGGGAATGGGAGAAACAGGTATCAGTAGCAGTATCCCTCCCCCAAATTATATGCATAGTAACTTGTACATGGGTTCTCAAAAAATGTCTAATAAATAATTAAAGGCTCCATAAGGACAGGGTCTGAATCTTAATTTATGCCCAACTCTTTGCCCAATACCTGATACTTTGTATATGAACCAAATGGGGTAAAGGCAATGTTATGTGTAGGATTTAGATCTCCGTGATTGTCAGAAGTATTTTCTAATTCAGTAAAATGTTTTTAAAACTACTATAAAACGTATCAATATCAGGTAGGGTAGCAAACCTAGAATCCCAGCACTATGGATCACTGAAAGTCTGAGGGCAGCCTGGTCTACATTGCAAGTTCCAGGCCAGCAAGGGCTACATAATGAAACCTTGACTCAACAAACAAACAAACAAACAACAAACAGCAAGGGCTGGAGCTACAACACAGCAGTTAAGAGCACTGGCTGCTCTTGCAGAGGACCCAAATTCAGTTTCCAGCACCCACATGACAGTTAACTCCATTCATTAACTCTAGTTCCAAGGGATCTGATACCCTCTTCTGACCTTCTTGAGCATTTTAAGACATGGGTGCACTTACATGTTTACAGGCATACACATACACTCATATACATAAAATAAAAAATATATACACTCATACACATAAAAAGTTCTTAAATATTTTACTATTTTTATTTTATGTGTATGAGTGTATTGCCTGCATGTGTGTGAGTGCACCTGTGTCAGTGCAATGCAATGGAGATCAGAAGAGGGCTTCGGATTCCCCTGGAACTGGAGTTAAGGATGGTTCACAGCCGCCATGTGGGTGCTGGGAATCGAACCTGGGTCCTCTGCAAGAGCAATCAGTGCTCTTAACCACTGAGCCATCTCTCCAGCCCCTAAATAAAATATTTTTAAAAGCAAACAAAAAAGTGTAACTCTTCTTGCAGAGGAGCCAGGTTTGATTCCCAGTACTACATGGAGGCTAACAACTGTCTGTAACTCTAGTTCCAGGGGATCCAATGCCCTCTTCTGATCTCTGTGGTATATCACAATATAAGTGTACTCATATACATGCAGACAATATACTCATACAAATAAAAATACAAAAATAAGTAATTTTAAAAAATTGCCTAAAATATTGGCATATTCGTGGGGGCTGGGAAAATGGCTCAGAGGATAACCAGAGTTTAGCCTATAATCACAGCTGGAGGCAGAGACAGAGTATCCAGGAGTAAACTAGCTAGCTCGAGTAGCAGAACAGGTGAGAGATTCTGCCTCAGTAAATAAAGTGGAGTGCAAGAAAAGTAGATGTCTGATGTCAATTTCTTCCCCTCATACCCAGACACACAAACACATGCACGTACACGCATTCGCACCTACACGTGTACCTCCCACATACACATATATTAAAATAAAATATTGGCATATTCAAACTATTTAATATTTAATACTGAATATCACAGTAAAAACTTAAATTTTTCTGTGTTATACTTCTTTCATGCAATAAAACTAAGAAGGATTTTTAAAACTTAGAAAGGTAACCAACACTTCCCTATTATTGAAGCAGTAAGTACGTACACACACATACACACACACACACACACACACACACTCCACAAATCAAGAGATTATTATATATATGTACATCTCTATATTAATATACATATATTTCTGTTTAGGACCACTTTACAAGTTAGAATGCCTAGAGTTAAAATGAATCAAAATATATTTCATTCTAATTTTTCCTCTATTGCTTTTAGTGATGGAAAGAATTATATTTCATGATATCTTTAAAAATCATTAAATTGTGCTAGGTATGGCGATGCATGCTAGTAACTTTAGCACTTAGGAGGTAGAAGCAGGAGGATCAGGTATTCAAGGACAACCTCAGCTACAATAGTGACAGCAAGGTCAGCCTCATCAACATGAATGAATGAATGAATGAATGAATGAATACATTCATTTAATTTGTAACTAACAAAAAGGAAAAGAAAACACTACCTCACTTTGAAGGATTTCAAACATGCCCAAGTTCATGATAAAATGACACCTTAACTTGTCAGGAAGAACAATGCAGACACTTAAAATGTGCTGATACCACCATAATTAAAATTTTCTATATTTTCATTTTGTGTGAGCAGAATCATACAATGGCAAGATTTGTAACCTTTTGTTTTTGTTTTTTTGATATAAGGCCTCATAGTCTAGGCTATCCTCAAGCTCAAAATCTTCTTAGCTCAACTCCAAGTGCTGAAATTAAAGGTATGCACTCTGTCCTGCTTCTAACATGTTTAAATTTACTGATCATATGTATTTCTGACCACCAGAAAGAAGTTACATTTAGGAATATAAATAAACTCTCTAATCATTTATCTTTGCTACTATGCGAAGATATTTTAAGCATGTAATTCCTTTTTGTACTTTTTGACACATACAAGGTAAAAAGAAAAAAAAAAGACCATAACCTATTTTTTCACTGAGCAAAAGTTTGAAAATTTTAATTCAGTTGATTAATTACAACACTTTTTCATAAAAATCTAATAAAACACATCTTAATTTTTAAGAAAGATTCATCAAATTCTATCTTTTTCAATTTAAAATTATAAAAATACACCCTAGGACCTTTTGAACTAAACTGAATGGGGTTAGACTGAGGTCACACTAGATGAGATGACTGCATTTCTTCTCTGGAGACCATGTAGTAAGTAGTTCCATCGGCTGCCATTAGATAGCAGCACAGTACACACCATCAGTCATGTCTCTTATAGTCTCTCCCATTAAGGCTGGAATATTCTCTCTCTCTCTCTCTCTCTCTCTCTCTCTCTCTCTCTCTCTCTCTAATTCAATTAGTACAGTCGGCAACTCCAGAAGAGTAATTCAATTAGTGCATTGTGGAGCTCTACAATACCTCTAAGCAGATGTTCACCATCTTCAGGAACTGGAGCTAGGTTTAAAATATCTGTACTCCTCAGATATGCCACTACATTATGCCATTTGTCAAACCGCTTACATATGCTTTTCTGACTTCAAAGAAAAGGTGAGGAAACAAACCTAGGCAAACAAACCAAAATGTTTCCATCATCAACATCAAAGAAGCATGCAATTTTAGGCTGTAGTAATTAAATTACATTTTCCAAATTATATTTAAAACAAAGTGCATCCCTGCACTTAGAAGGCTGAAGCAAGAAATTCTCAAGGTCAAGGCCAGGCTAGACTACAATGTAAGATCCTTTATCAAAAAACAAACCAACTAAACTAAACAACAGTAACAAACAAAATAAAACAAAACCTATTTACATCATATTCTACATTATACCACATATTTATACATAGTATATAACTGTGGAGAGTTTTTTGTTGTTTTTTGTTGCTTTGCAGTGCTAGAGACTGAACCTAAGGCTTTCATATATACTCAACTTGTGCACCACCACTGAGCCATACTCCCAGGCCTACGGCATACTTTTTTGTACCAGTGTTTCTAGTTATACATGCCACAATGCAATGAAGACAATGTCAAGATGGGATGTATTCACAAAGAAGGAAAACCAGAATGTAACACCAAAATAACAGGTTTTAAAAATGGAAGACATGATTACTGATATTTTCAAAAAAAAAAAAAAAAAAAACAACAGAAATCAGAAACTGGGAAATAGAAGATAAAGCAACATGACAGCTATCCTTAGCACATAAATACACTCGTCCCTCAGAACCCATAAAAGATTAGTTTCAGGCCCTTCCATTGCTCCATACCCCAGCAGACACCAAAATCTGGAGATTTTTAAACACCATATAAAAAGACACAATAGTTGCACTCAACCTAGACATATCTTCCCAAATACTTTGTCTCTAGATTACTTTCAATATCTAGTAAAATGTAATTGTTATGTAATAAGTGTCACACAGTATTGCTTAAGGAATAAGGACAAGAACAATTCTTTTTAGTACACATGTAGTCATCACAGGTTTAAACTACATTTTTTGATCCCAAATTGGTGTACTCCTCAAATGTGAAACCCAAGGATATGGGGGTGGGAGGCAACTGCATATGGAAAACAAAAAACAATTTATATTACTATAAAAAGCAGAGATAGAGCTGGGCATGGTAGTGCATGCCTTTAATCCCAGCAGAGGGAGGCAGATCTCTGTGTGAAGGCCAGCCTGATCTACATAGTGAGTTCCAGGCCAGCGGGGGCTTCAGGGAGACCCTGTCTCAAAAGAAGACAAAAGGGGGTGGGGGGGGAAGCAGAGTTTGAAAAAAAATTGGAATTGGTGAACAAAAGTTTGGCTCCTTCTTGAAGAAAACCTTTCCAATATGCTGAAGAAGAAAACAAGAAACCTGTTTACTTGGCCAATAAAGGTAGAGATGAAGCCTAGATTAGAGATGAAGCCTAGATTAAATGACCTCTTGCCAAACATGAATCGTAAAAGGACACGTGCATGCGTATAGTTGAACATGCCACCCATGGTCCTCTGATATTCTTTCCAATGCTGAAACTTCAGTTTTGTGAATACACTTAAAAATTTTTTTTTTGCTCACAAGGTAAGCCTAAAATACAATAAAGTTAATTCTCACATAGGTTGATGGTATGAAAAGCATGTGAGCTGTTGAAGAAATTTTAGTTTCCCTCTATTAGCTTAGGCAACTCCTTGAATGCACATACTTCTAGTCTCATTTCTTAAACACTCAATACCCCATTTTATTCTTACAGAATTGAAAGGAATGGTTTCTTTTCAGTCATCCTCTGAAAAATCAGCCAATAAGAAATCAATTTCTAGAACGATGATTTTTGAAAACTCTCCTACTGAGTTAAGACAGTGGGTTTTCAAGCTTACATGCAAATGTACATCAATATTTATGTTTTAAAACTACAGAGCAATACTTAAAAACAACAGTGACTAGTGCTTAATAGCCTCTCCAGTCTTACTTTCTGAGCACTATTTCTAGGTGAGCATATTATTCTGAATATAGCAGAGCAGGACTTTACTTGTAAGTACTATCTCCTCTCTTTCCAGGATGACCTCAAAACAGGAATTATGAAATGTTAGAAATGACTGCTACCCTTTCCAGTGCATTTCCCCATGTGTTCACAATAGAGAACAGCTCTATGTCAGTAAATTGGAGTAAGCCAAGCAGAATAGTACTTCTATACTATCTTCACGAACATTCTTACTGTGAAATACAAATTTTGCATATTAAAAATTATTTCTTACTAAAATTGCTATCTTTCATAAACTCACCACTTGAAGACATGGATAATTTGAGCAAGGACTAAAGTAGAAGGTTAGAGCCAGGGAGATGGCCTAGCAAGGAAAGGCATGTTCTGTCGGTCCCACTTCCATTCCCTAGTAGGAGAAAACTGACTCCTGCAAGTTGTCCTCTGGCCTCCACATACATTGTTGCATGTGAGCGCATGTTCACACACACAAATAAACATAAGAAATCTACAATAAATGAATAAATAAAATGGAGTTGATTTTATTTGACTGGCAATACTGCTACAGTAGGCAAGAAGCTTAGTAAACATCAGTACCCCACTCATATCTACCCACTATAACTTTCCCAACTTCTTGCCTCCACAGAAACAAAAGCGGGACTTCCTGATAATGGGGTGCTCCATAAAACCCAATATTCATGTACTGATTCAACTTTAACCTCACAGCCTGCTTTTCTGTTTCAATGTTAGGTTTATTTGGCTCTACTGGCACCACTTCTCTTTAACATTGTCCCTTTTCATACATTTAAGGCAACTACTTCCAACCCTATCAAGGAAAGCAGACAAATAGGGGAGAAAGGAATGAACTGCAAACACCTCAAACAAGAAAGGTTGCTTAAAAAACTAAGTGTCACATTCTGACAGTTCAATATTTCATGGCCAATACAAGGAATGTGCAATGACACTGCAACTTTAAATCTTTTCTTCTATGTCAGTCTCTCTTTCTCTCATTGTAATGCCAAAGGGAACAGCAATCAGAGTGGAGATGTTCAACGTGATAGAGGTCAGGACACCATCAGATCAACGTACCAGAAACACGACCTTGTTTATTTTTTTTTCCACAGTATTATTGTTTACAGGGTGCTTTGCTCGTGTACCTAGTGGTTCTTAGCTAAAAGATGAAATTACAGCCCAGGATGAAGCACTCAGGCACACATCCAATTTGTGTTTCCATCTCAGAAAACAAAAAGCTTCTACAGCCCTCAGGCTGCCATTCAAACTTGGAGGCTGACATTTTTAACAGCATGAACCAGAGACTGGCAGAGAGAATGATCTAATGCATTTCTGACTTGTCAATCAAAGATCTCACCTCTGCTGTCTTGTAAACTGTTGGGGGCCATCTAACTACATTCATAAACCTAGGGAGAGCTTACTGCCAGCTGGGGTGCTGGAACCACATGTTCTGGCTTCTACTCACCAAAATCATGGTTCAATTGTATAATCTTACTGTAAATAGTCCATAGGCACATTTCCAGGACTACTGAAATAGAACCAGAGCAGAATAGGGAATACAAAAGAGATTTTGGTCAAATGCTGTGTTATTTTCAAGCTGTTGGAATCCTGTTCTATTCTTATTTCATTAATTTTTCTCAAAGGACTATGCTATACTATAGGTGATATGCTTTAAAAAATTAATGACTGCCCAATTTAAAAAAACTAGGGGGAAATATACTAATATTAAGCTAAAATTTTTCTTTATGGCTTACTTTCAGCAAAGAAAAGTAGTATCTCTCGAAAGCAATGACCTATGTAAAAGGTAGATGCTAAAATGAATAGTAATTTCATTTTTAAAAAGCTAATCAAGAGCTTCCATTCAAATACAAGGCTTGTGAGGTTCATAAACAAAAGTTTTGTCTTTATTTGCTTGAAATGGTGAGTGCTTGTATGCAACACGAAAACACAAGATTACTAATCTAATTTTTCCCTTGTTTATGACTATCTAGTCCAATATAGCTAGAAACTAGACTCATTCAACTTGAACTTGTTGCATGCGTAGAGCTCATATATGAAAATGAAACACTTGTTCACTTCATGCCACTTTAACCAGACACAGAATTTCAATTTAATTAATACCAAGACATAGATACCAGTTTTGCATTGTACATCTGAGAACTTTAAATGGCAGGTAACAGATAACTAAGCAGGAGAAGATTCATTGCAAAATCCTGCCTCTCATGATGTACATGCAGGTCCAGATAACTATTGGAAACTGTAACAGATGTGGTCTAGGACTGGGTATAAGACTATTTCAAAGCTCAAATCTATTCAAATCACTCCCAAGGAAAACCAAAGCCCAGGTACATTAGCTGCTGCTGCTAGTAAAGTACTACAGTTCTTAGAGGGCTTTGAAGCTACATTCAAGAGCACATGCTTTGTCTGCTTGCTTGCCTATTTGTTTTAAAATAAAGCATTCTTTTTTTTTTTTTGAGACAGGGTCTCCCTGTAGCCCCAGCTGTCCTGGAACTCACTATGTAGACCAGGCTGGCTTTGAACTCACAGAGATCCACCTGCCTCTGCCTCCCAAGTACTGGGATTAAAGGTGTGTGCCACCATGCCTGGCAAAATAAAGCATTCTTAAACAACTTGACAAATAAATGACAAAAGAGTTTCCTGAATGCTGCCTATCTACTATGATTCTACATCTCAAACTCCACAGTACACATAAATATCAAGTCTAGAAACCAACACAAGGAAGGAAAACAAAACAATAAAACACTACCACATAAAATAGAATAGTGAAAGGAGATACAAACAACTGTGGCAGTCACAAACAACCAATAATGATTCCTGAACAACATAAAAAGAATTCCTATGGAACTATGGCCTCTACTCAGCAAAAACAGAGATGGCAATAACAAGAAATCTTAGAATATAAAGAAAGTATTATGTACCTGTCCAGAGGCTACAGATGAATCTTAACTGCCCACAGCAAGAATTTTTCTCTTAGGCAGAATGCCTTCAGGGGCTATCACTGCTCTCCTTCCATCAACTCCATTCTTCTGGCTTGTGCACCTGGCAGTGCCTGTACTATCCCTTCTGCCATTATAAGAGTAAGGGCAGGTGGGGAATACAGTATTATTAATATAACTAAAATAAGCAACAAATTCTTTGTGAAGATTTTAATTTTTCAGGTCCATCATCAAGAATAAAAATGCTTCAAGGAAATCTGATTTGTCTCACAAGTTGATGATTTTTGGTTTATTCTAAGTGTTAGATAATGTCATACATTATCCTATAAATGAACATTAGCTACACTAAACATGTCAAAATACTCAACAATAGTACAAAGTATCATTACCAAACTTGAAACAATTGGAATACTTAAATAACCAAGCAGGCATCTAGAAAATCAATCAGTCTAAGATGTTACTTCTCCAGGATTATTTCCAGGATAAAGTAAAATGCAGCAAATTCAAGTTATCTCTTCTTTTTATACTTGAAAAGATATATAAAAGATGAAAGCACCCTTATGGTGGCTAACAACCATCCATAACTCCAGTTCCAGGGGATCTGACACCTTCTTCTGTCCTCCACGGGAATTGCATGACATGGGTGCGCTTACACACATGCAGGCAATACAAAATAAAATAATAAATAATAAAAAAATAAAGTGAGGGGCTGAACATGGTGGTACATGTGTTTAAACCCAGCACTTGGGAGGCAGAGGCAGGCAGATCTCTGTGAGTTCAAGGCCAACCTGGTCTATATAGTGAGTTCCAGACCAGCTGGGGCTACAGGGAGACCCTGTCTCAAAAATACCAAAAAAAAAAAAAAACCAAAAAAAAAACAAAACAGATAACCAGATGAAAGTATTAACACTAGATTTCAACATCAGTTATATTAAACATACAATTTCACTTTTTAAAAATTATTTTGTGTGTTTGTTTGATTTGTGTGATATGTGTGTGTTGTATGTATGTAATATATGTGGCATATGTCTGTAGGAGGGTGTGTTTGAGCCCTTACAGAGACCAGAGGAGGACATCTGATAGCAGCCTTCTTCCCTCCCTCTCACTGAACCTGGTGCTGGGCTGGCTGCCAGCAAGTCTCAATCATCCCCATTACCAGCCCCCTGCATGATTATAGGAGGGTATACAACCACATCCAGCTTTTTTTGTTTGGAGGCAATGGGTTTGAACTCAGGTCCTTGGTTCCTACCCCTATATCTTCACTATATTTATTATTTTTGAGATAGAGTATCACTATGTAGCCTTAGCTGGTCTAGTACTAGCAAAGTACACTAGACTGGCCTCAAATTCACAGAGATCTGCCTGCCTCTGCTTCCTGAGTGCTGGGATTAAACACATGTGCCACCATGTTCAGCCCCTCACTTTATTTTTTTATTATTTATTATTTTAT
>NW_008348586.1:1660392-1661290 GCF_000622305.1 Nannospalax galili | reverse complement strand
TGTCAGATCCCCTGGAACTGGAGTTATGGATGGTTGTTAGCCACCATAAGGGTGCTGAGAACCGAACCCAGGTCCTCTGCAAGAGCAGTCAGTGCTCTTAACCAATGAGCCATCTCTCCAGCCCCCCTTCACTTTATTTTTAAGACATGATCTTCAAATAATATATTGCTAACACCTCACATGAAAGCTTTGAAATTCGTCTTAAGATGAAAGGATCACTTTCAGTACATATTATGATTTTCATCTTTTCTCTAGCCTAATGCATATCACTTTCACCATTTTTTTACTCTACTCTTATAGAATAAGGATAAAACGCAATGAAATAGTCAAGTATTTACCCAGTTGCCCAACTATACACTGCTGTGAAGATAAGGATGTTGATATTGAGCTCTCTCCAACCTGCAGGCCTCTCTATCCAGGACCAACCCAGCTCCTCAGTGCAGTCCCCAGGAGCCCTTGGGGCCGCTTCCCGCCCCCATCTGCCTTCGCATCTCTGGGTGGCATGGCCACCAGCAGCCCTAGAGCAGCATCTTTCCTGGGCCCGGGTCCCAGGCCAGTCCAACCCAAATCATTCTTAGAAGATTCCAAACCTAAGAAGAAAGTCTGAAAACTTTTGACCCACATAGGAATTGGGCCACCACGGAACTCCTGAAGACAAAATCGATCAAGCCAGGACAATATAAAATCAAAAGAGAGAACCAGAAGCTTAGAGGAACCAGCTTTTCATGCCTAAAAAGTAAACCACAAAGACACATAAAGGTTCACAAAAAGAAGCAGACCTAGCTTAAAGGCTTGAGTCTCACACAAGAATCAAACTACAAAAGAAATTCACATGTCAAAATCACAGAGAAAAAATAACATGAAAAACAAAAATAACATTTCCACACCAAATACCAAT
>NW_008348586.1:1659964-1660194 GCF_000622305.1 Nannospalax galili | reverse complement strand
ACTCAGGCTGAAATGAAGAAGGAAGTGAAACACTCAGTAAGCCAATTAGAAATGACAGGAGAAAGCCTCACCAATAGGATAAATAAAATGGAAAGCAGAGTATCAAGACTGCAAGATAAAGTGGACGAACTAGACCACTCAAGCAAAGATTATGAAAAAATTAAGAAATCACAAGAATGGAATACGCAGGAACTGTGTGACACCATAAAAAGACCAAACTTACAAATCAT
>NW_008348586.1:1647718-1659897 GCF_000622305.1 Nannospalax galili | reverse complement strand
AATGCCAAGAAGCTCAGTAAGTAACCGACTGTGACTAGTAATAATCAGATATATAGAGATTAGAAACGCATGTGCCAACATCTTAATGTCAATTGCATTGAAAATGAATTTTTCTGTATGAAATTGTGTATTTTAATAATGAAATGGAGTTCTTTTTTAAAGGTTAAAACCTCATTTAATTTTATGTCTTATAGGGTTTATACTGAGTACAATATTGTATAACTGTAATAATTCAACTGTAAACCTAAAATTTATAGCCAATTTTGAAAGAGATACATCTTAGCTCAGAAAATTGTTATTGAATATGTCAATGCTGTTGTAATGAAATGCTTCTTCTAAGTATGTGGTTATTAAATAAATAATTAAAAAATTTTTAAAAAGATGATATTGAAACTGAACTGTTAGCTAGCTAGCACTGCCCATCTTTAATAGCTTGAAATGTGCATGTTCATGAGCAAAAGTACAAATATAGCATACAGAATGCAAATCAGAGAGAATCATCATTGTGACTTGTATAAAAGCCAAATATTTAAAATTTGAGGACTACCCATAAATCAGACTCAACATATTTTTCTTTTTGCTGTGCAAATGTGTGATGTTTAGAATGTCTGTTGTTAGGCGTGGTGGCACATGCCTTTAATCCTAGTACTCAGGAGGCAGAGGCAAGTGGATCTCTGAAAGTTCAAGGCCCGCCTAGTCTACATAGTGAGTTCCAGGACAGGGAGACCATGTCTCAAAAAGACCAAAAAAAAAAAAAAAAAAAAAAAAAAAAAAAAATGTCTGTTGTTAATCATTTCTTTCTGAACACAGAACATCTGTATGTGAAAGGACTATCAGCAATAATTTCTTTTCCTACCCTATATTTGTAATTTCACAGTTTTCTTCAAATGATCTAAATCTACTCATCCATTAATTCAGCAAAAGTACTGAAGTACTATAATTAACAGTGGAAAAATGAAATGGACAAAACATACAAAACATAGCCTAACCTTCAAAGAAGTGACAGTCTAATAGAAGAAAAAGACAAAGACATAAACAATTACAGCAGCCTATTTGTGCTATGGCAGCATGTTGCTGCTACTGTACCTTCTGGGCACAATGTTCTAAGCAGCTTGAGAGGAAGAGGGTTAAAGATCAAGAAAGGTTTTTATACTAGCTTAACCTGAGCTTAATCTCTTAAAGATTAGGAGTTATCCAGACAGTAAAAGTCAGAAGGCAGAAAGAATAGAGGTAGATGGGTGTTTGAGGTAGAGTCCTCCAGGTGTAATGATTAGGTCATACAAAGACAGAGGTGCATAAGAGCTTGATCAAATGCTGTTATTTTGAAACAGTGGGAATCCTCTACTCACTTTCACTGTAGGGAATGGCAAATTTTGAAATAGCTCAGAACTACATGAGAGGAAAACAGTTGTGGGATAAAAGTCAGGCTCAAATTTTGTTCAACCTAAGAACATATAAGCAACTGTCCACACGATAGAGTGGCTGATATCATCAGATTTACTTGCTGATAGATGAGAATTTCTGCAAGCATGCTATATGTGAAATTCAGAAGCACTGACATCAATAAAATGGCAGTATCCATGAGGACGTCATATTGTTTTTCTTCTTTCTGCTTCTTTGTTTTTCTTTTTCCTTCTCCCACCCCCTCTGTCTCTTTGTTTTGAGACAGGGTTTCCCTCTGTGGCTCTGGTTGTCTGCAACTGGCTATGTAGACCAGACTGGCCTTGATCTCACAGATTTGCCTTCTGAATGCTGGTATTAGAGGTATGTGCCACCATACCCGGCTGCTTTTAAATTTTATTTTATGTGTATTAATGGTTTGCCTGCATGTATGTAAGTGCATCCTGTGCATGTAATGCTTATGGAGTCAAGAATAGTGCATCAGATCCCTTTGGAACTGGACTTGAAGAGGTTGCTGGCTACCATGTGGATGCTGGGAACCAAACCCAGGTCCTCTGTAAGAGTCAGTTCTCTTAACTGCTGAGCTATCTCTCCAGCCCCTTCTTTATATTTTCTAGAACTAATAATAGATTTTTAATTCTATAATTAATAATGGTAATATTATTACCATTATAATGGTAATAATCAAACCATTTAAAAACAAAACTATTAGCCAGGCATGGTGGCACATTCCTTTAATCCCAGCACTTGGAAGGCAGAGGTAGGCGGATCTCTGTGAGTTTGAGGCCAGCCTGGTCTACATAGCTGGGGCTACAGGGAGACCCTGTCTCAAAAACACCAAAAACAAAAACAAAGTAAAAATAAATAAATAAATAAAAACTATTATGTTTATGCATGCCTATGTGTGCATATGCATACATGCATGGTTAAGCCATTCCAGACTAATGAAAACAAATATGTTAGCAATATTATATTAATATTAGACTATAATAATACTATCATAACATTTTATTATTAATATTAATATTAATATTATTATTGGAGACAGACTGGCCTGGAACCTGCTATGTAACTGAGGATGATTCTGAAGATCTGATTCTTCTGAGATCATGAGCATTTGTCATCTCATCTGGTTTTGCTGGGGATCAAATACAAAATCTCATGCATGATAGGCAAGCACTCTACCAACTGAGCTACATCCCCAGCCCAATAATGATACACTTAAAAGAGAAGGATTATAGCTGGGCATGGTGGCACATGCCTTTAATCCCAGCACTCAGGAGGCAGAGGCAGGTGGATCTCTGGGAGTTCAAAGCCAGCCTGGGCTACACAGTGAGTTAGTGAGTTTCAGGCCAGCTGGGGCTACAGGGGGACCCCGTCTCAAAAAGTCAAAAAAAAAAAAAGAAAAGAAAAGAAAAAAAAAAGAGCGAGAAGGATTGAGTGATGCTTTCTTATTGATTTTGTGAAAACTTTACATATTCCACAACAAACAAATTGTATTAAGCAGGAAAAAATTTTCTCCACAAAACAAAATTATCTTTAAGACACTGAAGAGATACAACTGGGATAAATTTATGTCAAATGTTAATAGATGAAAGAAAAAAACCTCAAAAAAATTATATAGAAATTGTGTTGCACTGAAATTATTCATATGTATCAGTTAGGGCTTGAAAAGGTATAATTTTCCTTATAGGATATAATTGTTAACTTACCTTTACTATGATAATTCATATTTCACCAAATTTTCAAGGATAAAATGAAGCTTTCCAAAATAGGTAGATATGTATGTGTACTGAATATTTCTTAATTTTCGTAGTACTATTCCATTTTAACATTTCATTTTGTAGGTGACTTAATAGATGTCTAATTATTTATAAGCAATAAAACACAGACTCTTCCTGAAGTCAACTCCCCACAATTTCAAGGGACCCTAGCTAATTTTAAAATACCATATGGTTCACTTATGTAAAGACTTGCCTAAACTTACGAGCTACGACACCTAAAATATTTTGAGATCTTATGAATCTACTTATATTCTTAGTGTTAGAATTTTATTCCTCTTCTCTTTCAATGTTTAAAGAAAAATAAAAGACTGTGGGGCTGGAGAGATGGCTCAGCAGATAAGAACACTGTTCTTGCAGAAGACCAGGATTCGAATCCCAGCACCCACATGGCAGCTAACAACTGTCTGTAATTGAAGTTCCAGGGGATCCAACAGTCTCTTCTGTCCTCTGCAGGCACTGCACAACATGGGTGCACTTACTTACATGCAGGCAATACACACATACACATAAAATAAAAATAATAAATAAAACATTTTAAAAAAAGACCTTAATTATTCAGCCATCTTTAAGTACATTCAACTACTCATTCTCATTTAATATTATGGATAAGCAGATCACCATTTTTTTAGGATGAGTAAATAAATACATAAAATAATTCACTGTTAATCAAAAGATATCCTCTTAATTACGCATATACTTTCCAGAATAAACCAATGGAATGATGGAAGCAAAAATATGTTCAAAGTAAATGTACCCCTTTCCAGCATCTTTTCTGTCCCTAGCTCAAACTGTGTGGTCAGAAACGTCAACAAGCAAATCATCCCAATGCTGTGACTTCAATTTGAGTTACTAAGAACCGCTAACAAATTCAGAAATGACTCCCTGGATCTTCCTTCCCCCTTGCCATAAGAATCTTCACTTCTTTCTTTCCTTTTAAAATCTTTATTATTATTATTATTTTTTTTAGACAACTCCTCACAATGTAGCCCTGGCTGGCCTCAAACTCACAGAGATCTACCTTCCTCTGCTTCCGAAGTGCTAGGATTAAAGGTGTGAACCACCATGCCAGCAAGAATGGTTCAGTCTTAAAACTTCAAACTTCAGGGACTGGAGAAATGGCTAGTAAACAAAAAGCTTGCCTTGCAGGTGTGAGGATCAGGCTCAGATCCCCAAATAAAAGCTGGGTGGGTGTGGCTGCCAGTTTGTAATCCTAGCACTGGGAGGCAGACACAGGGGATCCCTGGAACAAGCAGGCTAGTCAAATTTGCAAGCTCCAGGTTTAGCTGAAAAACCCTGTAGCTCAGGAAACGAAAGTAGAGGGAAAAAAATACTTCAAACATAATAAAGAATATGTGATTTTTTTTTTTTTTTTTAGACAGGGTCTCCCTGTAGCCCCAGCTGGCCTGGAACTATGTAGACCAGGCTGGCCTTGAACTCAAAGAGATCTAACTGCTTCTGCCTCATGATTTTTAATGGTGACTTTTTTTTTCCTTTTGAGACAGGGTCTCTCTGTAGCCCCAGCTGTCCTGGAACTCACTATGTAGACCAAGCGGGCCTTGAACTCACAGAGTTAATATTGTCAAATATGCTTAAATGTGTAACATTTTCTTTTTTAAAAATATTACTTTTATGTGTATGAGTGTATTTCCTGCATGTATGTAAGTGCACCTATGTCATGCAATGCCCATGGAAGTTAGAAGAGGGCATCGGATTCCCTAGAACTGGAGTTACAGATGGTTGTTTGCCTCCATGTGGGTGCTGGAACTGAACCCAGGTCCTCTGCAAGAGCAGTTAGTACCCTTAATCACTGAGCCATCTCTCCAGCCCCATCTAACATTTTTGTAGCATTATAAAGTCACCATTAAGCTGGGCGTGGTGGCACACACCTTTAATCCCAGCACTTGGGAGGCAGAGGCAGGCAGATTTCCCTGAGTTCAAGGCCAGCCTGGTCTCTATTGTGAATCCAGGCCAGCTATGGCTAGGGGAAGGCCCTGTCTCAAAAAGACAAAAAAAAAAAACAAAAAAGTTTGGCCAGGCACGGAGTTTCTTACCTATAATCTCAACACTTGGACATGATAATGATCCTATAAGATAAGCAAAGAAAAATATTCGTACTCATCAATATCTGAACCAACAGTAAGCAACCCCAAAGAACTGGGACATTTATTAGGAAAAGTAAAACTGTACTTAGTAACATATTATTTTATACCAAGATGAAAAATAGTTGTTGAAAGCCTCCAAACCTAGTCCTTTGTACATTTTTCTATTTTTCTATTAAAAATCATTATCTGCCAAGTTAAGGAATTTAATATAAATCAACTAATTTAACCCTGTTAAGATAGGTGCTGTTTGATAAGGAGATTTAGATAAGAGAAGTCAAGTGCTTGCACTACGGTTATACCTAGAAAATAAAAGAGTCAAGGCTCCAATTCCAGGTAATCTGGAGCTAGGGTCCACCCTCTAGTCACCTCACACATTGACCTCTGGGTTTTCCTTACTAAGGTGTTTTATAAGCATCTCCTTTCTGTTTATGCTACACAATTTCACTTAAATGCACTCATGCTTTATCTGTCCTCAGGGCTTTTTTCCTTAATTTTTAAAAAAATTATTTTCATTTTATGTGTATGAGTGTTTGTCTACATGCATGTAAGTGAGCCCATAATGTATAGTGCCCACGGGAGGCCAGCGGCACTATACATTATGAAGAGGGCGTCAAATCCCCTGGAACTGGAGTTATAGACCATTGGTAGCCACCATGTGGGTGCCAGCTCTCCAGTCCTGTCCTCAGGGCTTTTACACCAGCCTTTCAGTAGGCGTGAGATATTCTCAGTCTGTCTCCTGGTCTAGATGATTCCTACTTTCAGATCTTAAATATTAGTTACCTGTTCCTCCTTATCCCAACTCTGAGGTTAGGTCATCTTTAGATTGATTTGATTTGTGGTGCTCTTGATAGCACCTAGAGCCCCATGCATGAGAAGCAGGTGCCCCAACACTCAGCTATAACCCCAGTCCAGTTCCCTCTTTTATATAGTCTTTATTACCTGCACATTACCTTCATAGAATCAATTAGTTTGGGAGATTACAAAAGGAATTATGTAGCTTCCTAGCTCTCTTGCTCATTTCACAGTGGAAAGTAAATATGACAATCATATATATATGTAACTATTCAATAAAAGGTTGCTTATACATACACAAGGATCAACAAATCTTAGAAATTCTCAAAGGGTTTGTGACACCTGTGTAGTGAAGAAACAGCTTTATCCAAAGAGAAATCTGGCCTTTGCCCTTGGTCACCAGGTGCACATATATACATGCAGGAAAAACACTCGTACACATAAAATAAAAATAAATTTTTAAAAATTAAGACCATACTCCTAGTGAGTGACATAGTATTTATATTTTAAAAGATTCGCCTGTTTTTAGGGTCAACATGCTTTACTCTATTTGTGTCTCAGAGTACAAGCAAGGGATATTAGCATTTAACTGTACAAAGAAGAGTGAAAGCCTCCAGCATGATCATCACTAAAACAGTACCCCTGAAGACTAGTAATAGTATTTAATTCTTCTCTAAGGCTCAGTCAAGAGTAACTTCATATTTACTTAAGCTTGTTTTTGAATTTCCTCTAAACAGAGAATGAACTACACAGGTTAGAAACAAACAAAAAGCTGGGTGTAGTGACTCACTCCTAGAATCCGAGCACTGAAGAGGCTCAGGGAGGAGGATCACAGTGAGTTCCTGGCCAGCCTGATCTACAAGGCCTGATCTTGTCTCTAAAAACAAACCAACAAAACCAAAAAACAAGCCAAAAAAGAAAAAAAATCTGAAAATTTACTATAAAATGCTAAACACAAATTCTAAATACCTGAAGTGAACAGGTAGAACTTCTGCCAAGAAAATCAAGAAAACTTCTGCCTGGTACCCTAATCAAAACAGTGAGTGCCAAGTTCTTTGTCGCATTTTCTTTTACAATATTCCATTTTCTCTTATATCACTAAACTGACATCTTGGCCTTGAAGGAAGACTGAGAGGAACTAGAGTCCACCAATCCATTAAGACCCACTGCCCTGTCACAAGTTGAACACTGTGTCCAAAGGTCTTAAGGACTTTCCCACCTTGAACCTAGAGACATTCAAGAGCTAAATAATACACAGTTCTGATAAACGGGTGTGCACCCATACACATATGTATAGTAAGTAATACAGTAAAACAAATCACTCCTATTCAGAGTGATTTGTAGTAATCATAAGAAAAGCATAAGATGCCGGTGCAACTGACTGTAATTAATTAATTTCATGAACTGGCTTTTATGTAGAGTGAACACTACATCCTGAATTGCTATTTAATTAGATCACTTTAACAATGCTACTAGATCTGAACGGTCAAGTTGTGTTATGCTCCTGTCAAACCAATTAGGAGAAAAATGTTTTAAGAATGAATCAGTCTGGATCTACATTAAAAATTAAATCATTAAAGAAATACTGAGTGGTGTGAAGTACAGGCAGAATGAAGAGGTGATTGTAAGTAAAGCACAGGATGGCAAGGAGCATATACTAATGAATTAAGGCAACACACCCACCAATAACCCATAGAGACAGAGAAAGTACCTGGAAAGCTGTGAGTGCGCCAGTCCCTGGGTTATACAGGCATCGCAGCGAAGGCATGCTGTCCGCCAGGCTGGAGCAGCCCAGCCACAGAGACCTGGGCATAGAGCACTGCAGAGAGAGGACAACTATGAGATGGGACAGTATGAGACAGGATGACACAGATTACAAGAACTCTCAAGCTTGGCTGACTACAATACCAAATGTAGCTGGCTTTTATGATAGAAACATTTTCAAGAAATATATTATATACTGTTCTAACCCCAGAGAGAAACCCAAAAGGAGCACCAGAAGCCAAAAAACAGAAGAAAAAAATTGCAGGCCAAAACTACAAATATTTCATAAAATTTCTGTACCTATTTTTCTATGACTACATTTGAAGTACTACTTAATCCAATTGATTTCATTTCCTTTTTGGGTCTTAGCTGTCTTCTAGAAATTCACCACAAGGTGAAATACTCACAGACTAAAGTAGAAAAGAAAACTTCATGATAGCACTATAATATTAGGAATGGTAAATCAGAATATAAAATACCACAAGAGAGCGTTTTTAAAAAGAAAATTATTGTATCCCTAGGGCTTTGACAGCAGCTAACTCTGCACAGTTTCATATGTTTTATGTATCCTATTAGTTTGCTATTCATTAACCAAAATGCACAGTCAACCTTAGCAGTTGCCTCATCATCTTTCCAGATTGGTTAAAGAAGAGTGAGGCAAGAAGGAACTCAAACAGAAAAGAGACAACAAGCAAAGAGGAGCCTATGGTACAAAAATCTTCTCAACAAGAAAAGCATGGATGAAAGTAAATACAAAGTGCATTCAATAGCCAAAAAGAAAGAGGGTAGAAATTATAATTTCTAATGACACTGAGTAAATAATTAGTATTATTGTGCTTAAATGGTTTTTTTTGGGAGGGGGTAACAGATGCATGTGCACATGCACATGTGTTTGTCTCTGTGTATATCTAGTGTATAGAGGCCAGTGGTCAACCTTGGATGGTGTTCCTCAGGAGCCATCAACCTTGTTTTTATGAGACAAGGTCTGGGGACCTGGAGCTTGCTAATTAGACTAGGCTGGGTGACCAGTAAGCCCAGGGAGCTTCCTGTTTCTGCCTCCCAAGCACTGTGTACACCACCGAGTCCAGTTTTTATTGTGGATGCTGGAGACTGAATTCAGGTCCTCATGTTTTGCCCAGCAAGCACTTTACTGACTAAGCCCCAGGCTGTGCTAAGTTTCATAAGATGCTATGCATGGCAAAACAGATTTTATATTCTTTATGCTTCTCTAAAAGTATTCCAGGATGAAGTTTTGCCCATTAGCTTGAGCACTATTTTGATTTAATAGCTAAAATACCAAATAACTGACCATACTCAGTGATAAATATTTTAAAATATGGATGTCATACACACACAAAACTGCACGAAATTTGAGATGATATTCTGGTACTTTTTCTTCTTTAAAGAACTAATAATGGAGCCTGAGAGGGTGGGTTCTGACCTCCAGACCTCCATAGGTGGTATAGTGGTTCTGATCTCAACAGACCGCCAGGAGAGTGCTGAGAACGCAGGGGACTGCCTGAGAGTACCCAGATCCTGCCTCCATGTGGTGGTAGGTGTCCCTTAATTGTGCCATACCCATTCCCCTACCTGGGATTTTGTGAGGCCCCTTCCAAGGCTCCAGGGCAGATCTGGCTTTGGTAGGCGAAGGCTGAGATCCTAGCAGACAACCTGAGAGGGTAGACTGCCTGAGAGCACCCAGATCCTGCCTCCATGTGGTGAAGGAAGCCTGAGGGTACCTGACTGGAACCTGAATTGGGCTTCTGTGGGTACTTCTGAATAGCTGATCTGAAGCCATCAGTTCCCTCCAAATTAAATCTGAGAGAAACTGAACCCTGTACCAACCAGCTTTATATAACCAGTGAAGAAAGGATCTAGGCACCTGGATAATACAAACAGAAGCATAGTTTGACTTAATTCTCATATTGGAATTATAAACAACAAAAGAAATTCACATGCCAAAATCAAAACAAAAGAATAATAAAATGGAAAGCCAAAACACTATGTCCCCACCAAACTCCACCAATCCTGTAGAAGAGTTCTACAAGGAGAACCCCTTAAAGATAACCCAGAACACTGGATTTAAAAGAACAATCATAAACACGATCAAGGAATTCAACAAATTTAAAGAACACTGAACCAAAAAAAAAAAAAAAAAATCAAAGAACGAAAAGAAAAGAGATAAACTTCTAAATGAATTCACAAAAGAGATGGAAATATTGAAGAAAACTCAGGCAGAAATGAAGAAGGAAGTGCAAAACTCAATAAGCCAATTTAAAACAACAGGGGAAAGCCTCATCACTAGAATTAATGAAACGGAAAACAGAATATCAACACTGGGGGATAGGGTTGAAGGATTGGACCACTCAAGCAAAGATTATGGAAAAATTTAAAAAACACAGGAAAGGAATTGATGTGGGACACCAGGAAAAGACCAAATCTACAGATCATAGGAATAGAGGAAGGAGAAGAATTTCAGGTTAAACAGGATTGTAGAAGAGAATTCCCGAAATTAAGGAACGACATCCCCATACAAATACAGGAAGCACATAGAACACCAAATAGGATCAGAAAAGAAACTCCCCATGACATATCATAGTAAAAACACTAAATGTACAGAACAAAGAAAGAATACTGAAAGCAGCAAAAGAAAAACAAGTCACATACAAAGGAAAGCCCATCAGAATTACAGCTGACTTATCAATGCAAACTATGAAAGCCAGAAGAGCCTGGACCAAGGTATTCTCAGTTTTACATGACAACAGATGCCAGCCCAGAATACTTTACCTAGCAAAAATGTCTATTATAGTTGAGAGGGAAAGAAAAATCTTCCATGACACAAAAAGCCTGAAAGAATACATGTCCACAAAACCAGTCCTTCAAAGAATACTTGAAGTAATACAGAGAGCAGAGAGAGAAACAACTATACCCCAGGGGCAACAAAAGAAAATAAATAAGGGTATAACTGAGGAAACACAAAATCAGACAGAGAACACAAACAGCAATCAAAGGACAGCAACCAATATACATCTTTCAACAATAACCTTAAATATCAATGGACTGAACTCAGTCAAAAGGCACAGGCTAAGTGAATAGATTAAGAAACAACAACAACAAAAGAAACAAAATCCATCTCCTTTCTGTCTGGAAAAGTACAGCTATATCAAGAATGTAAACAGAAATAAAAGTGACAGGATTCAATACTCATCTTTCATTAATAACTTTAAATATTAACGGACTGAACTCCCCAGTCAAAAGACACAGACTAGGTGAATGGATTAAGAAACAAAACCCATCTCTTTGTTGTCTGCAAGAAACTCATCTCACTTTCAAGGACAGACACTATCTTAAAGTGAAAGGATGGAAAAGAATATTTCAAGCAAATGGCACTAAGAAACAAGCAGGGGTTGCAATTCTAATATCTGACAAAATAGACTTCAAAGTAAAACTAATCAGAAGAGATAAGGAGGGTCACTTCATTCTTATCGAAGGAACAGTTAACCAAGAAGATATCACAATCCTTAATATATGCACCAAACTCTGGTGCACCCAGATTCATAAAAACACGTAAGTAAATGTCCCTCTCGCTACATGGGTAAGCTACACCAGTAAGATGCCAGAGCCATCTTTTTCTCCATGTCTGCTGTGCGTGTTCTCCACACCCGCCACCTTTCCTGGTGGCTCATGGCTTCCATCCCAAGATGGCTCCCATAAGCCCCTCTATGGTCCATTCCCCTTGGAGGAACCAGGTCTCTGGGACACAGCACCCCATGGAACTTTTTCAAAAATTGATCACATACTGGGCCACAAAATAATCCTCAACAAATACAAATAGACTGAAATAATCCCATGCATTCTATCAGATGACAATGCAATAAAGCTCAAAATCAACACCGGACAAAGCCCTAGCCACTACACGAACTCGTGGCGATTGAACAACACACTGCTAAACAACGAGAGGGTCAAAGGAGAAATTAAGAAAGAAATAAAAGAATTCCTGGAATTCAATGAAAAGGACAATACAATACAACATAACCTCTGGGCACTTTAAAAGCAGTCTTAAGAGGGGAGTTTATAGCGAATGCCTTTAGTCCCTGCAAGAGGCAGGCAGATCTTTGTGAGTTCAAGGCCAGCCTGCTCTACATAGTGAGCTCCAGGATAGCTGGGACTACCAGGAGACCTGTCTCAAAAAAGACCCTCTCCCCCCCAAAAAATTAGAAAGAGCCCAAATAAATGACTCAACACTGCAACTCAAGACCCTGGAAAAACAAGAACAAATGAAACCCAAACCCAGCAGAAGAGAAGAAATAACAAAAATCAGAGCAGAAATTAATGA
>NW_008348586.1:1646411-1647680 GCF_000622305.1 Nannospalax galili | reverse complement strand
TCAATGAATCTAAGACTTTTTTCTTTGAAAAGCTAAACAAGATAGACAGAACTTTAGCCCAGTTAACCAAAAGAAAGAAAGAGCAAATCCAAATCAATAAAATCAGAGATGAAAGGGGAAACATCACAAGAGACACCCAAAAGATCCAGAAAAGTGAATATTTTAAAAACCTATATGCTACCAAATTTGAAAAACTACCTCTAGGAATGTGTTTTTAACTGAAAAAGCCATAAAGATTAAAAAACTAGTTAGGGGACATGGGGTGCGAGCTTCCAGGGAAGGGAGCTAGAATTCAGTGATGCAAAGGAGGAGAGAAGAATTAAATAGGATTAAGTGGGGTACAGAATGCAAGGGCAGGGTAGAAGAGCGAGTATGGTAAAAGATAACTGATACTAAAAGCCCTCTGAATAAGTCATGTGGACACCTACTACTAAAGAAACTTCTTAAAATATATATGTAATGAAAATAGTTTATATGAAATTATCTTATAATGGGAGGGATACCCCTACCAGGTAACACAGGCTCTCTTTCAGAGATGTTGACCAGGGAGGTCCTATAGATTCTCAAATAGTACTGGTTATTTCCATTGCTCTTGGTGGTCCTCCAGAGATGATGATAAGAGCCTATTGCTGAAGGCACTACTTATGTGAGTTGTAGGACAAACATGGAGAAATCAAACTGGTCCTGACCTCAAACCATCATCTCTACTGCCTAGCTCTCCTGGTGCTTGAAGGGGCTATGCATGCTAGTGGAATAAAAATACTCATAAACCTTGCCCTGCTACGAACCCTGTGAACCATAATAACAACTGGCCTAGTAAGATATGCTCACTGGTGCAATAATCATATAAGGGTTAGGGGAGTACACAATCATGTTATGACGGATTTAAGACCTCCCTAACCCTATAACTGACACTGGTATCAGGACTGAGAACCTATTGCTAGAGAAGTCACAGACCATAGGGGAGAATCCGCTACTATTACCCTGCTAAATGGACATAGTACTAACAGACTCCTAATGAGTACTGTTATATCCATAGATAACTGCATCTCTATATTCTCATCAGAGAAGCACAAAGACCCACAGTTTGACAGTGTGCAAATGATACAATATTATACCGAAGAGATTCCAAAATTCCACCAGGAACTTTCTAGAAATGATCAACACTCAGCAAAGTGGCAGATTATAAAATCAATCTATAAAAATCAGTAGCCTTTTTATATACCAATAACAAGCAACTGGAGAAAGAATGCAGGAAAAATGCTCCCA
>NW_008348586.1:1609630-1646248 GCF_000622305.1 Nannospalax galili | reverse complement strand
GCTCATGGATTGGAAGAATTAATATTGTGAAAATGACCATCCTACCAATATATAGATACAATGCAATGCCAATCAAAATCCCCACAACATACTTCACAGAATTAGAAAAAACCATCCTTAAATTCATATGGAAGCACAAAAGACCCTGGATAGCCAAAGCAACCCTGAGCACAAAAAGCATCACTGGGGGGATTACTATACCAGATCTCAAAGTATACTATAGAGCTATGTCTTAAAAACAGGATGGTACCGGCACAAAAATAGACACATAGATCAATGAAACTTCACTGAAGATCCAAACCTGAGTACACACAATTTCAGCCACCTGATATTTGACAGAGGTGCCAAGAATACACAATGGAGGAAAGACAGCATCTTCAACAAATGGTGCTGGTAAAACTGGATCTCCACCTGTAGAAGAATGAAACTAGATCCTTACCTTTCACCTTACACAAAAGTCAACTCCAAATGATCAAAGATCTCCATGTGAAACTGGAAACCCTGAAACTATTAGAAGAAAACTTTGGTCGTAAAAAGATATAGGTATAGGAAAGGATTTTCTAAATCACACAGCAGTTGTTCAGGAATTAAGGTCAGCAATCAACAAGTGGGACCCCATTAAACTAAAATGCTTCTGTACAGCAAAAGAAACAATCAAAAAAGTGAGAGAAAACCCACAGAATGGGAAAAAATCTTCACCAGTGACACATTTGACAGGAGTTTACTATCCAGAATATATAAAGAACTCAAAAAACAAAGAATCGAGAAACCAAATGACCCAATTAAAAGATGGGCTAAAGATCTAAACAGAGTTCTCAAAGGAAGAAATAAAGATGGCTAAGAAACATCTCAAAAAGTGTTCAACATCGTTAGTAAGTAGGGAAATGCATATTAAAACCATCCTAAGATATCACCTTACCCCAATCAGACTGGCTAGGATCAAGAGAACAAATGATACAAAATGTTGGCGAGGATGTGGAGAAAGGGGAACGCTCATTCACTGCTGATGGGATTGCAAACTCGTGCAACCCCTATGGAAAACAGTGTGGAGAACTCTTATAAAACTAAAAATGTACCTACCACATGACCCGGCTATACCAATACTTGGCAAATACCCAAAGGACTCATTCTAGTGCAGAGATACATGTACAACCATGTTTGTTGCTGCTTTTTTTTCACAATAGCTAAGTGATGGAAGCAACCTAAATGTCCCTCAACTGATGAGTGGTTAACAAAAATGTGGTATATTTACATAATGGAGTTCTATTCAGCAGTAAAGAAAGATGAAATAGTGAAATTTGCAGGCAAATGAATGGATTAGAAACTGTTTTTTTTGTTTTGTTTTGTTTTAGTCTTTTTGAGACAGCCCCAGCTGTCCTGGAACTCACTAGGCTGGCCTTGAACTGACAGAGATCTGCCTGCCTCTGCCTCCCAAGTGCTGGGATTAAGGGTGTGTGCCACCACACCCAGCTAGAAACTGTTATACTAAGTGAAGTAACACAGAAAAACAAATGATGTAAATTCTCCCTCATATGTAGATCCTAGCACCAAATCCTTTTAAATTCCAGGTCCTTTTAATAAGATGATGCTATACAGCAGTCCCTTCTGCATGAAATAACTACCATCATCACGACTTCAGCTGAGCCTGATCGCTAAACATCGTCACAATTGGGCTTGTTGCTGGTTGTGCTCATTCATTAAAGGAGGGCCAAGCAGGGTCACTGGACCCTCACTGGATTATCCAGCCACTCTTCCCAGCCAACTGTATGTAATTTGACCCTAATCACACATGGCCTCCTGGATTTAGGGAAGACTAAAGTATACAATCTGGGGAAGGCTAGGAAGAGAAGGCATGACCCATGCTGGGTAAAGGCTTTCCAGTATGCATGCCCTCAGGTCATACATACACTTCAGCAAATCCTCAGTTACTTCAGTAAGTAAACTCAACAAATTCATTGGTTCCCCAGTAAAATTTTAATCAAACATTGGCTCAACACTAGAACCTTGAAAGGGAGTAAGCATTGTTTAGCATCCCCAGAAAAAGAAGTCTCACAACAGATGGAAAATTTATTTGTTAATGCTCTTATGTCTCATAATTATTTTTTTTTAAAAAAATGAGAATGTAAAAGATGTTAAAGGGATATGGGAATGGAGATATTTTCCAAAATAGAAAAAATGAGAAAGCCTAAGCAAGTGATGAAGGTCTGTGTAGGTTTGTTATGATATATAAAGGATGAGACAAAAGGATGAGACAAAAATAATATACACATAATCTTAAAATGTCTATGGTCATAGTTTAGTCAACTAGTTTAAGGAACACAGTATCTATCTAGTCAAAGTTTATCTGAGAATATTTGGTTTTTTACCCAAGCCTTATCTACATAGCACATGATAATTAAAAGTAACAGACTGGTGGAACTAACCTTATTGGATATTTAACAGCCATAGTTTGAGGCCTAAACTAATGTGGTCAGAGGGACTTACCCTTCAAGGTTGACTAAGTTCCAGGGGACTATGGAACATCTCTCAAAATGTCCTGTAACTGTGGTGAGTCACCTATCCTCTTGTTCAGGGAGGACATGGAGACCCCACGAGATGGACTTGAACCAGTCTACAGAGGAGGGTCGACTCAGAGGAAACATCTCATTCATGCTTCCAAGTGAAGCCAGACATGGTGGAGCAGGGCCTTTGACTTATCTTGACATAGATGGAACTGGTAAAAGAAAGGAGCTAGGAGCTCCACCCAAGCCCATGTGACCCCTGAGGAACAGATCCTCAAATGACCTTATGTATAAAAATAATTTATTTGGGCCAACTGTATGGTCTTAAACACCCAAAAGGAAAGTATAACCAAAGAGTAGTCATCAGTATAGTTCTTTAAGAGTTCAAGGGATTATGTGTCGCAGACATTAGGCTTAAGTCTATATAAAAAGTTATTTAGACAATTACTTCTCATTGATGATTTTGTTCCAAACCAGAAAGTCCTGCTCAGATGTAAGACTTCAAGTCTTGGTCTCCAATATTGTAGTGCCCACCTGTAGCTAAGGGAGACAACCAGCTATTGTTCTAAAATGATGGATAAATTTGTTTTCTCCCCCTATCTGGAAGCCTTGGAGAGGGAACTGACACTGATTCTAATCACTCCAACAGCTATCAAAATACCTGAAAAGTAAATCCTGAATCTATCACTAGAGTCCAGTCTTGGAAGACAAAAGAAAAATGAGGAGGAACCTAATAGAGCGATGCTTTTGGAAGCTCTTGTCAAGAAATTCCAATGTACTCTCATATGAACATTTGAAAATTGCCCTATTCTGACTTTTTTCTAGTTCCCTACTTAGAACTTGTAATGCTAATTACTCTTGTCTTTACTTCTCCTTCACATCTCCTATTCAGGATTCAAGGACTTTCCCCCCTACATACAGGAGTATACTTACATGAAGGCAAAACACTCAAACACATAAAATAAAAGCACATAAGTTAAAAAAAAATTTTTTTAAAGAACTAGTAGGAATACTGGGGTACAAGACACTGTATTCCCTGTTCACACCATCTATAATTTATATAAGAACAACAAATTGCAAAGAACTTCAAAAGATGATCTAATCTAGACTCCTGCTTTCAGATCATTATATTCATTTTATAGTTGAAGGAATGAGTGCCCAGGAGAAATTGAATACTTGTCTATTCAGGTTCAAGAATTTAGAAAACAGGGCAATAGGTAGCGACTAGAATCCATGCCTACTGCTTGCTAGAGTAGAACTCATCCTCCTGACTTCTTCCATCCCTCTATTATAAAGTGGGCATAGAGGACTTCAAAGGGTATCTGCTAAAAACATCACTAGATAACATACCAAAACAAAGGGTAAAATCACCTTGAACTGCTTTACCTCAAGCTACAATACATTTATAAATAGCAGCTAAATGAATAGCTTTCTGTATTATGTTATATTATGCTCATCAACAATTCATAATGGCTCCCTCCATCAAAGGTATAAAATATAAAATGTACATGGTCGGGCATGGTGGCCCACTCCTTTAGTGCCAGCACTCTGGAGGCAGAGGCAGACAGATCTCCATGAGTTCAAGGCTAGCCTGGTCTACATAGTGAGTTCCAGAACAGCTGGGGCTACAGGGAGACTCTGTCCCCTAAAAAATTAAAAAATAAGCCAAATACACATTGTCAGTTGGATTTCCCGCCTATGTCAACTTCTCTGCCCTTTTAGTTGGCTCTGGCACTCTAACTGCATAATTGCCTTGGTATTCTACTCAAACGTTCATCTGAGCCCTAATACCTTTAAATTTACTCTCTATTTCCCCCTGCCGACTACCTCTACCATTTACTTCTTTGTCTCTTTAGAGCTACATACTAATTTCAGTCTTTTCTAGCTGATCTTAGGAGTGGATTAAAAAGCTTCTGTTACCTTGAGAACCACTGCCCTACAAAGTATTAAGAAGGCTTTTAATTTTCATAAGTAAAATACATTAAAATTTTACATAAGGCTAATGTTTTAATTATTTAGTATTTATTGAATGCCTTTCTTGTATAGGTACTGTTCTGGGCACCAGAGATGGAGCAAGGGACAAAAAGAAACCTCACCCCCTTTTTGGCATTGCTAGTGAAAGAGCTTTATGCATGCTGGGCAAGTACTTTACCACTGAGCTAGATACCCAGCCTTAAAAAAATTCCTTTCTACCAGGCATGGTGGCACATGCCTTTAGCCCAGCACTTGGGAGGCAGAGGCAGGTGGAGCTCTGTGAGTTTGATGCCAGCCTGGACTACATAGGGAGTTCCAGGCCAGCTGGGGCGACAGGGAGACCCTGTCTCAAAAAGGCCAAGAAACAACAACAACCAAAAATTCCTTTCTTAGCTCAGCATGATGCCTCATGCCAGTAATCCTAACACTCTGGAGGCTGATGCAGGATAACTGGCTCCAGTTCAAGACCAGCCTGGGCTACACAGCAAAAACCAGGGCTACACAGGAAGATGGTATCTTAAAAAAGTAATAATGAGGGCTGGAGAGATGGCTCAGCTGTTAAGAGAACTGGGTGCTCTTTACAGAGAACCCAGATTCTGTTCCCAGCACGCACCTGGCAGCTAACTACCAGCCATAACTCCAGTTCCAATGGATACAAAGCCCTCTTCTGGCCTCCACAGGCACTGCACAACATAGGTACACTTAACATGTAGAAAAAACACCCATACACATAAAACTAAAAAAAAAAAATAATAATAACAAAAAATACCTTTCTTCATGGAATTTATATTCTACTACCATTCTTTTAGCCTTAAATTCTTCAATATTAAAGATCTTTAATATCAAGAAACTCAGTGTTGTAAGTTTGTAATTACTGTTGTGTTATTCTCAAGAGACATGGTACATTATTCAGTAACTGATTAAAGCTGATGAATAGAAAAAAGAGTTTCTGTCATCCTGAAGATTTTGCACTTGAAATATGAGACAGAAGTATGAGTAAATAAGGAGAAGTGTGACCACAAAAGGAAAAGGTGGAGGGAAATAAGAGTAAGCACTGGAAGATGGCTTGTCACTTCTTCCCTGTCCCTCTTTAGCTCTACTGAAGCCACCTGCGTGATGCAAAGCACAGCTCGGTCTAGAGTCAACCAGAAACCCTTCATCCACAGACTTGGGACTCCTTGGTGAGTTTTGGAGACAGTCGTATGAATTATTTGTCTCCTCTGTTTTCCATAAGAATCTGTGCTATTTTTATACCACTACTTGATGAATTATTATTATCTGAGATTCTTTCCTGTTACTCATTCTAAACTCTTCCCCATTAATGCATAACTAGCCACCATCAAAAATCCTCTAACAACTAAAATAAATTTTTTTTTTTTTTGGTCTTTTTGAGACAGGGTCTTCCTTGTAGCCCCAGCTGTCCTGGAACTCACTATGTAGACCAGACTGGCCTTGAACTCACAGAGATCCGCCTGCCTCTGCCTCCTGAGTGCTGGGATTAAAGGCGTGCGCCACCACACCTGGCCACAACTAAAAATTTTAAAGGGTTTAGCCTATCTACATAAACTAAAATTTCAAAATAAAATTATGATCAATAATGAGCCACATACACTCAGGGAAGCCACTAGATATACCAGTGTGGTTTCCAAAACAGTATTAACTTGCAAACACTACACAGAGGATGCATTCCTGATTATTACAAGACAATTTGTGAGGGTATGAAAACCACACTTGAATATAGTCAGATTTGCACATTCAGTAAGATTTTATATATTATGGTTCAATTTAAAAACTAATTTTCAAATTGGTTTGTACTGTAATAATTAATCTTTTTTTTTTTTTGTTGTTGTTGTTGTTGGTCTTTTTGAGACAGGGTCTCCCTGTAGCCCCAGCTGTCCTGGAACTCACTATGTAGATGAGGCTGGCCTTGAACTCACAGAGATCTGCCTGCCTCTGCCTCCTGAGTGCTGGGATTAAATGTGTGCGCCACCATGCCCGGCTGTAATAATTAATCTTACCCATACTAGTAAAGGCTGCTTACAATCTTTGAAGAAAATAATGTAACTACCAAATAAATGGAGTAGGCTCTAACTTTACCTCTTTCTCTCCTTTCTTCATATTTAGGTGCATTTTTTAAATAAAGAAAAATGTCAAAGAAAATTTGGGCAATGAAAATAGAAAACACTGAGCTGGGTGTGGTGGCACATGCCTTTAATCCCAGCACTCCAGAGACAGAGGCAGGTGGATTCCTGTGCGTTTGAGGCCAGCCTGGTCTATATAGCGAGTTCCAGGCCAGCTGGGGCTACAGGGAGACCTTGTCTCAAAAAGGCCAAAAAAAAAAAAAAAAAGAAAAAGAAAAAAGAAAATAGAAAACACTGGTTACTATACCCATATGCATTCTGCCCATTTCAAGGCCATTTTCACTGGTCAATTTCAAACAAAGAAATAATATTTGTTTTGGCCATTATTTAATAAATATTGTCCTTGATAAATAAATATTGTCCTTTCAGGCTTGAAATCTCAGTTAAGGTAGAAGATCTGCCTAGTCTATGCAGTGAGTTTAAGGCCAGGTTGGGCAACTTAGCAATACCGGGTCTTGAAACAAAAAACTTAGACATGCCAGTAACCCCAACTCATAGAATGCTAAAGCTAGAAGATTGTGGGGTTAAGGAAATCCTGGGCTATAAAGAACACCCTATATTAAAGTGAATAAGTACCTAAAAAACACATAGTTTTTGAATTAAGGTTTAAGCTGCCCCTGCCTTTTCTCTTTGTAAATTTTATTTAAATTTCCAAAATTCCCTCTAAATTTTCCTCTTCCTCACAAAAAAGAAATATTGGAAAGGTGGTTCAGGGACTGGAAGTGTTTGCTGCTCTTGCAGAGGCCTAGAGTTTGGTTACTAATACACATGTAAGATGGCTCACAACTGCCTGTAACCCCAGCTCCAGTGAATCAACACACTCTTCTAGCCTCCATCAGCTCCAGGGAATCAACACACTCTTCTAGCATCTGCCCACACTCATGTACACATATCCACAGAGATACACATACACACATAAATAAATAAATAAATAAATAAATAAAAAAATAAACCCTTTAAGAAAGCATGGTGGTGCACACTTTTAATCCCAGCATTCAAGAGGCAGAGGTGGGCAGATCTCTGTGAGATCTAGGCCAGTCTGGTCTACACAGTGAGTTCTAAGTCAGCTGCTACAGGGAGACCCTATCTCAAAAAGACCAAAATAACTGAAATAAAATAAACCTTTAAAAAATTAAAAAGCATAGGACTGGAGAGATGGCTCAGTGGTTAAGAGCATTGGCTGCTCTTGCAGATGATCCAGGTTCGGTTCCCAGCACCCACATGGTGGCAAACAACCATCTATAACCAGTTCCAGGACATCTGATGCCCTCTTCTCACCTCCATGGGCATTGTACAACAAGGGTGCACTTACCTACATGCAGGCAATACACGCATACACATAAAAAAATAATAAAATTAAAAAGTTAAAAAAAAAAAAGAGGGGCTGGAGAGATGGCTCAGCAGATAAGAACAGTGGTTGTTCTAGCAGAAGACCCAGGTTCGAATCCAGCACCCACATGGCAGCTACAAACTGTCCTTAACTCCAGTTCCAGGGGAAACCAACGCCCTCTTCTGACCTCGGCGGCATTGCGTGACATGGATGCACTCACAACAATACACAATACACACATACACATAAAATGAAAATAATAAATAAAATATTTTTTAAAAAAAGAAGCACATACAAAATGGAGGAGGGGAGGGAAAACATGTTTCTACTAACTAAAAGACTGAGGGAAAAAAAAAAAAACAAAAACACTGAAATGTTGTTACAAAAGGTCTTATACCCATCAAATTCCAAGGCACAAATCCACTGACACAGAGAACACTGAAAACCTCCACTCCTCTCCTAACACTTGACTGCTGGAAGTAATGTCACAGATCCTCTTCAATGACTGAGAGCCCTGCAGGCAAAGGGCTGGCCTCAGCATTTAGTAGATGAAAGCTGAATGACAAAATCTCCTAACTCAGGTCCCTGTTGGTCAACTTCTAGGAGTAATAGAAGCTATAATAATCAGCAATAAAAAGATTGCTGCATTGAGAGTTTATGTATCCTTAAGCCATTGAAAAGAATTCCCTTTCCACTACTCTATCAACTAAAAAATCCAGGCCAAGAGAAATACAGTACTTCATAGACTTTGCAAAGCATTCTATCTATATAATTTCTTTTTAATTACACTTATTTATTTTGTGTATGGGAGGGAAAGAGATGTGCATGCCATGGTGCATGCCCGGAGGTCAGAGGACAACTTAGTAAGAGTGGGAGTTCATCCTTTTCTTCCACCTGGGTCAAACTCAGGGCATCAGGCTTGGTAGTGAGTGCCTTTACCCACTAAGCCAACTCAGGCTGTCAGACTTTACCCTCTGAGCCACCTCACTGGTTCATCAATAACCACCTTTTAAGAAGCTCTGTTTTGTATTAGTTCACTCCAAAAATGAAATTCTTGCCTATGGTATGATGACAAGTCAGTTGATCAAATCTACTTACTTAACTTATTACACAAAGCTAAAAAAAAAAAAATTCAGTAAGGGTTGTAAAATTTGCACAATGTAAGGACAGGCTTCCATTCTGGGAAGTAATTATGAACTAGAGTCCTTAAAACAGTAAATTTATCCACTAATCAAATATTTACTCCTCATAACCAGAGAAGACACAAGTGGATACAAAGACAGATCTAAAGCTTACCAGGCAAAATTTGTTTGTGGAAATTGCGCTTCCTTTAAACACATCATTTCATTTAATATTGCAGTTTTGTCAAAGAGTTGTTAGTATTGTTACCTTAAGAGAGGATTAAATGTACAGTACCTACATGGCAATGGCAGAAATGAGGCCCCAACATATCTGTCTCCCATAGGTTCAAGACAACAAACACCTCTCAAGTCATTTATACTCGACCCCTACCCACATCCTCCAACACACACAGTGCTGAAAATTGAAACCAGGGTCTTATGTGTGACAAGTAAGCACTCTTAGCTACATCCTAATTTATACTCTGTTAAGGAGATAAATTAACATAAACAGTAACTACAAGAAAGAAGTGTATTGGGCTGGAGAGATGGTTCAGTACTTAAGAACACACTGGCTGCTCTTCCAAAGGACCTGGGTTTGGTTCCCAGCACCCACATGGTGGCTGTCTGTAACTCCAGTTCCAGGGGATCTGATGCCCTCTTCTGGCCTCTGTGAGCACTGTGCACACATGGTACACTTACACACATGCAGGCAAAATAACACTTAGACACACAAAATAAAAATAAGTAAAAATATATTTTTTTAAAGTATAAAAATAGTTGGATGTGGTGGTGGACGCCTTTAGTTCCAGCACTTGGAAGGTAGAGGTAGATGGGTCTCTGTGAGTTGCAGGCCAGCCTAGTCTACAGAGTGAATTCCAGGGCAGCTGGGGCTACAGGGAAAGAGGAAGAGGAAGAGGAAGAGGAAGAGGAAGAAGGAGAAGGAGGAGAAGGAGAAGGAGGAGGAGGAGGAGGAAGAAGAAGAAGAAGAAGAAGAAGAAGAAGAAGAAGAAGAAGAAGAAAGAAGAAGAAGAAGAAGAAAGGGGGAGGGGGAGGAGGAGGAGGAAAGGAGGAGGAAGAGGAGAAGGAGGAAAGGAGGAGGAGGAGGAAAGGAGGAGGAGGAGGAGAAGGAGGAATAAAAATACACAATTGCAGATTATATTAGACAATAGATATTAATGCTTCAATCTTTAATATTTAGAAAAGTTAAAAGACTTTAGTTTTGGGGGCTGGAGAGATAGCTCAGAGGTTAAGAACACTGAATGTTCTTGCAGAAAACGTGGGTTCAGATCCCAGCACCCACATGGCAGTTAACAACTGTCCGTAACTCCAGTTCTAGGGGATCTGATGCCCTCTTCTGACCTCCGTGAGCATTGCATGACACAGGTGCACTTCCATACATGCAGGCAATACACGTATACACATAAAATAAAAATAAATAAAACACTTTAAAAAAATTGAAATAAAAAGACTTTAGTTTTGTTGCAACGCATGTTATTATGAGTTAATTATACATTTGCCTCCTCTCCTAGATGGTTCAAGTCTTTTTAGTCGCCAATATCTGGATCATAGTAAATGTTCAATAAATGTGTCCATAATTGTGAAAGAACCATGCAAATTATGTGTCAGAGAAGAAATCATTGTTTACAGAATGGTGACATTATTAATTAAAATACTAAATCACTGGTTACTTTATTGAGATTGCTTCAATTGGAGTGTAAGGTAATTGTATGCAACATTTTTTTATGTCTACAATTTTTATGTAGACCATCACATGAGGTTAAGTATGAATTTCCCACCTTTGGGTCTGAAAAAGTTTTAGACTGGATTTCAGATTTTCAGATCAGGATGTTCAATTTGTAATACCTCTATGCCATTTACATTTTAAATAACTCACTTTTAAGTCGCTTCAAAATATGAATAAATGTACATTGTATATTACTTACTATAATCTCTTATACAGTTATGGGAATTTGTAAGGAACTAGGGGTTTAGCTCTGTGGTATAATACATCAATAAACAACTATAACAATAAGCTACTGAATAAAACAGAAATTCTTGAACTCACTAATGATATAAAAAATAAACACAGCGTGGTGGCACATGCATTTAATCCCACCACTTGGGAGGCAGAGGCAGGCAAAACTCTGTGAATTCAAGGCCAGCCTGGTCTTCACAGCAAGTTCCAGGCCAGTTGGGGCTACAGGGAGACCCTGTCTCAAAAAGACCAAAATAAATAAATAATAAATAAATAAATAAAATAACTGGCTGACTGACTGGAGATGACTCAGAGGTTAAAAACACCAGCTGTTCTTGCAGAGGTTCAGTTCCCAGTACCCACATGATTGATGGCTAACAACCATTTGTAACTCCAGTTCCAAGGGATCCAATGCCCTCCTTCTGGCCTCTGTGGGTAATGCATGCATGTGATGTACTTACACACATGCAGACAAAACACTCATACACATAAAAATAAAGAAAGAATAAACTAGAAGCTTATTAGGCAACAGGATACTTAAACAGTCTTAAAATACCTGTTCATTACAAAGGGGAGTCAGGATGGTGGCTCATGCCTATATTCCCAGTACTAAGGAAGTTGAGGTAGGAGGCTCTTCAGTTCCAAGCCAGCCTGGACAACACAAGATGATCCCAAAGCCCAATAATAACATTAATGATGTAAAATGTGGACTGTAGATACACAATGGACCTAAGAAAATGGACACAAGCTGCAACATGAATGAGCCTTAAGAATATTATGCTAAATTTCAGTCCCAGCACTTGGGAGGCAGAGGCAGGCAGATCTCTGTGAGTTCAAGGCCAGCCTGGTCTACAAAGTGAGTTCCAAGGGCTGGAGAGATGGCTCAATGGTTAAGAACACTGAATGTTCTTGCAGAAGACCCAGTTCAAATCCCAGCACCCACATAGCAGCTAACAATTGTCCATAACTCCAGGTCCAGGGGATCCAACAGCCTCTCGTGTCCTCCTTGGGGATTGCACAACACGGGTGCACT
This sequence comes from Nannospalax galili, assembly GCF_000622305.1. Lineage (NCBI taxonomy): Eukaryota > Metazoa > Chordata > Mammalia > Rodentia > Spalacidae > Nannospalax > Nannospalax galili. Next base: position 1,634,173 of record NW_008348586.1, on the reverse strand, counting down.
TACCTACCTGCAGGCAATACACACATACACATATAAAAATAATAAATAATTTATTTTTTTTTTAAAGTGAGTTCCAGGCCAGCCGGGGCTATAGGGAGACCCTGCCTCAAAGAGACTGAAAAAAAAAAAAAAAAGATTATGCTAAATGATGGGTTGAGATGGCTCAGTGGTTAAGAGCACTGGCCGTTCTTGCAGAAGACCCAGGTTCAAATTCCAGCACCCACATGGGGGCTAACAACTGTCTATCACTCCAGTTCAAGGGGATCCGACATCCTCTGTCCTTCGAAGGCACTGCACAACATGGGTGCACTTACACACACGCAGGCATAATAATTCATACACACAAAATAAAAATAAATCAAAAAATTTTTAACTATTATGCTAAGTGAAAAAGCTAGTCACAAAAAGATAAATACTGCATGGTTTCACTCAGGAGTTATCTATAGCAGTTAAACACAGAAAGTGCACTGGTGGTTTTCAAGGTCTGGGAGAAGGAAGAGGTCATTGCTTAGTTTCAGTTTTGTAAAAGGAAAAAGTCCTGGAGCTCTGTTGTACAATAATGTGTGTACTTAAACTTATGAACATGAGAATGGCTAAGAAGGTATATTTTACATTTATGTCATATACATTAACATGATTCCTTAAGGAACAATCCCCAAAGTGATAAATAAGCATTGGAATTACTAGATATAGCTTTAAAATAACTACATTCAAAAGAGTAAAAAAAACTGCCAGGGGTAGTAAAAAAAAATATTCAGGAAACAGAGGCAGGCATATCTTTGTGAGGTCAAGGCAGCCTGGTCTACATAGCAAGTTCCAAGCCAGTGGGAGCTGCAGAGTGAGACCCCCCATCTCAAAATTTCAATCTAATTTCTTAATGGACATTGAAAAGGAAGGGAGGGAGGGAGGGAGAAAAAGTTGTATCAAAAAACTACAATCTATAATTTAAAACATCTAACATGGGAATTCTATAACTGAAAAATACAAAATTTGAAATGAAGTATTTAAATTGGTTTAAGAAAATATTAAAAATAGAGCAAGAAAATATTAGAAATAGAGCAACTGAGAATTTGTGAGCAGAGGATCAGGAAAATCACCTTGTTCTTGCTGCCTTTGAGTCCTCACTTCATTTGAATGTGACAGAAGTCAGATTGCAGCAGAAAGGGGGTAGGGGAGGGGAAGCTTGCCACCAGGCTTGACAAACTGAGTTTGATTCCCAGGACCCACAATGTAAAAAGGAGAAAACTGACTCCTGCAAGTTGTCCTTTGGTGTACATACACACTAAAACAGTGAGGTAACAAAAGAATTTTTAAAGAAAACTGCTGTGCTGAAACAGATAAAAAGATAGAAAAAGCTAAAAAGAATGTAAGAAACAGAGCTGGGTGTGGTTGCTCCATGCCCAGGCTACTGGAGGCCCTATCTAAAAAACAAAAAAGGTAAGAGACATTAATCACACAGTGCAGGACTGGTGAAAATGGCTTGGCAGTTTGAACATGTGCATTTGAACTCCAAGAAGGAAAAAGAAAATGGGATACTAAAAATTTTCAAAATCTGATGAAAAGCTGAGGGGAAGTAAGAATTCACGCCTGTAATTCTAGTACTCTGGAAGCTGAGACAGGAGGACTGCCCTGAGTTCAAGACTAGCTTGAGCTGCTTTGTATCAGGCTAGCCAGAGCTACATAGCAAGACCCTGTCTCAAACAAACACCTGATAAACACCTGGTAAACACTCCTTTACCAGGAGCTGGGGCTGATGGAAAGAGACAGATTCTAAAGAACAGGAGAGGATTTTCTGGTCTGGGAGAAATGTCCTGCCTCCCAAATGCTGGTAAGTTCCATTTAACGTCCAAGAACTAAAATCCAAAAGATGTGCATTTTACCTATGTAAACAACAGGTTTATAAAACTGGCTAAAAATCTTATTTGTACTGGGTATGGTTGTGCATGCCTGTGATCTCAGCACTTGGGATGCAGAGGCAGGCAGATCTCTGCATGGTCAAAGCGAGCCTGGTCTACATAGTGAGTTCCAGATCAATCAGAGCAACAGTGAGACCCTGTCTCACAAACCAACAAACACCTTATTTGCATCCATGTGAAGGTTGTGCAAACCTGTGATCTCAACACTATGGAAGCTGAGCCAAGAGGATTACTACGAATTCAAGAATTCAAGGTCTGCCTGGACTACATAGCAAACACACCTGACCCCCCCCCCAAAAAAATCTTATTTGTGTCAACTTAATTTCTTTTTTGTTTTGGGCTGGAGAGATTGCTCAGTGGTTGGGAACACTGGCTGCTCTTGCAGAGGACGGGGTTTGACTCCCAATGCCCTCTTCTGACCTCCGTGGTCACTGCACAACAAGGGTGCACTTGCACACATGCAGGCAATACACTCATACATATAAAAATAAAAATATTAAGTTTTTTTATTTATATGTGCTTATTTGGGGGAGGGGGACATGCATGTGCCATGGTATACTTGTAAAGTCAGAGTCAGAGGGCAACTGGTGAGAGTTAGTTCTGTCCTTCCACTATGTGGGTCCTGGGGTTCAAACTCAAGTATGTCAGACTCAGAGGCAAGCACTTTTACCTGTTGTGTCGTCTTACCAGCCCTTGAACAGACGTGTGTTACAGAAAGCACTTTGTTGTATTTATCCATGGCCACTCCACCTGGCACAATCACAATGATTCACTCACACCTCCTAAGCACCCACTCCCAACTTAGTCAACAGACTGGGTTTTTAGGAGATTCCTCACACCAGGAAAGGCACATTCTAATTTGGAACCAGGATATTTTATATTAAGTTCTACTCTTGGCATTTTCCCTGCTTGCTATTTAGTAGGTTAAATCTCTCCCATGGTTGGTGTACATTTCTACCACTTTAAAGATGAAGTTGTGCTGGACAGCTTTAGTTGTCAACTTTACACACCTGGGTAGAGGGAGTCTCAGTTGGGGAACTGCTTCCATTGGACTGGGCTGTGGCCATGTCAAAATCAATTTTCTTGATTTTTGAGTGATGTGAGCAGACCCAACCCACTTGGGCAGTGCCACCCCTGGGTAGGTTGTTCTGTATTGTATAAGGAAGCAGGCTGAGCTTGAGGCAGGGGAGTAAGCCAGTAAGCAGCATTCCTCTATGGCCTGTGCTTCAGCTTCTGCCTCCATGTTCCTGCCCTGAGCTCCTACTTTGGGCTCCCTGATCAACTGTGACCTAGGAGATGTGAGTCAAATAAACCCTTTCCTCCCCAAGCTAGTATTGGCAGTGCTTTGTCACAGTAATTGAAGGCAAACTAGAATAGAGGCTCTTATATCCCTTCCTATACATCAATTTAGTTCCCTTTCCCCCAAACAATGCCTTGTGTGGCAGATAGGTATTTGGTTTAACATAAACATCAAGTTCTTCAACAAAAACAAAAAAAGTTTTTTTCCTTTAGTTTCAATTTTTTTCTGAGACATTTTCAGCTTTTTAAACATCATGATCATTTTCTTCATTCATGTTAATAAATTCACCTTCCCTAATTTCCTGTGGCTATATATCTACACATCTTCAAATGATGTCAATATCAACATTATCAAAGTCTATTTCTTCTGTAACATTTTTCACCTTTTTCTCAAACTTCAAGTACTATTTTTAAATATTTATTATTTTTATTTTATGTGTATGAGTGTAATTCCTGCATGTATGTAAGTGCACCTGTGTCATGCAATCCCCAGAGAGATCAGACGAGGGCAGCTTCTGCCTTCTGAGTGCTGGGATTAAAGGCATGCACCACCATGCCCAGCTAAATAAAGATATTTTAAAAAATAAATTAAAAAGTAAAGAAAACAGAGTCAGGCAAAGTTGTCTGTGCCTTTAATCCTAGCACTCAGGAGGTTAAGGGCAGCTTGAGATATACTGCAAGACCCATCCTGCCTCAAAACAAAACAAAATGAGAAATAAGTTCCAAAAAGGGGCTGGAGAGATGGCTCAGTGGTTAAGAACACTGGTTGTTCTTCCAGAGGGCCTGGGTTCACCCACATAGCAGCTAGCAGCTAACAACTGTTCGTAACTCCAGTTCCAGGGGATCTGCCACCCTCTTCTGGCTTCTGTGGGCATTGCATGACATGGGTACACTTACATGCAGGCATTATATTCATACACACAAAAAATAATATTTTAAAGAATAAATCAAAAGGTTTTTTAAAGTTTCAAAAGAAAGGGCCAGGTGTGGCGGCCCTTAAAGGTGTGGGTCTCTTTAATCCCAGCACTTGGGAGGCAGGTGGATCTCTGTGAGTTAGAAGCCAGCCTGGTCTACATGAGTTCCAGGACAGCTGGGACTAATGGGAGACCCTGTCTCAAAAAGACAAAAAAAAAAAAAAAAAAAAAGTTTCAAAAGAAAAATATAATATCCTAAAAAACATTTTCATGAGATGAGATCAACAAATTAAACACTACAAAAAAGGTGAATGTGAAAAACAGCAATATACAGAATGAAACACAAAGAGAGAAAGACTTGAGGAAAAAAAAATTGAACAAAACCTCAGTGATGGGACTAGAGAGATAGCTCAGCAGCTATGAGCACTGGCAGCACTCAGGAGGCAGAAGCAGGTAGATCTCTGTAAGTTCAAGGCTAGGCTGGTCTATATATCGAGTTCCAGGCCAGCTGGGACTACAGGGAGACCCTATCTCAAAAAGACCAAAATTAAAAAAAATAATAATAACAACAATAATGAATCTTCAAAACAGAAAGTAAAGGAAAGCCAAGTGTGGTAGCGAATACTTTTAATCCAGCATTCGGGAGGCAGGGGCAGGCAAATTTCTGTGAAATGGAGGCTATTCTGGTCTACCCAGTGAGTTCCAGGCCAGCTGGGGCTGCAGGGAGACCTTGCCTCAAAAAACCAGCAAGATAAAGTAAATATAGTGGAAAGTGATAGAGGGAGGCTTCTAATGTTTATCTCTGGCCTCCACAACATGGATGTACATGTGAACATCACATACACACACACACACACACACACACACACACACACACAAAGAACTGCTGGGTTGGAGATGTAGCTCAATAGTAGAATTCTTGCCTTGTATGTGTGAGGCCCTGAGTTCAATTCCCAGTGCAACAATTAAAAAAAAAAAAAAATTGCCGGGCGTGGTAGCACACACCTTTAATCCCAGCACTTGGGAGGCAGAGGCAGGCGGATCTCTGTGAGTTCAAGGCTAGCCTGCTCCACATAGTAAGTTCCAGGGCAGCTGGGGCTACAGGGAGACCCTATCTCAAGACCAGAAAAAAAGAAAGAAAATTTGAAAATCACTGAGTTCTTAGATGGATACTATGGAGAATGCCTGTCCTCCCCAGCACTCTGAAAGCTGAAACAGGAGGATCCCCTGGGTCTAAGAGCTTGAGGACTTTTATAACTCAACCAAAAAGGTGCAAGTAACCCATTTTCAAAATGGACAAAGGACTTGAGGCAGCTCTCTAAAGAGGATATGCAAATGAATAGTAAGCAAATGAAGATTGTTAGGCCATTATTAGTCCTTAGGAAAATGAAAATCAGAACCATGAGGTTTACTTTACACCTCACTAGAATGTCAATTCTAAAAACACCAGTCGTTCTGATACATCAGTTGAGAAGCATGCCAAGATACGCAGATGCACTGGAGCTCTATCATTAAAGTACAAAACAATCCCAGGACAGAAAAGTAATAAAAAGGATGGGGGGGGGGGAATGTACTGGAACCCTTACAACTTGCTGGCGGAAATATAAAATAGTTCGGAAATTGTGGAAAGCAGGTTTACAATTCTCAAAAAGTTAAACACATGGGGCTGGAGAGAAGGTTCAGCAGTTAAGAGCACTGGCTGGTCTTATAGAGGACTTCAGTTGGGTTGCCAGCAGCCACATGGCAGCCAGCAACTCTCCTTAACTCCAGTTCCAGGGCATATGATACACTCTTTCGACCTCCATGGGCATTGCACATATGGGTACATTTACATACATGAAGGCAAAACACTCATAATTTTTTTTTTTTAAAGCTAACAATTATATGACCATCCTAGCAATTCTGCTCACAGGTATATAACACAAAGAATTTAAAACAGGCAATCAAATGCATGTATACATATGCACGTTGCAGCTTTTGACTAATTTGAGTAATGCAGCTAACAGCCTAAATATTTACCAATGAATGAATGAATGGATAAATAGTATGTTAAATATTGTCTAGCCATAAAATGCAGTACAGATACATGCTACAACATATACGAATCAAACTTATTAAGTAAAAGACACTAGACACAACAGGTAACACATACTTCCATTTGTACAACATATCCAGAATAGGAAAACCCACATAAACAGAATGTAGACTGGCAATTGGTAAGGAGGGAACAGAGAGAAATTGCTTAACAGATTAAGAAATTTTATATTGAATAATGAAATTAGATAGGTCATGGTTGCATGGCATAATTTTGTTACATTAAAAAAAAAAAAAGAACACTGCCTGTTCTTACAGAGGACCAGGGTTGGAATCCCAGCACCCACATGGCAGCTAATAACTGTCCCCGTAACTCCAAGGGAATCCAACAGCCTCTTCTGTCCTTCGCGGGCACTGCACGACATGGGTGCACTTACATGCAGGCATAACACTCATACACATAAAATAAAAACAACAAATATTAAAAAAAAATTGAAAATGCATATTATAGGGCACAGAGGACATCTATGGTCTAAGCGCTCAGGAAGCTGAAGCAGGAGGATAGTAATTTCAAAGCTAGCTTGGATTACATGGCAAGAGCATGTCAAACAAACGAAAAAAGGAACTTTACCTCTGAAGGGACGATTAAAACAAAATATCTACTATGCCAATAGAAAAGATAAAACAGAATACCAAAAAATAACCATCCAAAAACAGATGGGACAAATAGAAACAAATAGCAAAATGGATGATTTAAACTTAACCATGTTTGCATCTACACTAGATGCGTATGGTCTAGACCTTACACTGCCCAATGCAATAAACACTAGTCACTTGAAGCTACTGAGCACATGAATAATGGTCAAGACAAATGTGATGTTCTATAGTTGTTTAAATACCCTGGTTTCTTCTAAAAAAGTAAAACATGCCACCTTTATTCCCAGCACTCAGGAAACAGAGGCAGGCAGATATCTGTGAAATGGAGGACAGCCTGGTCTATATAGCAGGTTCCAGGCTAGCTGGGGCTACAGGGAGACCTTGTCTAAAAACCAAACAAACAAACAAACAAAAAAAACAAATAAACAGAAAAGAAATAAAACACATCAATAACTTTATGCTCATTTCATGTTGAAACAATAAAGTAAACTGAGTAAAGATACACAAATGTGAATACTATTTTTTTTAACATTTTTGGTGCTGCTTCACAATTTAAAAGCATTTCAATCCCCCTAATAACAAAACTTCCAAATGATAAGAAGCAAAATAGATTGGGATATAGCTGAGTGGTACACTTGTCTATCATGTGAGGGGTAGCGATCACTGCACTGTGGGAGAGAGGGGTGGGAAAACACAAATCTGCAATCATGGTTGGTGATTTTTAATATATATCCCTCAGAAACACTATACCCAGCAAGGGCAGACTATATATTCTTAACAGAATATTACTGTAACAGACCTTAAGATGGAAAATGATTTAAGTTCAAAGGACTGAATTTGCAAAGTATATAGTTGAGCAGCATAAATGTCAATAAAGGGGTAACTACAGGGGTCCAGGTTCCATGCATGACACAGTAAGCACACTCTTCCTGTATCTCCCACTGAAATGCAGCTATCACAAATGGGCAGGACACTTGGAACAGTTATAGGAGGACTGTGAAAAGTAAATATTAGCAGTTGCATGGGGAAGACCTTAACATAGTACTGAACCAACAATAAATTTACCTTTTTATTATTCCTCCAATATCCACCAGCCGGAACTGCAGCCTGAAACCCAAAAGTGAGCATCAGTGTAGGTAAAGGGCTCCAGAAAAAAGCCTAATTCTAGTTCAAATAGTGTTGGGGGTATCCTAACAGAGAGAAGGATAAAAATCTCACATTTTTCTTTAAATTCTCCGTGTTGTTTCTAAGCAATCCCATGATAAATGTCACAGTTTGAACAGAGACCCCCAGGAACCCAAAATTCTGGATGAGATTGTTCTCTTTGAAGCAAAATCTCACTGCTTTCCACCCCACCCCCATCCTTTCATCATTTAGTGCCAGGTGCATTAACATTTGCAAGCTTAAACAAAGACCTGCCTTTTACATGTAGAACTGAAAAAGGAAGTTCTAAGAGACCAGATAATACTCAGGAGAGGGTGGAAAGGATACTCTGGAAAGCGATCCTATAAAGGATGACTGAACTCCAGGGTTCACTCACTAGGGGCACACGGAAGGATGTAACTCAAAGCAGAAAGCTATGGACTCTCAAACTGAAATAGAAGGTAAGACGACCAACCACATCCCAGATGGCCACTGAGTAGCACACACAGAACAAATCTCAACATCACTGCACACAGGCTTTCTTACTAGAAAGTTCACTAAACCTACAACTCCACAGAAAGCTCTTTGAACTTACAAGTTGAACCCAACTTGGGTTGAATACTTGATAAAACAAAAATACTTTTTTCTTTTTTGAGATAGCCTCTCAAGGTAGCCCACACTGCACCCAAGCTCATATTCCTCTTGCTTCAGTCTCCCCTAAGCACTGAGATTACAAGCATGCATCACTATGGCCATCTAAAAATGGAATCATTTCTTATGAAATTAGAACAAAACTCTGAGCCTTATAATATTAAAGTGCCATGACACAACCCAAATCTGCATACTAAAAAGGGGAAATTCTTCAACTTCTATGAACAAACACTAAATAGTAAATAGAGGTTGGAATAAACTTTAAAGACTTTGATATAGCTAGGATAAAAATGTTCCAATAACTAAAGGTAAACACTCTTGAAAGAAAAAGTACTAGCAAAGAAACAATAAGTGAATGGAAATGTAAGAATTCAAAAGTAAAACTTTAAAAACCATTGAGTACGCTCAATAGGAGCAGAATGGAAATTACAAACCAATAATGAATATACAGGAAAATTCTCAACAGAGCACTGGCAAATAAAATCCAGCAACATACAGAAAGGACTGTATACCATGCCCAAGGGGGATTTATTCTAGGAATGGAAAAGTTGCTGTCTTGGGATCTAAAGATATTTTCATACCTGGCTATGGTCCTTGTGGGGCCTGACTGTACACCTTCCCTTTTAGTTCAATGATCTCTGTACCCTTAAAAACAGCTGCCTATTCTTAAGGGGGCGGGGGGGAATAAGACAACCTGCCACTTGAAACCAGAAGCAATTGATAAAGACACATAATTACGAAGAGTTTAAAATTGAGCAGAAAAAAAAGAAATTTAAAGTTTAGTCACCACATCTTAACATTTATATTCTACTGGACAAAGTCAGGTATTGGTGGCAACTCTAGGACTCAAGAAGTAGAAGGATCACTGTAAATTCAGTCAGTATAGGCTTGAAAAAAAAAAAAAGAAAAAAGAAAAAACATTGGACAAATTAAAATTAAAATGTAAACTATTACTAGTTTGATATTGATATCATCATGTTAGACCATACAAACTCATGCTGTTCTGAAGCCTAGCCCACTGTTGTACACAAATCACAAATACATAAGAAATCCCTGGCAAGATGGACTTTTGTACAAATGAGAGGGAAGAAAACTGGTTTTAGATAGTCTCATGTATCCCAGCCTGGCCTGGAACTTGCTACGTAGCTGAGGATCTTGAACTCCTTATCTTCCTGCCTCTACCTCCCCAGTTTGGGGGAATCTTACAGTAAAATTAGCCAACTGCCAGATATAACTTATATTAATGCAAGTGAAAGAAAAATAAAACACAAGTATTTGACACTTAAGAAAAACGGAATGCTGATGCTGGAAAAATTCTGTTTTCTTATACTCTCGGGTTCTTATCTCGTGCCAGGCTTTTAAGATCTTTTCTTTTTCTGTACTAAAGCAGAATAGTGAAAATGTTTTTATAGAAAGTTGAAAAAAAAATCTATGTATTAATTTGCTTTGGGTCATTCTAGTCTCTCTGGAAAATTCATAATTAGGAAGGCCTTTCAAAGACTGTTCTAATCTCGCAGGTACACAACCACTCCATATCTGGTAAATTTAAATTCATATGTGAGGTTATGTTTTTAAAGCATATTATTTACACAATTCACTGGAATGGCTCCTTTGAAAGTTGGTGGCTCTCTTATGCAATTATGTACTTAGTAACCCTGCTCTACACAGCAGTAGAAATTCAAGTAAGAATAATTTACTGTTTATGCATAGTTATTAGAATTTTAAAGCATTTGTTTGTTCAAATTTCTAGTTTATCAGAATGTTGTATTTGACTAATTGTATACTTAATAATAATGAAAAAAAATTTATTTTAGAAGGCAGCCAAGTTTAAATTTTAACAGTTCCAAATAAGCATCAGGAGCTGCTCTTCCCCCACCTCCTTGTTTAAGAGGATTTCCATCCCTTCCCACCCATCTAAGTTTTGTTGTGAAATTAACAATTCTTGTTTTAAACATCTATTGGAATATTGGAGATGGACTTAAATTACAACTACAGAACTTTACTTCTGTAAGGTGCTGTTAGAAACATTAAGTCTGTTTAACACTGAAGAAGCTGAGGTACACAGAAATTAAGACTGTCAAATTTGAAAGAATAAAAACTACTTTTTAAAGTATTTTATTATTTTTCTTTTTTGTGTATGAGTGTATTGTCTGCATGTATGTAAGTGCACCTGTGTTGTGCAATGCTTGAGGAGGCCAAAAGAGGGCAGCAGATCCCCTGGAACTGGAGTTATAGACAGGTGTTAGTCACCATGCAGGTGTTGGGAATTGAACCAGAGTCCTCTGCAAGAGCAGCCAGTGCTCTTAACCACTGAACCATCTCTCCAGTCCCCAAAATTAGTTTTTAATATAAAATATTAAGCATTGCTGGGCTTGGTGGTATACGCCTTTAATCCCAGCACTGGGGAGGTAGAGGTAGGCGATATCTGTGAGTTCAAGGCCTGCTGGTCTACATAGTGAGTTCCAGGCCAGCTGGGGCTACAGGGAGACCCTATCTCAAAAAGATTAAAAAAAAAAAATTAAACATTAGCAGGCAACAGGACTCACAGCAATGCCTAGAGACCATATGTTTTCTATACCAAAAAAGTCATTTTGGGGCTGGGGATATAGAACAGTTGGAGAGTGCTTGCCTAGCATGCACAAAACACAAATTTGATTCCCAATACCTCATAAACTGTATGCGGTAGTACACACCCCAAATCTCAAAACTGGGGGAGGCAGAGGCAAGAGGATCAGGAGTTCAAGGTCCTCTTCAGTTACATAGTGAGTTCAAAGCTAGTCTAGGATACATGAGATTACCCCCAAAAAGTCTTTTTGCCAGGTATGGTGGCTCATGCCTTTAGTCTCAGGACTTAGAAGGCAGAGGTAGATAAGATTTCTGTAAGCTCGAAGTCAGTTAGGCATACATAGTGAGACCCTGTCTAAAAAAAAAGTCATCTTTAATATTCATGTACAGGAAAGCAATCAACTTGGTGAGCAAATTTTTACATAAACGCAAGCAGTATCTTCCTATAAGAGAACAAAAAGTCCATTCACTTTTAGTTTCTTTGCCACATTATTTAAAAATCATCTGATATGCGTTCCTCAGGGGTTTTAAAGGCCCAGCTAGCCTGGAACTTACTATGTAAACCAGGGTGGCCTCAATCTCACAGAGGTCCACCTGCCTCTGCCTCCCAGAATGCTGGAATTAAATGTGTCTGCCATCACGACAGGCTGAATTCCTCTATTTTTAAAGTGCTCATTTTCTTGGTTACAGGCTACCTGCAATTATCTCGGATTATGTTTTACAAATTCAATGGCCTGTACCTGTACTAAAAGACCTTTTGAATCATACCACAAAAAATTCTATTTGGCCACATTGGAATTTCACTGTATTAAATTCAAATTAAAAAAAAAAATCAAGTCAAATCCCATTGCAATAAGCTGTAAAGGACTGTCCAAATTCTTTTATTGCCTTAGAATTTATTGCATTAAATATTATTAGAAATAACTAAGCCACCAGCTGAGGCCTGGGAATCATGAGGTTACACAACAGTTTTTGGTGATGTAGAGTTGGCCTATACACAAGTTTCAAATGATAACAGTGCTCATTGGGAGGTTAGGCTTTATATACTTCTGAGATGGAAGACAAGGAGGGAATGAGGAGCAAAGAAAACAGAAAAGGCTAGGTTGTGACTATAGAAATAAAAAGAAGTAGAAGCAATCTTCCCCTGTGGCAAAAAGGCTTTTGCAACACTTTTTCCCACTGATAGATTTACATGTCTTCACAGACAGTTGCCATTACTCAATAAAGGCTGGAAATTAACACACATGTGAAGGCCAGGCAGGCTGCCATATCAGACTCTTGTCTGTCACTACCAAAACAAACAAAAGAAACCACAGAGTAAGACCCTTTCCTAGGAAGAAATGTCAAACCCTCACACACTTAGGAACCCCCTCCTCTTCAAATGTGCTAGCTCTGAGGAGAAGTTCAAAAGGAGCTGTCAGGAGTTTTCTTCTTGAAAAAAAGTCTACCCATGAAAGAATCCCCTGATATCAAACAGTGTTTCAATGATTGCAAACCAAGTCTCCCAACTCTCCAGAACTCCTTAACTTTTGTGTAGAAACAGAGAAAAGAAAATTACCTGCTCATTAGAAAGAAAATAAGTGACTACATAAATAAATACAACCACATCTGATTTCCTGGGTACCAGAGACCACAGAGAAAAGAAACTCATTTTCAGCAGTGTGTTTCCTTCACTATTTGCAAATAGCTGGCTGATTGGCAGCTACAATATATGAAATAAATAACCATTTCAAAGACCAAGTGTCATGTTCCCTGGTAAGTAACAAAAATGAACATTATCCACCCTCCCCATCCAGTTTATGGAATTTAGCAGGAGAATAGGTTTATTGGCTATTTGATTGCTTGATATGTTATGAGGACGTTTTCTGTGATAGTGTAGTTATTACTGAGGTTAGATAAGAAAATCTCCTTTCTCACAGGACATTAGTATTAAGAGTTACATATTCACAAGAAGGATCCAAAATGAGTATTTCTGAAGCAAGTGAAATGTGACAAGAAATTGTGAAATGGGGAATGATGAGTGTACCTAATAATCTTTCTTCAAGGAAAATAAACAACCTGATCTTCCAATTCAATTTATCATGAGCCAAGATGCAAACTAGTGCATCTCAAATGCACATCCTGATATTGCCCACTTTTAGAAAACCAATCTAAAAATCAGCGCATCTGATGTTAACATAAAACCTTTATACAGATTTACCTACTGGCCTTAAAAGTTCTTCTCTTCCAGCTGGGGGTGGTACATGACTATAATCCCAGCACTTAGGGATGTGGGCAGGAGAATCAAGACTTCAAGGCCAGCCTTGAAGTACTAAAGCCATATACTGAGTTTGAGAATACCCTACACTATGTAAAACCCTATCTTTTTTTTTTTTTTTTTTCATCGCCTCTTTGAGACAGGGTCTCCCTGTAGCCCCAGCTGTCCTGGACTCACTATGTAGAGCAAGGTGGCCTCAAACTCACAGAGATCTGCCTCCCAAGTGCTGGGATTAAAGTCAAGCATTACCACACCTGGCATGAGACCCTATCTTTTTTTTTTTTCTTATTTTTTTAATTTTTAATAACTACATGATTAGAAGAAGCATTTCATTACAGATTTAACATATTCAGTAACACACTCCAGAGTAAGACTACATCTCTTTCACAAGTGGCTGCATGTTTCCAGGTTCACAGTTGAGTTTATAATATTGAACTTAGTATAAGCTCTGTAAGACATAAAATTGAATGAGTTTTTTAACCTTTAAAAAAGATCTCCATTTCATTTTAGAATATATTGTTCCTTGTAGAAAGACTCATTGTTTTTTCTACTAACACTGAGAAGTTGGCGCATGCATTTCTAATCTGTATGCATCTGATTATTACTAGTCATAATCGGTTGCACTTGGATCCTTGGCGCCTGTGTATGTCTATGACGTCATCGGGTAGATTTCAATGGTAATGTTTATCACCTCTACTAATTAGCATGATGTAAATTTGCATGCTTCCTCCTGAAATATAATACATTTTTTAAAATTTGTTGATTTTTTTTTTGTGTGTGTATATATCACACAGAACATCCCAAACCATCTTATTCAACTATACACCCACTTCCCAGATGGCGCCCTCCCATAGCCTCCCTCCCCCAACCAGAGCCCTTATACTCTGATATCCCTGCTACTGTCTGCTGTGTTGACGACACCCCAGCCAATCCCCACTACTTGCCCTTCTGGTGAATCTAGTCAGCCTATCTAGAGGTCTTTGTGTTAGGAGGGTCAGCTCTTCCTCTTCTATCATCAATCAGTTGTCAATACTCCTTTAGATAAGATTAGGGTCTGCTGTTCATTTTCCCAGTTCTATGCTGGGTTACTATTTGGGAGTCCCTTTGGTCACCCTGACCAACAACTCAAAAGAAGGTATCTCCTATCTGGCATTGTTGCTTGTTATGTTGTCTTTAGCTATGCATATGGACTCTTTAAGAAATTATATTGACTCCTTTAATCTTTGGTTATACTTTCCTTTTGGGTGTTTAAGGCCATACAGTTGGCCCAGATAAACCAATTTATTTTTACTCTTAAGTTTGTTTGAGGATCTGTTCCTCAGGTGTCACATGGGCTTGGGAGGAGCCCCTGGCTCCTTTCTTTTACCAGTTCTGCCTATTTGAAGATAAGTCATAGGTCCTGCTCGACCATGGTTGGCTTCTCTTGGAAACATGGAGGAAGTGATTCCTCTGTGTTGACCCTCCTCTTTGCAGACTGGACACTGGTTCAAGATGAGACCCTATCTTAATTAATAACTAAATGATTCAAGCCAGATATGTTGGCACAAAGCTTTAATCCCAGCACTCCAGAGGCACAGGCAAGAGGGCCACTGCAAGTTCAAGACCAACTTGGTCTACACAGGGAAGTCCAAATGAGCCAAACTACAGAGTCTTTCTTGGCTGATTTATTGACCTTTAATCCCAGCACTCAGGAGGCAGAGGCAGGTGGATCTTTGTGAGATCTAGGAGAGCCTGGGATGGTCAAATAAATAGCAAGTTCCAGACCAGCTGAAGCTACAGGGAGACCCTGTCTCAAAAACTAACAACAACAACAAAAAGAAAAGAACTTCAATATTTCTTCTTGTGTACCCGTGTTTTGGGCGTATACTGTCTTTTACCTGAGTGAGTGACGTGTGTGTGTGTGTACCTTGAAACACATGCACTTAAATCTGAAGCATGTACTATCCTCGTCTATTTAAAACCTCACTAGTTGCTTCAACAACAAAAAGAGTATAGACATAAACCTGTACTAAAGGGCAAAAGGTAATGGCACTAATGTAGGTAGTTCATGCTCAGGTAATATTCAAATATTTGCAATGAAAGTATGAAGATTTAAATATGAAGTTTTAGGATAAATATCCTTAAAACTGAACTTCGGTTTTAAGGATATTTATAGCATGTGTCCATGTCCAGTCTTGCAGAACTCCATCTTCCTCCATCTCATTTGTAATATAAACTGCTCTTAAAACACTTTAATACACTGTAACTGGGATACTTCTTTTACACAGTGCCTATCAAGCAGCAATCAATACCCTAATACAAAGATGCTGATTCCATTACCACAAAAACCTGTGCAAGCAGCTAGCTGCTGAACAAAGAACACAGCTTTCATCAGGTTTATTCCCAACATGTCTCCACTCTGTTTGATGAAACATTTTGCTTGGATGCACAAATAGAAGTTGGGGAAGAAATAATGGCATTTGAAGTAACATTTAAGAAGCTTTAATTATAAAGAAAGTTTGAAAGACAGAGCTAAAATTAATTTCTTTACACTTATAGGATGCTTATCTTTTACTGTCAAATCCATCTGTTCATATGGAATCAAAATGCTGCACTTGATGCTTTATAAACTGCTATGACCTTAGATGTTTATATTACAGTTCACCACTTATGACTAAAATGATATAGCAAAAAGGTATGAAAAAGAATGAAAATTAAGCACTAGCCGAAGAATGGAAGAAATAGGAAACTGGGACAAAAACAAAAACAAAAACAAAAACAATCCACTATTTAAAAAATCTTCAGAACAAAAATTTGTAACTTTCTTTCTAAATTTTACATCAAAATAAAGACTTGTTCAGTCTTTTCATACAGTTATTACATTTATCTTCCCTTGTGTCATTATTATGATCTGAGACAATAAGAGTTAAAATATAATTAATAAGAATAGAGATCTGTCTGTATACAATGGCACGTTATTGTGTCTAAAACCAATTCTCCTTGTCTTTTCTTTCACTATTTTCACAGACTAAAGCTGCAATACATCCTTTCTCGACCAGCTTTAATCATGTTCACAACTATGGTTGCTATGACAACAGGATGCAGCTTATCTGTGCTGTTTTCATTTTCCCCCATTTGGGTTGCCATAACAACACAATTTTTCTTCTTTTCTCCAATATTTAACTTTATTTTAGGTCTATAGTCTTAAGGACACTGGATTTCCCCATAAGGAAAGAAAATAATAGAATTTATATAGAAATTTTCCTTAAATAGTTAACATGCAATTTTAAAATCTTTTGGAGGAAGAGTTACTTTCATAAAGACTTTCCTCATATATAAACAAACAAGATCTGGGCTAGAGAGATGGTTCAGTGGTTAAGAACATTTGCTGCTCTTGCAGAGGACCTGAGTTTAGTTGCCAGTACTTACACTGGGCAGCTCACAACTGCACACACCTCCAGCTTCAGGAGACCCAACACCTCTTCTGGCCTCCCTGAGTACCCAAAACACACATACACATGGCAGATGCTCACAGAGACACATAAATAAAACTAAATCTTAAAAAAATAAAAAATAGGGGCTGGAGAGATGGCTCAGTGGTTAAGAACACTGGTTTTTCTTGCAGAAGACCCAGGTTCAAATCCCAGCACCCACATGGCAGCTAACAACTGTCCGTAACTCCAGTTCCAGGGGATCCGACGGCCTCTTCTGTCCTCTGTGAGCAATGCATGACATGGGTGCACTTACCTACATGCAAGCAATACACTCATACACATAAAAAAAAAAAACAACCCAACCACCCTGATATCTAATATCTGATAACAGTGACTGATTTTGGTACATAGTTCTCCAATCAAAACATAACATTACTATCACAACTATGAGCTGTGAGTGTCCATAAATACCTGTCCCAAGTAGAACCATCAAGAACAAAGACAGTTCTATACCACATCCTTTACTGTGCTATTTCATCCTCAATGTAAGAGCACCACAAATATAATAGTGAGCTTTATACTAGATAACCTCCATTTAACCTCATGTTCAAGTTTTTCTGTGGTAGAATTCTGCAGAAAATTATAGTTTAAATACCTTTATAGCATAACTTGAGTATTTTTTTTTTAAATCACTCATAGGGCTGAGCATAGTGAAACACGCATGTAATCCATGCACTTGGGAGGCAGAAGCAGGTGGATCTCTGTGAGTTTGAGGCCAGTCTGGTCTACCTAGTGAGTTCTAGGCCAGCTGGGGCTACAGGGAGACCGTCTCAAAAGAAAAAAAAAAAAAAGAAAAAAATCACTCATAGATGGGGCTGGAGAGATGGCTCAGTGCTTAAGAGCACTGTCTGCTTTTGCAGACCTGGGTTCAGTTCCCAGCACTCACATGACAGCTAACAACCCTCTGTAACTCCAGTTCCAGGGGATTTGATTCCCTCTTCTGGCCTCTATGGGCATTGTACAACACAAATGCACTTACCTACATGCAGCCAAAACACTCATACACATAAAATAAAAATAAATAAAAAATTGTAAAACTTCATTCAAAGGAAAAAAGCTCATGTATAATGATCAAAGAAAAAGCTGTTATTGTTCAAAATTGGAAATATAACATTTTTAAAAGTATTTAGGGGCAGGCAAGATGACTAAGAAAGTAAAGGCACTTGCTGCCAATCATGACAACCTGAATTTCATCCCTGGATCTCACACAGTGGAGAGGAACAACACCCTCACGTTGTCCCGACTTCCACATGTACGCCAATGCTTGAACATGCATGGATACACGTATGCACACACATACAAAGGGACGGAGAGAGGGAGGGAAGGAGGTAGGTTAGGTTAAAAAAAGTTAAAAAAAGAAAAAGAATTTTGACTACTGTATTACCATATCTGTTCCCAGAACTATCATGTTAGGATATGTGGGCATAAAAAGAGATAACAGTGCAAAAAAAAAGTATCTTGAATATCTTATCACTAAGTTAAGATCCTCTGTAACTTCAATCAGCTAACAAAGATAATCAAAAACTTATCCCATCATGTAAATAGTCATGAATACATACATAGCTACTCCTTACAAATAAAGTATAGAAATATTACTCCTATTTAAGGAAAAATATATGTTACTAAATTTCCCATTAGTCCCCTGCAGGCATAGAGTAGTATTTTTGCTAGAGAGAATTTTCACATATTAATTTAACAAGGTACATTTTAATTTAATCACAGCCGAGAAAATTTAATAAATTTTGCAGTATGCAATGAACTGAAAAGTACAATTTATTTAGCCAAACTAAGGTCTTTCTTATCAGTAATTTTCTTAAGTTCATTTTGTTATTTCAGTGATTTTTTGTTTTTTTGTTTTTAAGATTTGTTTTGTGCCGGGTGTGGTGGAACATGCCTTTAATCCCAGTCCCAGCACTCGGGAGGCAGAGGCAGACACAGGGGAATCTCTGAGTTTAAGGCCAGTCTGGTCTACATAGTGAGTTCCAGGCCAGCTGGGGCTGCAGGGAGAAACGAAAAGAAAAAAGAAAAAGATTTATTTTTCATTTTATTTTTGTGTATTTGCACCTGTATGTGTTTATGTGCAGGTGCCCTCAGAGGTCAGAAGAGGGCATCAGATCATTTACAGCTATAGTTACAGATGGTTGTGAGCCACCTAAAATGAGTGCTAAGAAGCAAAACTGCAGTCCTCTGGAAGAACAGCAAGCACTCTTAACCACTGAGCCATCTCTCCAGCCAGGACAGATTTTTTTTTTTTTAAATGTGTATGAGTGTTTTGCCTACATGTAAGTGCACCAGTGTTGTGGAATGCCCACAGAAGCTAGAGGAGAACATTGGATCCCCTGGAACTGGTCTTACAGACAGTTGTTAGCCACCACGTGAGTGTTGAAACCTGAACCATGGTCCTCTGCAAGAGCAACCAGTGCTCTTAACCACTGGATTAGTTAACTCCAAGCCCTGGATTGGATTGATTTTCTTTTAGACAGGATCTCATTCTGTAGCCCAGATTGACCTGAAACTCACTTTTTGACATAGGCTGGCACTGAATTTACAGGATTTCTCCTGCCTCAGTGCTGGGATTACAGTAAGCTATCATTTATTTATTTATTTATTTATTTATTTGTATTTTATGTGTATGAGTGCTTAGCCTGCATGTATGGAAATTCACCATGTGTGTGCAATACGTACAGAGGACAGAAGAGGGTATCAGATCCCCTGGAACTGGAGTTATGGACAGGTGTTAGCCACCATGTGGGTGGCTGGGAACCAAACTCAGATCCTCTGCTGAGCCATCTCTCCAGCTCCACACATGTGGCTCTTAAGTTCATTTGTTAAGGAAATAACAGATTGCATTGCATTTTAGCCTTTTAAGGAGAATGATTCATACATATTAAAAATACAAAAACATTAAAGGCCTAATAGAAGGGAATAGCAACAGAGAGGATGTTCAAAGAAAAGAGAGCACATCTAAAGGCACTAGCCTATAACTCCAGTTATTTTGAAGGCTGTGGCAGGAGGATCCTATGCTCAAAGCCTGCCCAAGCAATCTCTCAAAACAAAAAGTACAAAAAACCAGAGATATAGCTCAGCAAAATGCTTGTCTAGTATAGTGGGAGGGAAGGGGGGAAGGACAAAAGGAAGGACAGTAGATTAGGGCAAACAGACTTCAATGATAGGTACCCTACCTAGACCCTCAAATGAAAATTGAACAGAAGCTAGTAGGTCCCACTCCAAGCAAGATGCACTGTATTACAGAAAAATCATATGAATTTAGGTGCTAATGCTGCTGGAATAAAGCAAGGCTGGGTGGCCGTGATGCACTTTGACAGGATCAGTAAATGACTATTACTTGTATGTCACAGCATTCTTAGTAACTTCTCTGGGGTTGTCTATATGAGTGCAAATGCATTCAGATCTCTGCTCTTGCTGCTAGCACCTGCTGGAACTCACTGATGTGACACATCTAGCTGTGTACTCCATAGGGAATTACAGCTCTGGGACAGGTCCTTAACTCTTCTTCTCAAGAGTATATACCCTGTCCAGACAGTAAGAATTTAAACCCTGGGCTAAGGGCCCTTTTTGTTTCTCCTGTTAGATTAAGAGGTAGCTTGCTTTGTCTTACAGACAACTTGTCAGTCTATGACTATTTTGTGGCAAGGAGGAAAATGGAAGAACCATTTTATTTAATACTCAATTGAGAATTTTTTTGTTTTTGCTTTTTGGAGACATCATATGGCCCAGACTAGCCTTAACCTTACTATATAACCTAGGATAACCTCAAACTCCTGCAATCATCCTGCCTCAGGTTCCAATCATCTTGCTTGAGGTTCCAGAGTGCAGAAATTATAAGCAATTACAGGTGTGTGCCACCATACCCGGCTTATTGAGTCCTTAAATGGACAAAAATTCCTTTCTCAGGAATGAACTAGTGTCCCCAACAGACAAGTTGCATGATATAAAAAGGGTGTGTTTCCTTTTTGCCCAATGGCTAACGGGTAAGAGTCCTATATGTATATAAGACAGCAACATGTTCTCTACCTACAAAGATACAAAATAAGCCGGGTGTGGTGGCGCACGCCTTTAATCCCAGCACTCGGGAGGCAGACGCAGGCAGAGCTCTGTGAGTTCAAGGCCAGCCTGGTCTACATAGTGAGTTCTAGGACAGCTGGGGCTACAGGGAGACCCTGTCTCAAAAAGACCAAAAAAAAAAAAGATACAAAACAGTATCTTTATTGAAGATCCTTATCAGTGTGGCAATTATATCTAAAAATGCCCAATTTTTAAAATTTATACTTAATATACTCTATTGCTATCTAAACCATTCACACATTGAAAGAATGATTATAAAAAATGATAAATTAGCCAGGTATGGTGGCCCATGCCTTTAATCCCAGGACTCGGGAGGCAGAGGCAAGTGGATCTCTGTAAATTCAAGGCCTGCCTGGTCTTCATAGCAAGTTCCAGGCCAGCTGGAGCTAGAGGGAGACTCTGTCTCAAAAAGACCAAAATAAATAAATAAATAATAATAATAATAATAAATTACCTTAGATCTCCACAACTAGCCATACCAAAAAAAAAAGGTCTTCTAAACAGATTAAGATGAAAATATTTCTCTACCTAAACAATATCCATATTCAAAATGTACTAGGTAGATTCCTGAGTATACCCTTAGCTTCAGAGGGGCATGATGAACACTATACAGATCTGCATTACTCTGGCTATGCTTCCTCAAGGGATTACTTCCTTACACAACTGTATTTCAATGATTTATGAAATTTGAAGAGAAACAAGGGCCAGCAAGATGGCTCAGCAGATAAAGTCCCTTGGCACACAAGCCTGGCAACCTGAGTTCAATTTCTGGAACCTACATCAAGATGGAAGGAGAGAATAGACTCCATAAAATTGTCCTCTGACTTCCACAGGTGTGCCATGGCATGTGTATACCCCTACCCCCACAATAATAATGCATTTAAAAAACATATTTAAAAGAGAGACACAGAAAAGGCAAAAACTCAATACTGCCACAGTGAGTTTCAACTCTTGTGTGAAACCAGCTGATTTCCAAAGTGGAGTATGTACATGCCATGAAGCAGGTACTTTGGAGTGTAAGGGGAAATAACAGAAGTACTCAAATTAAATTTTTAGCTGAAAAAAGAAATTAGGGGTTGGGGATATAGCTTTACCGGTTTAGTGCTTACTTAGTATGTACAAAACCCTGAGTTCAATCCCCAGCACCACATAAACCAGGTCTGAAATCCCAGCACTTGGAAGGTAGAAGGAAGAGAATCTGGAGTTCAAGGTCATCTTTAGCTACCCTCCAAGTTCATGGACAGCCTGAGATATGAGAGATCCTGTCTCAATCCCTCTCTCTCTCATAGAAAGGGGAAGGAGGAGGAGGAAGAAGAGGAAGAGGAGGAAGCAAAGGAGTAAAAAAAAAGTTATTCGTTTCTATTTTTTTGTGATACAGATTGACAATGGTTCTCTTGATCTCATATTACTTGGTCAAATGTCACTTATAAGTAAGTCAGATGGAAGACTCAAGGTCCATAAGAGTAGCAAATGGATTCTTTTGTTATCCAGCCTCCTGATATATTGAAAACAAAACAACCCACTCTGGAGGTTGGAGAGATGACTCAGTATGGTAAAGCGCCTGCTATGGCGCATGAGAACCTGAATCTGGACCCCCAGGACCCACACAAAAGCTGGGTGCAGATATGCCTACCTATAACACCAGTACTGAGAGGGAGGGCAGAAACAGGTAGATCCAGGAGCTCACTGATCTATCAGCCTACATGAAGCAGCTCTGTATCAAAAAAAGATAAGACAAAGTAAGAATAAGGCTATTTTGGCATAATTTAGAGATATATATTGATTTATATTTGCCCTACAAATTGTACATATTATATGTTGTATATATTATGCCTTTTAAAAAATATGCCTTTATATAGCAGCTAATTAAGCTAAGGCATGAATATAATTTATAATTTGTAAATAACAAATAAAAATACCGAGCTGGGGCAACGGCTCAGTGGGTAAAGTGCTTGCTATGCAAGCATAAGGACCTGCGTTCAGATCCCTAACACCGACATAAAAGTCACACATGGCTGCACATGCAAGTAACCCAAGCTCTGTAAGGGAGGGAAACTGGGGCAGGTTCAGTGACTGACCATGTCTCAAAAAATAAGGTGGTGGGGGTGGAAAGATGGCTCAACAGTTAAGAAAGCTGGCTGGCTGCTCTTGCAGAGGACATGAGTTTGGTTCCCAGCACCCACATGGCAGCTAACAATCATCCCTAAATCAAGCTCTGGGGGATCTGATGCCCTCGTCTGGTCTTGGAGGACATTGTGTGCATAGGTGCACTTACATATAAGCAGGTAAAGCATTCATACACATAAAATTGTTTTTAATTAATAATTTAAAAAATAAGGTGGCAAGCCAGGTGTCATAGTGAAAGTCTTTAATCCCAGCACTCAGAGGCAGAGGCAGGCAGATCTCTGTAAGTTCAAGGCCAGCCTGGTCTACATAATGAGTTCCAGGTCAGCTGGAGCTACAGGGACTCCCTGTCTCAAAAAGACTCCCCCCAAAAAAGTGTCAATAGAGGAAGATATTCAAAGTCAACCTTTGTCCTCTGTATGTGCACAAATAGGTGAGTGTGTGTACATACACACACACACACACACACACACACACACACACACTCACACAAACACTTAGAATGAGTGGTCAAAATATGTTTCAGATGAGTTAGTAGGCTACCATTTAGACAGCAAGTTTCTTGGATTTGTTTTTTATATAATTTAGCAAATTAAGTGAACATTGCCATTTGTGTAGTTCGGAATCAGTGCCAGCTAATACCTACTGGGGGTGCTTTGTAAAGCCTGACCCATGAAAGCTGAAAGTATACTAAAAAATAAGGATAAATTCCTTTTTTTTTTAAATATAACAATTAACCCACATAATTTACTAACTTAAACCTTAAAATATATATGCAAAGAGTACTACATTTTGGTATTATAAATTCTTCTATTTGATAATTTGGCCTCTTGCTCCAAAGATGATCAAACTTTATATATTACAAAGTAATAAATTTTGGAAAAAGTTTTCATCAGGTATGGTGGTACATGCCTTTAATCCCAGCACTTGGGAGTCAGAGGTGAGTGATCTCTGTGAGATGGAGGTCAGCCAGGTCTACAGAGTATGATCCAGGCCAATAGGTCCTACAGAGAGACCCTGTCTCAGGAAAAAAAACAAAACAGGGTAGGGCATAGTGCTGCACACCTTTAATCCCAGCACTCAGGAGGCAGAGGCAGGCAGATCTCTGTGAGATTGAGGAAGCCAGCTGGATCTCCATAGTCTACTAGGGCTACAGGAAGACCCAGTCCCCAAAAAAAAAAAAAAGAAGACAAAAAAAAGGTAGTTTCCCATCCCACTTTAATGTATTTCTTTTGAGAAACACTTTTCTAAAGTTATACCAATAAATCCATGTTATATACAGATTTATTTCAGGAAAAATTCTTTAGGTAAAGTTGTTATAAAAACTTTAAAAATCAAAAGAAGGGCCGGGCATGGTGGCGCACGCCTTTAATCCCAGCATTTGGGAGGCAGAGGCAGGTGGATCTTTGTGAGTTCGAGGCCAG
>NW_008348586.1:1569755-1609556 GCF_000622305.1 Nannospalax galili | reverse complement strand
AAATGAGCAGAGAAGGAATTTTCCATTATTTCCTAATTGCAACGAGAAAGCGAGAGAGAGAGAGAGAGAGAGAGAGAGAGAGAAAGAGAGTTCAAATGCTTATTAAGTAGTTTGTCTCAGAACTGCTGATGCAGCTCAGTGGTAGCACATTTGGCAAGCATGCAAGAGGCCCTAGGTTCCAACCACAGCACTGTAAAAAAAAATAGTGGGGGGGCACACAATAAAGTGTGCTTGTGTTATATCCAACTGCTTCTTAACTTTAAAGTGGGGACTGGTGAGATGGCTCAGCAGTTACGAGCACTGACTGCTCTTGCAGAGGACCCAGATTTGACTCTCAGCACCCACATGGCGGCTCAATCATCCATAGCTCCAGTTCCAGGAGAATCCAGTGCCTCTTCTGACCTCTGCAGGTACTGCACAACATGATGTACTTATACACATGCAGGCAATACATTCATACACATAAAAGCAAATAAAATATTTTTTAATTAAACAAAGCCATCTTTCTTAGTCAAAGGATTTCAAATTTTAATTTTCAGGGGTTGAGGAGATAGCTTAGTTTGTAAAAGGCCTTCTGCGCAGGCATGAGTACTGAGTTTGGATCCCCAACATCCACATAAAAGCCAGGTGTGGCTGCAGGAAAACCATCTCAAAATAAATAATAAAGTGGAAAATGATAGGAAAGACACCAGATATCAACCTCTGGCCTTCACATACATGTGTATACACACACACACACACACACACACACACACACACACACATTTAGTTACCTTGTTTTGGTGTTGGGAATTGAACTAGGGACTCATGTATGCTAAGCACAAACTCTATCACTGAGCTATACCCCTAGCCCAGTATTTAGTTTTTGGAAATGACTTCACATTTTTGTTTCTATGAATAATTAACTTGATTCCTAATTATTTTATTTTTAAGTACTTGTTCTTGAATTTGACAAGCTATCTCTAAACTTCCTATGCAGATATAAAAAGCCACAAGTAGCTAAGAAAAACAGTATGGTCTGAGAGCTTACACGATGTAAAGAAGGCAGCATGCTACTGATAAAGGCTAAATAGGGACCAGTGAGGTAACTGTAGGTAAAGGTGCTTTCAGCTAAGCCTGAGCACCTGAGTTTGATTCCTAGACATTCACATGGTGGAAGAAGAGGCAAGTTGTCCTCAGACCTCCACAGTGGCATTTGGATTATGTATACACATACAAACACAAATAAGTAAATGAAATTTTAAAATTTTTTTCAAATTCTTTTTTAAAAAGGGATAAGCAGAACAGAATGAGTCCGAAACACAGCAATGTATGTTAGGACATGACATGATGAAGAGTGCACTGCAGATCAGTAGAGAATTCAAATTCTTCAAAAAAATCATGTTGGAGATGACTAATGTCCATATGAAAAAAAAATGTAATGGAATTCCTTCCTCATATCAAATACACAAAAATATCCATTCTACAGCAACAAAGTTCTAAATGTTAAGGGCAAAGCTACAAAATATCTAGTAGGAAATATGAGGTTATTTTTATAACCTTAGGGTAAGGAAGGCTTTAAGTCACTAAAGCACTAAACAGACACATGCATCCACATACCTAAATTCACCTATAACATCCAGTCGAAGAAATGCAAGCTCAACCCCAAGTAAAACAAACAAACCAAAAACAAAACAAACAAAAACTCAAAGAGTTCTGCCAGGCTTAGACTTAAGAAATATGGGCTCCAATGCAGTATGTCATCACCTGTGCCACTGGACAAGTTCCACAGGTCTTTGGGTATCCATTTGTTGCTTTTTTTTTTTTTTTCTTTTTCTTTTAAAGAAAAGAGTATTCCATGACATGTTTTACTGATAACACATAAAACTTGTTTTCCAAGCATCATATGGGATTTGTTAAGTTAAAATTCTACCTAGTTCTTTTGGTCAGGGTGTACCACTCATATAAAAAGTCACGAACGACCTTTGTTGAATGAGTTAAGTAGGTAGAGAGCATTCCCAGTACTGATACCTTAAGAGAATGCAGAAAAAGAGAAGATAAATGTTTCCCTGATATCCCAGAACTTCAGAATATAAATAACTACATGCTTACAGTGTTTAAGGCTGACCTTGATAGAATAGGGCTTATTTCAAGTGCTCCTAGGTGTAAAGCTCACTCACTGGGGTAAACTGACCTTGCTGGGCATTTGCTTGGTCATACCATTTCTCTAATAAAACTGATAAAAGCAGACAGATCCTGGAACTATCAGTAGGATAGGAATCAAAGGACTTAAGTGTATCTATCCACATATTCCTGACAAGTAAAATTCCATCATTGTAGACAGGGATAAATTGTGGCTTCTTGCATGAGTAGCTAAGGGAATGAGGATATTAAGAACAAAATGTTCTAGTAGGATTTTTTTTTTTAAATAACCACCAGCCAAGTGGTCTCTACCATTTTCTGTGACACTATCAAACAACATACTCAACATTTCGTTAGCTTCTCAAAATGACATTTTATGGTGAAGCTTGAACCTTATAGTCAGACTGTTATTAAAATTGTCATAACTAAACTGGGCGTGGTGGTGCAGACCTTTAGCCCCTGCACTTCGGAGGCAGAGGCAGGCTGATCTCTGTGAGTTCAAGGCCAGCCTGATCTACATAGTGAGCTCCAGGACAGCTGAGGCTACCGGGGAACTCTGCCTCAAAAAGACCAAAAAAAAAAAACAAACTCACCTGTCATAACTAGTTATATTGAAATGATAATTATCAACAACAGAGACCTAATAAAACTACATTACAATCTCAGCACTTGGGAGGCAAAAGCAGGTGGATCTCTATGAGTTCAAGGCCAGCCTGGTCTACATAATGAGTTCCAGGTCAGCTGGGGCTACAGGAAGACCTGTCTCAACAAAACGAAACAAACAACATTACAAAAAAATTATAAATAAGGCTAGTTTGGGGGCATTAACCATTAACCTAGACTCCATGGATAGGATTCAAGGATTGCTAAGATACCTCAGTTGTGTGCAAAATATATGTGCATGGATGGGGAAGAAATATTGCAGCATACAAAAGATTTTCAGAGCAGTTCAATACCAAAAAAGGTTAAAAAGCCTTGAATTTGATGACCTTCTAGATACCTTGAGTTTATGACTCCATGAAAAATTGATGACATTTTCAATAAGGCGTACAACAGACACATCAAAACTAGACTATGATTCCTTCTAATTCATCGTACTTATCTTTAACCCAACTTCAATGAAAGTCAGTCTCACTTTAAAATAAAATTTTAGAGGATGAGGATGTATAGTTTAGCAGTCCAGTACATGCCTAGCACATGCAAGGCCTGGGCTCAGTCTTCAGTATCCTTTAAGTCCCACAGTTTAGTTAATTCAAAATTCAATATCACTCTTCCATTTTAAATCTTTTATTCCTACCCTCAGTTTATCTATTTTAAAAAATATTTTATTTATTATTTTTATTTTATGTGTATGAGTGTGGCGGATATGAACTGTCGTTAACTCCAGTTCTAGGGGAATCCAAAGCCCTCCTGGAACTGGAGTTACGGATGGTTCGTAGCTGCCATGTGGGTGCTGGGAATCAAACCCGGGTCCTCTGCAAGAGCAGTCAGTGCTCTTAACCACAGAGCCATCTCTCCAGCCCTGTATCTCACTATTTTTAAAATATTTTATTTTTTTATTTTTATGTGTATGAGTGTATTTCCTACATGTATGTAAATACACCCATGTCATTCAATGATCCTGGAGGTCAAAAGAGAGCATCGGATCCCCCTGAAGTGGAGTTAGACGTGCTGGGAACCAAACCCAGGTTCTCTGAAAGAGCAGCCAGTGTTCTTAACCACTGAGCCATTTCTCCAACCCCTATCTTGCTATTTTTTAAGCTCCTCTAAACACTCAAATTTTGACTATACAATATTTTATTCCCCAATAAGAGAATTTCTATTTGGGCTCTTCCACAAGATACCACTCTCTAGATCCTGAGTACATTTTCTAATCAACTGAAAACAAGATATGACTCCTACTGCTAATTAATTTGGACTGTTAGTTCAAACTCATCAATCCTTAAGCTAATGAAAAAAACTATCAGTGTGACGAAAATTTAGTAACTAATTGTTACCCCATTATAGATACCTAATTTTAAAAAAGACAAAACTTACTAACAAGAACTATAATTTACCAACAACCTCGCATAAGAAATTACAGTTCTGCTGACTGGCAAGTAATTTGCAAGGGCAGATGAGTATAGCTACATAAATATCCACCTGCCCATACTAGCAGTAATCAGGGCGCGAAATTAGACTTCTTATTTAAAAAGAAGCTGATCCAAGGCTGTGATTTAGTCAGGGAAGCAAATACTAAGGTCATCCTCTTCTCTCTGATGTTTATAGCATTTCTAATAAAAGAAGCAGAGGAGGAGGGCCAACTAGCTAACTTTTATAAAAGTAAAAATCTCAGTGACATGACAAATTTTCCACTTGCTTTACTAATCACAGACTAGTAAACTACTACAGAGAATGACGAGATCAGGTAAATACTTAAGTTCCTAAGTGCCTGGGCGTGGTGGTGCATGCCTTTAACCCCAGCACTTGGGAGGCAGAGGCAGGTGGATCTCTGTGAGTTCAAGGCCAGCCTGGTCTACATAGTGAGCTCCAGGCCAGCTGGGGCTACAGGGAGATCATCTCAAAAATGGCCAAAAAATAAATAATAAAATAAAATAAAAGCCAGGCATGATGATACATGCCTGTAATCTCCGCATTGGGGATGCAGAGGCAGGAAGATCAGGAGTTCAAGGCCAGCCTTGTCTACATTTAAGACCCTGACTTAAAACCAAAAAAAAAAAAATTGTTGTATCTAGTCCATCTTTATGAGAAACTTTAGATGCTTACAGTCCTTTATAATCTCCAAAATGTTTTCAGTTAAAATTTCCCTTAGTCCTCATAACAGCTTTTTGATGTAAAAGTAGGTATCCTGTTTTCCAGAGGATAAAATGAGACTCAAAGAGGTTAAGCAACTTATTCAATGTCTTATGACTTCTAGGAAGTAGAGCCTGGGAACCAAATCTTGCTTTCACTATGACAGCACAATGTACAATTTACATTTGTTTAAACTAATCTAATTACAAAATATTTCAAAGAAAATGTACAGACAAGACAGGTAGAACTCCTGCACTGTCAGTTATAAGCAGAAGTTACTAGTCCAGTCAACAAAGCAGATGTCACTTTACAGAACTTTGATATTTTTCTTAAATACCTTTGAAAACAAGGATAAAAAAATACGAACTCTTATAAAAGGGCTTTATTGTATTTTTATAGCTTATTACATACCTTGTAACAATCATTTTGTTAAATGTGAATGCCAGCTTTATTTTCGTCCCTTTTTTCCTGGCTATTTACAAGCTTTGTAAGAATCATTCCTTAATTAAGTCTAAACATAGTTTTATATAAATGGATTCCTGGAAATAAAACGTTCAGACTTAAGAAATGATTGTTACAGAGACTGTAACAGGCCATAAAAAAAGAATGCCACTTTAAACAAAGATTTCTCATTTTAATTAAAAAGATAATCATCAGAACATTCCTACACTTAACAGAACCATTTAAAGACGCTTCTTTGGAAAAAAAAAATGGAGTATTTTATTCAGGCTTCCATAGTATAATCTATAATATATTTAGATCCAAGTTTCAGTTGACTTGACAGAAAATCTTACACCCTGAACCTATATTTTAAAGGTTCATTGAAAGAAAACAGGTCCAAGGGCTAGGGATGTAGCTCAGTGGAAGGGTACATGTCTAGTATGAGCAAGGTCCTGGGTTCAAGACCCGGTACTGTCAGAAAAAGAGGGAAAAAAAAACATGAATGCCTTCAAAAGAGTGACTATTTTCTCCATAAGGTACTGTTAAGATACTGTTAAGTCTGAGAAGACCTAATACTT
Source organism: Nannospalax galili (assembly GCF_000622305.1). Lineage (NCBI taxonomy): Eukaryota > Metazoa > Chordata > Mammalia > Rodentia > Spalacidae > Nannospalax > Nannospalax galili. Next base: position 1,603,623 of record NW_008348586.1, on the reverse strand, counting down.
TTTAAGCCAGGAGTGGTGTTGTATGCCTATAATCCCAGCACCTTGAAGGCAGAGGTAGGAAAATTGCCAGACAAGCCGAGGCAAGAGGATCACAAGACTGTCTACCCATGAAGATTCATGCCAGCCATGGCTACATAGTGAGACTCTCAAAAACAAACAAAATATACTGTTTAGCATGACCACACATGAACATGACAAGGATTATACAGTTTTTTGAGGTTTGCATGTGTCAGGTAAAGGACCATATTCAGAAGATTTATCACACAAAGCTGATATACAAATATCTACATTAAAAGTTTTTACTCTCAAACCCTAATAAAAGTTGAAGCAATACAGTGTTATTTTCTAAATCCCACGCCTGGATATGGCTGGCTAGAGGGTATAAAAAACTGTTAGGAGGCATAATTCGATGAGGTGGTATTCTTTTCCATTGATTCATTTGACTTTTAAATTGCCTGTTTTTAACTCAAATCATGCCAAATTTGTTACAGTTGGACAACATTCTAAGAGAGTACACAGGAGCTCATAATTAACTGTCATTATAATTAACTGCAATTTGAAAAAGATACACCAATGTTCTTCTACTTAAGTCACCTTTTCTAAATTACACCAAAACTAAACCTGAAAAACACCATCTGACCGTCTATTTCTGCAGCAATATATTACTGGAAACTGCTGCAACGTGGTTTATATTCTCCCATGGAAACAAGCTATAATGAGGAGGCTATTTCCTGAGACTTGGTAGCAAAGGAAGAAATGACATAACAAATACCATCAAAAAAAAGATTCAATAATCCTAAAACTCTGTAATCATTTAAAAAAGGAAATTATGTTCCAATTTCATAAAACGGAAGTAACATACCAATGATCACCAAGTATGCATTGAAACTGTAAAAAGCAAAATTCTTCCATATTCACTCATTAAACAAGTTTAACCTCAAGCTAATAACCAACTAAAATACACACTCAACATTTAATTACCATTTAGTTTTGCTTTCTGTAATACAGACTGCTGCTTGGGATGATTTACAAAGACAGGAGATAAGGCAGAATCAGCTAAATAAACACATTACCCAAGAGTAAGGCTACATAGCCTTTACCTGAATCATTTCCCTGAATAGGTACATTTTTCAAGATCATGCCGCTGACCTACACTACCAGGAACAGGAGATAAGTAGATGTTGATCATGATCTTGTTCAAGATCACCATATATAAAATGGAAATGGTGACACATGCCTGATCCCAGCATTCTGGATGAGGCAGGAGGACTGCTGTGAGAAAAGGCCAACTTTACCTGTGGAGATCCTCTCTCAAAATCAATACACAAATACATAGCCACAAATGTTCAGCCTAAAAACGAAAGACACCAGGAAAAAGAAAACCAAAGTGGTTCTCATCCTCACTGTCCCAGGGCTTACTTGAAACTTTGTATATAAGTCTCAGAATATCTCATAAATCCTTGAAAAATCATGAACATTCAAAAGCACAAATGCTTAAAAAATATTTGCATGAGGCTGTGATTCCTATCATTTGAGAGGCTGAGACGAGACAGTGAATTCAAGGCCAGCTTGGGCTACATACCAAGACTATGTCTCAAAAACAAAAAGCTCACAGAAAGTCTTTGGCAAATATTAAATTTAAAGCATATTGGGGCTAGAGAGACAGCTCAGCAGTTAATAACACTGACTGCTCTTGCAGAGGACCCAGGTTCAAATCCCAGCACTCACATGGCAGCTAACAACTGTCCATTACTCCAGTTCCTGGGGAATTTGACACTCTCTGACCACCATGGGCACTGCATGACATGGGTACGCTTACATGTGTGCAGACAATACATTCATACACATAAAAATAAAAAGAACATATTAAAAAAAATTTAAGTCATATCAAATTCTTTCTTCTGCTGATCATGTATTAGCTTTTGTGTTTCATCCTCCATGGATAAAGATCTCAAGAATTGAGGCATATATTAAAAGAAATTCAAATTAGGCCGGGCGTGGTGGCGCGCACTTTTAATCCCAGCACTTGGGAAGCAGAGGCAGGCAGATCTCTGTGAGTTCAAGGCCAGCCTGGTCTACATAGTGAGTTCCAATACAGCTGGGGCTACAGGGAGACCTGTCTCAACAAGACCAAAAAAAAAAAAAAAAAAAGAAATTTAAATTAAAACCACATTATACATCTTTTAGAATAGCTTAAAATAAAAAATACTGGGGGCTGGAGCGACGGCTCAGCAATTAAGAGCATAGAATAAGACCCTTACAGAGGACCTAGTTTCGACTCCCAGCACCCACAGTAACTCCAGTTCTAGGGGATCCCACGCCTTCTTCTGACCTCCTCAAGCAATGAACAACATGGGTGCATTTACATACATGCAGGCAATACACTCATAAACATAAAATAATATTTTTTTAAATATGGCTGCGTAAAGTATTATTTTTAAAAAATTAAATTAAATTAAATTAAAAGTACTGACAATCCCAAGTTCTAACAGCCATATTTCAGTTTTCCTCTTTGGTTTTCCTTCATTTGTCTTGTCCCATCCCCCCAAGCAAAATCTTACTCATTCCATCTCCAGAATATCCCTTGAGTGGGGTATGGTGGAGCAAATCTGTAATTCTGGCATTAGGAAAGCTGAGGCTGGAGGACTACAAATCTGAGGACCATTGGTGCTACATGGCGAGACCCTGTCTCAAAAAATCTAGAAAGAAAACAAATAAAATGAAAAAATGAGTATCTGCTGGGTAGGTGGCACATGTCTTTAATCCCAGTACTCAGGAGGCAGAGGCAAGAGGATTTCTGTGAGTTCAAGCCCAGCCTGATGTACACAGTGAGTTCAGGCCAGCTAGGGCTACAGGGAGATCCTGTCTCAAAAAAAAAAAAAAAAAAAATCCTTGAATTGCCAGTTTTCTTTAGCTACCTACTACATTACTTAGGACCTCTTGTCTACGCTTTTGAGAAACAGAGTCCAAGCTGACCTGGAACTCACAATCCTGACCTTAGCTCCCAAGTGCTGGGATTATGGGTGCCCAGCTGTATATATCATTTTCAAGGGCTTTATATAAAACTCAACAGTATTAAGAATTCAGTTTAAACCAGGTGTGATGGTGCACATCTACAAGATCAGGAGCATACGGAGTGGGGCATAAAGAAAGCTGGAGCTGTTGCTGGGAATGCCAGAGTTGGACTTCAGAAGAAGTGGGTTGGGGCTTGGCAGATTTGGTACTGAAGATAGGTACTGGTTTTGGATTAGGAATTCTCTCTCCTCTTCTTTAAAAAATAAAATGTTGACATTAGCTTTTGGTTCTGGCATGGAGTTAGGAATGGGCTCTGACAGCATAACTCCCAGGCTCTATGGTTTCTACATCGAAAATATATCAATGGGCAGGAACAGCCAGCTGATGTGCTTCTGTCAGAACTAATCGTTTAAACTCCAGCATACTTTTTATGCATTTGAAGTCAAGTTTTTCTTGTTGGGTTTGTTTGTTCTCTTTGGGAGAGGAGTGTTGTTTCATTTTTTAGGTTGTTTTTTTTTTTTTTTTTTTTTTTTTTTTTTTTTTTTTTTGTATTTTTGAGACAGGGTCTCCCTGTAGCCCCAGCTGGCCTGAAGCTCACTATGCAGACCAGGCTAGCCTTGAACTCACAGAGATCCACCTACCTCTGCCTCCTGAGTGTTGGGATTAAAGGCCTGCACCATCATGCCAGGCCTTCTGCTGTCTTTTTGAGATGGGGCCTCAAGGCTAGCCTTGAACTTATGATCTCCCTTTCTCCACCTCCCAAATTCTGGAATTACAGGCACGCACCACTACAATTGGCTCTTTTTGTTTTTTAAAGACAACGTTTTAGGCTGGAGATGGCTCAGTAGTTAAACGTGCCTGCTAAGCAACCTAGAAAACCTGAATTTGGTCTCAGCATCCACGTAACAAGCTGGGCCTCAACTTATAAGAGCCTATAACTCCAGCTTTGTTGGGGGTACAGACAGGTGGATCACTGGAGCATGCTAGCTGCCAGTCTATCTAAAAAGCATGAGTTTCAGGTTCGGAGAGAGACCCTACCTCAAAAGAATAAGACAGAGAGTGATAGGACACCCGACATCCTCCTCTGATTGTTGTATGTGTACCCATACACACACATTCTGCAGAACACACAGACAAGGTCTCACTTTTTAGCCCAGGCTGGCCTAACTCACTATCTGGCCTTGAATTTGCAGTAATCTATGGGAATGACTTTTACAATATGGACACATATTCTGGACAAATTACTTTTACTTAACCTTGCAACAGTTATCTTAGCCTGTTTATAATGTAAACAAGCCTAGTAGGCCTTGAGCTCCTCTTGTGACCAGGGCATACAGCCTTAATCCCTCATGGTCCTTCCTTGTCCTCGACACAAAATATGAAATATGTATTAATATATGTGTGCATGTTTTACATTCCAAGTGCTAATTTGTTTGAAGCAACAGATTATCCATTTGTGTCACAAACAACAGATGAGATTAAATAGGTTAACATTTGTTTGTGGTTGTGTGCATGCTCTCCCAGGTCAACAGAGGTCACAAGAGACATAATCCTGTAAAGACAAGGGCCCACTATTACTTCCCCATTTTATGCTGAATAGACTGTTTCAATAAAAAAGAGCAGTTAGAGAAGAATCTTTTTTCTGAGCAGGTTAGAGAAGAATCTCAAGGAAAAGGTACTCAGAACAGTTCAGGTCTCCCCTTGCTAAAGGTGGGCTGTTTTTATTCACACATAACTGTAATGTGGCATCACATAGTAACACCACAGTAATAAATCTGCCTCAGCCTCCTGAGTGCTGAGATTAAAGGTATAAACCACCATGCCCTTCAAAAGTACCACAGTCATGAAAGTCAAAGAAAAGCTAAGGAACCATTCCCATTCCAGAAGAGATTAAAAGAGTCATGACAACTTTACTCAATGTGTCATTTTGGAGTCAACCTTTTTTTTAGGAAGGGGAACAGGGTCTTGTTTATGTGGCTCAAACTAACCTCAGACCTCCTATATAACCCAAGTTGACCCCTGACCTCAAACTTGCAATCCTCCTGTCTCAGATTCCTGAGGCCTAGATTAAAACGTGTTTGCCATCATACCTTGTTGGACTGGATCCTCTTGTAATCAAGATCATTACTAGACAAACTGGGCATGGTGACGAATGTCTTTAATCCCAGGGCTCAGGAGGCAGAGGCAGGGGGATCTCTGTGAGTTCAAGTCCAGCCTGGTCTACATAGTGAGTTCCAGGCAGTCTGAGGCTTCAGGGAGACTCTGCCTCAAAAAGACCAAAAAAAAAGAAAAAAAAAAGAAGTTACCCCCCACCGCCACCGCCCAAAAAAAAAAGCAACAACAACAAAAAGCCAGGCATGGTGCACATACCCTGCACTCAGGAAGCAGAGGCAGGCTGACCTCTGTGAGCTGGAGGCCAACCTCACCCACATGGGCCAGCTAGGGTTCCAAAGTGAGACCCAGTGTCAAAAACAACAACAAACAAACAACAAGAAAAAACATTTACACTCTCTTTTATTCTGTAGTTATATCCTTTCTATTTGGGGGAAGGGACATTAAAGTATGCTTTCTTTTTAAAATTATGGTGTTAATGGTAATTCTATTTATTTACTTATTTAATTCATTATTTATTTAGCTGTGCTGGGGAAATGAACTTAAGGCCTTACTTGGGCTAGGCAAGCACTCTACTGCTGAGCTATATTCCCAGCTTTCATTCTTTTTACATATTAGTATGTAGAAAAAACTTGCTGATCCTGTGAACTCTGTAAGCAGTCTAACATCTTTTAAAATATTTTATTGATTCCTTAAATGAAAAGGACTAAAATGCAAACATTCTATTCCTACAAACATACGAAAAATCTCATAAAGGATTTATATTTCACAGAAATATAGAACAAATCAATAAGGAAAAAACAATAAAACAGAAAGAAATGGCCAAGACTTCAATAAGGATGCCTCAACAGCCACCAAACCTAAAAAGGTACTTATTTACAGTAGTTGTTAAAGAGAAGCAAATCAAAACAGTATCATTCACTCAGTAGAATAGCAACAATAAGAAACACTGTTATCCAGGGGAGCACTCCAAGAATGTACAAGAACTGGAACACTGCTAAAGGAAAGGGAAACTGGAGCCCACCTGGTGGTGCACACCTGTAATCCTAGCACTTAGCAAGATGGAAAGTTTAATGCCAGCGAGAGAGAAAGGGTTAGGGATATGGCTCAGTGTGGAACACTTCCTAACATGTGCAAGTCCCTAAATTTGAATTTGATCCTTGATCCTCTGTATTAAAAAAAAATTAAATTAAAAAGCAGCAGTAGCCAGATGTAGTAGTAGTAGTGCACGCCTGTAACCTTGGCAGACACAGGAGGATCAGGAGAGGAGTTCAAGGGTATTCTCAACCACATACTGAGTTTGAAGATAGCTTGGGCTACACAAAATCTCTTAAAAAACAAGTCTGACAAGATGGCTCAATGGGTTTGAAGATAGCCTGGGCTATGCAAAATCTCTTAAAAAACAAGTTGGCTCAGTGGGTAAAGGTACTTGCTCTCAAACCTGACAATCTATGTTCAATCCCTGGAACCCACATAGCAGAAGGAGAGAACCAACACCCACAAGTTGCCCTCTGACCTCTACATGCATGCCCACACCACACACAACACACATACACACAATGGAAAAATAAATAAATAAATAATCCAGGAGTGGTGTCCACCCATAGTCCAGCACTTGGGAGACATAGGCAGGAGGATCACTTGTAAGATCTAATAAGAGCCTAAATAAGAGTTTTAGGGCAGCCTGGCCTGTAGCAAAACCCTGTCTCAATATCCCCACTACAAATCTGCCCTGCTCCCAAAAAAGGAGGAAAGAAGGAAATAGAAACAGTGGTATTACCATCTAACCAGGCTAAACATTTTCCAAACATAAGTGAAGGTTAAAAAACTAAGCAAGATGGAGCTGGAAAGATGATTCAGCAGCTAAGAGCACTGGCTGCTCTTCTAGAGGACCTGAGATCAATTCTCAGCACCCACATAGTGGCTAACAACCAACTATAACTCCAGTTCCAAGTGATCCAATGCCCTCTTCTGGCCTCTGCAGGCACTGCTCAACATGGATGCACTTACATACATGTAAGTAAAACATAAAGACACATAAAATAAAAACAAATTAAAAAAAATCATTAAAAAAATAATTAAGAGGCAAATGTGGTAGTGCATGATTTTAATCCCAACACTTGGGAGGTAGAGGCAAGTAGATCTCTGTGAATTGAGTTGAACCTGTTCCACAAAGCAAGTTCCAGGTCAACTAGGGCTATAAGGAGACCTTGTCTCAAAACAAAACAAAAAACTAAGTAAGAATACCAGGGTTGGGGATGCAGTTGAGTATAGCACTTACCTAGCATGCCTAACACCCTAGGTTCAATCCCCAAAACAGCAAAAAGAAAAAAACAATTTAATCTTTAAAAATCATCACCAGGTATTTGAAATCTTAAATTTAGGTGGAGAGAAGCAATGTAAAAGTTCTAAACCTCAGGAACTGGAGAGATGGCTCAGCAATTAAGAACACTGGTTGTTCTTGCAGAAGGCCTGGGTTCAAATCCCAGCACCCACATGGCAGCTAACAACTATCCGTAACTCCAGTTCCAGGGGATCCGACAGCCTCTTCTGTCCTCCACAGGCATTGCACGACATGGGTGCACTTACCTACATGCAGGCAATACATTCATATACATAAAATTTTTTTTTTAAAGTTCTAAACCTCCTGCTAAGGAAATTTTTAAGACATTATGTATGACCTCCATACAAATTCAGTTACAGTACACATTCTGTTACTAATGCCACTGGAGTGATAGCAACTTCATCCTTTCCAGAAGTATGGACTGAATAGTACAGAACTTTTAAGGCATGCTATGAAATAAAGAAGATTCTTATTATTTCTCTATGCTTTCTTCCCAAACGTGATAGATATCTGCTTATTAAATTATGATTCTGAGCTGGGCGTAGTGGTACATGCCTTTAATCCCAGCACTAAGGGGCACATCTCTGTGAGAGTGAGTCCAGCCTGGTCTACATAGTGAGTTCCAGGCTAGCTGAGGCTACAGGAGACCCTGACTGAGAAAGACCAAAAAAAAAAAAAAAAAAAATTGTGATTCAGACTATCTGATTGTTTACTAGTCCAGACAGTGCCACCAATGGTGAACAGAAAGCAAAACAGTTGTCACAATAAGTATCTCATTATTCTTCTTGTAAGTCATTTTGTATCACATTATTATTATTGTAGATATTGTGAAAATTATTCCTTCCTCCACTTGATTTGGTCTTTAACATGTGCCTTGTTTTGGTCAATGATATTTAAGTTATGATGTACTGAATTGTTGAAAGACACTTGGAACAACTGCACTTGTTCTCTAAATTTAGCCTTTCCTGTCATTATGAAAAGGGTTTTCTTTAAAAAAAAATCACAAGCCTTTAATCCCAGCACTTGGGAGGCAGAGGCAGGTGGAATTCTGTGAGTTCAAGGCCACTTTGGTCTACATAGTGAGTTCTAGGACAGCTGGGGCTACAGGGAAACCCTGTCTCAAAAAGACCGAAAAAAAAAAAACAAAAAAAACCCCACAAAGTTTTGCTCTAGGAAATCACTGTCTCTTCAGAGTCCCAAAATAATATGGGGTTTGGGGGGAGGGGAAAGGGAGGACAAATCGAGTATGTGTGAACTGCAGGAGAGCCATAAACTTCATTAGGGAAGCCTTAAAGTGGTCAACTGGCCCTAAATTGGCAGGCTGGCCTTGCTTAAGCCTTATCAAATGGGTACTCCGAAGATTGAAGGAGGCTGCTTATGGAACCAACCTGTCTCCTTTAGTGACCTAGATCTGCCTGAGAAAATAATCTTGGGAGAGAGACCCTCCATCATCCAAGGATACCAGGCCATGGCACCAAGTTAACTCCTGCAGCTGTGTTCAACAGTTCCTATGTAAGTCCAAACTGCTCCTCCCTTCAATGCAGATGCCCTCATTCTGAGGAAGGGTTTCTGTCCTTTGCTGTGTTCCCTGAATAAAGGACATATTCCTTGCCTGTTGCAGGTCTGGCTTTGACTCTTTTTTTCTAAACTCTGAACGCCTTCCTTTTCTGCTCTCTTAAATCTAATAAGGACTTTTTTTGTTTGTTTGGGTTTTGTTGTTGTTGGAGACAGATCTACATAGCCCTGGCTAGCCTGGAACTCACTATGTAAACCAGGCTGGCCTCAAACTCACAGAAGTACACCTGCCTCTGCCTCCTAAGCACTTGGATTAAAGACATGGATCACGACACTTGGTGCAAAATAGTATGTAGAACAGCTTGTAAGTCATCTAATTAAGCCCATCTAGACCAAACAATACCCACCTCCAAAATCACAAGTTCACAATAACATCTATCATTGCATATTAAAAATATTTTGTGGTTCTTTATTAAACAGCAATAGCTGGAGCTAGAGGTAGCAGTTTAGGTAAAGTGCTTGCCTAGCATGACAAATCCCTGGGTCCTCTCTATCCCCAGCAATGCACAAAGTATGCATGGCGGTGCAGGCATGAATATACCATTCAGGAGGTGGAGGCAGAAGCATTAGAAGTTCAGGGTCATCCTCAGCAGGAAACTTGAGGTCAGGCTAGCATACATGAGCCCCTCACCCCCATCTCAAAGAAAAAATTAATAGCAAGAGTTACTATTATGACAACTGTAAAATCTCACTGTATTTCATTGGTAATTCAAATGATCAGAGAATCTGCCTGTAAACCTAGACAGTGACTCTTTCACTCTGGCTACCATCTAAAAAGGAAGAAAATATGGAATTATATCTCACCATTTACCTGTTCTCATTCATCCAATCATTTACTTATTTTAGTTTTTTGAAGCAGGATCTCATGCCCTCAAACTCCCTATGTAGCCAATGATGACCTTGAACTCCTGATCTTCCTGTCTCCATCTCCCAAATGCTGGGATTACTTATAGGTGTATTCCACCATAGCCAGCTTTGTTTATCTCTTCTTTTTTGTGTGTTCATTATTTAAAGTGATAAACAGGGCTGAGGAGATAGCCTGGTGCTAAGAGTACTTGCTACTTGAGCATGAGAACCATCCATATAAAAAGTCAGGCATGGCCAAACCTGTCCAGTGCTTGGGTGGGGCGCAGGCAGGAGGACTGCTAGGGCTTGAGCTGCCAGTCTAGCTGAAAAACCGATTTACATTCTATGGACTCAGTTTCCTCATATGAAAAATCATAGTATTGAATCAATCTCACAAGATTATTAGGAGAATGAAGGGAAATACATAGTAAACACTAAATAAATAGGGGTTGAGGTGTATCAAGATAAGATAGCAAGTGTGAATCCCTGGATTCAATCCCTAACATCAAGAAGGAGAAAAAAAAAAAAAAAAAAAGGCGGGATGTGATGCATGCCTGTAAGTAATCCCATCATTTGGGAGGTGGAGGCGGGAAGATCAGGAATTTATGGTCATTCTCAGCTACATATAGTGCTACATGGGGCCCTATCTCAAAAAACAAGAAAAAGAAATAATAAATAACAATCGTTACTATCTGTAGCTAATTAAAGTAACAAAAACCCAAAAACTTCCTCCACTTCTACAGTGTTCCTGACAGGGCACTAGGGCTAGTCCCAGGGGTGAAGAAGACAAGTGTATCCTTGAAAGAAGGAAACCATAAGAAGGTGCAAGGCTTCAGAAGGAATTCCAGCTCCAAAGGTTCATCTTAGGGAGAAGGCAAGAATTCTCCCCCAGTCCTGAAGTTTTGATTGTTGCTTTCCAACCCCTACTCTGTCTTGCCACATATGAAGGCAATCTAGGAACTAAGATGACAGTGCCCAGTCCTATTTTTAGTGCAGTATTAATTCAGTTTACCTATTCTTTTGTTACCTGAGTGTTCTGTAAAAAGTTCTTGGGTGGCCAGGTGTGGTGGTGCAGGCCTGTAATCCCGGCACTTGGGAGACAGAGGCAGACATCTCTCTTTGAGTTCGAAGCTAGCTAGCTGGTCTACATAGTGAGTTCCAGGACAGCTGGAGATACAGGCAGACCCTATCTCAAAAAATACGAAAAAAAAAAAAAAAAAGTTCTTGCATGTTGGGAAGTAAAGGGAAGATGCATAATTATCCAGAGATCCCACAAGTACAGGGTGGATATTAAAGAAACCTGGTTGAAACTGATAAGATTCTTTTGACCTTTCTCAAAGACTACTGTCCCCTCCTACACTGCCAATTTTAGGATGTTGAAACTGATTTATTAGGGGAAAGGAAAGTTTTTTTTTTTTGGTACTAGGCTTTACATTTCTTTTTGTTGACTAAGTTGTTAAACTTTAGCAAATATTTTCTATTTCATCTTCAGCAGATTCTCCCTATACACATATTGAAGGTATTTCCATACTAAAGTATTCTTAGAAAACAGGGAAGATTGTAAAGTATTCTGATACCATGAAGATTTTTTTATACATATAGTACTGGGTAGCAAACCCAGAGCTTGCACATGCTAAGTAAACACTTTGTCACTAAATCCCTAGCTCCAAAAATTTTTCTTTCTTCATAATCATTTTTATTGGCATGCTACTTACCAAAAAAAGTATTTTTACCTATATATGACCAAGATCTTGCATAATGTCCTGTCTCCTGTTAGCAGAAAATTATTTGCTTGCTTTCCATCAGGATTTAAATATATAAATAACACATAACACGTAGTCTCTTTTGAAAGTTCACTAACTTTGCAATAAAAACTTCATAACAGGGCTGAAGAGATGCCTCAGAAGCTAAGAGCACTGGCTGTTCCTCTAGAGGGCCCAGGTTCGATTCTCAGCACATACATCCTTACCTCCAGTTCCAGGGGATCCGGCACCTTCTTCTGATCTCTGCGGGCATTGCATGACAGGGGTACACCTACCTACATGCAGGCAAACATTCACACGCATAAAATAAAAATAATTAAAAAACAAAAAAAAAACTTCATAAACTGTGATGGTGCATTCCTTTAATCCTGAGTTCCAGGCCAGGAAAATCCTCTCAAACAAAAACAACACTGACATAAATTCCTAACAACTATTCAAAATAAAATTTTTCTCTCTATCCAATAATAAACTTTGTTCCTTCCTGGGCCTGGGAGGAACACTTGCTAACTTGCACTAGCCAACCCTCTTTTTAGTTCATTTTGAGACAAGATTTCATCAAGTTGCCCAGACTGGCCGTGAACTCACGCTGCAACCCAAGGTTGCCTCACTTTAAGATCCTTCTGCTTCAGGAGTATTTGAGATAACATAGGCCCTTACCACCAGGCCCAGCCAGGTGGTAGTTCAAGGCCAGCCAGGGCTACATAGTGAGACCCTGTCTCAAAAAAAAAAAAAAAAAATTGAAAATTGAAAATAAAATTATCATTCAACACCAGTAATCCAGAAAATAACTTTTTGAAGCTAATTTAAACTAGGAAGCTGAGCTAGTCATGGTGGCACACACCTTTAATTCCAGCATTCCAGAGGCAGAGGCAGGTGGATCTCTGTGAATTCGAGGTCAGCCTGGTCTCCATAGCAAATCCAGGCCAACTGTGGCCACAGGGAGATCAAAAAGACCAAAAAAATAAAATAAAATAAACTGGGAGGCTGAGGATGGTGGCAAGTTGTCTATATAGTTCCACCTATGAGTGGCACTGAAGCAGAATCACTTGAGTCCAGGAATCTGAGGTTATTCTGAACAATAAAGGGAGACTCTGTCTCAATTTGGCAACAGGAAAAGGATGCAGATACATTCAGACCAACAGAGCTAGTTTCAAATGTAAACCAACCTAGCTGGCAATCAATCTCAGATTTAAGGAAAGTCCATTGAGAAAATTTTGGAAATTTGGCATGCACAGTGAGACAGACATATAATACCAACATTCAGGAGGCTAAGGCAGAAGGACCACTTTAAGTTTAAAGCCAGCCTGAGGTACATAGTGACTTCCAGGCTGTAATCCCTATGCTGGCAAAGTGGTGACAGAAGGATCTCCTGGAACTCTCTGGCTTGCCATCCTAGTCTACTACGCTAGGTAAGGCCCTATGTCCCAATGAGACACTGACTCAAAAAACAAGGTGGACGGCTTTTGAGGCACACACCTAAGGCTGACCTCTGGCCTCCATACATATGCATTTATACACCAGCCCATCTGCAAGCACATAAAACAAGAAAGGCTACTAAATCTTATTAATTCACCCAGCATCTTATCTACAGTGTTGTCTTTGAGGCAAGTCATACAGGAGATCCTCTTAGTTCTCTGAGAAGTTCACCTCAAGATAAGGAAGGCGCCTCCCAAGCATTCTGTATTATTGCCCAAAAACTTAGCTGATCCCATTTGTATTTTTCGTCTGGACATCCATCTTAGAAAAGGATTTATGGTAGCAGATCTCAGAGGATGGCCCCTAGCCCTCTGACTTTAGATTAGCCTTGACTAGATTTAACCACAGGGACACTATTAGACTTTCTTTTTCTATTTTTATCTTATCTTGAACTTTCAAATCCAGCACTTTAAAAGGACTGGGCAGTTTCTATCTCCTATTTCCTGACATATTCCCCGTTGGAGTATAGCCACCATGCTTTAAAGAAACCAAGCAACCAAGAAGAGAGGTTTATGTAGAGAAATGAAGGCTTTAAGCCCTATCTGAACTCTGCCTGGCCTTAAAACTCTCCATCCGCCTGTCTATGCCTCTCCAGGGTTAGGATTCCAGGTATGGACCATTATGCTAGCAATATTTGCCTTTTTAGGCTACTTGGCTTACTAGCTCTTTATAAAAAGACATTTAAGCCAGACATGCTAGCATATACCTTAAGTCCCAGCATTCAGGAGGCAGAGGTAGGCAGATCTTCGTGAGATCTAGGCCAGCCTGGTTTTTACAGGTAGAGTTCCAGGCCAGCTGAGGTTACAGGAAGTCACTGTCTCAAACAAACAAACAAGAACAAGTTTACATGTTTTTAAAATTATTTCTCCCACTTGATCTTGAGACTGGCTGGAAAAGAATACATTTATTTGGGCTAGAGAGATGGCTTCTCTTGCAGAGGACTAGGATTCGAATTCCAGCACCACATGACATAACTCCAGTTATAGAATATCAGACACCCTCTTCTGATCTCAATGGGCACTTACATACATGCAGGTAATATACTCATACACATGAAATAAAAAATAAATTTTAAAAAGAATACATTTATCCTTATCTTTTTTTTTTTTTTTTTTTTTTTTTTTTTTTTTTGTCTTTTTTGAGACAGGGTCTCCCTGTAGCCCCAGCTGTCCTGGAATTCACTATGTAGAACAGGCTGGCCTTGAACTCACAGAGATCCTCCTGCCTCTGCCTCCCAAGTGCTGGGATTATAGGTGTTCGCCACCACACCCAGCCCTTATCTATTTTTTTAAATAAATATCAAGTTCTTCATTAGCTTATCTTTTTATCTCCAGTACAATTCTAAATATCTGTGTGGCCTACAGCCTCTCAATCATTTTCATTGTCCTGATCAAGCCCTCTTCTAGTTCTTTATCTTTTCTGAGGTTTATACTTTTTTGTGACCATGGAAAGGTCCTTGAGGACCTGTTAAAGCTGGCTGAGACATCAGCACATGGTCTATTCAGCGTGAACTACCTTCTTTTAAGTCTAGACTATGTGTGAAGTCAACTTTCAATCAGTAGTCTCATTAGTAACATTTCATTCTAAAAGCCCTGATCAAAGCACTATGTTGATGTGAGAGTACCTAAATTCATGACAGTATCCATTTCATTTTGACATTCTCAACAAATTTTACATTAAACTTTTGAACTGTGGAAATCAAACCAAAATCAACCAAAGTTGCTAGTAGCAATTAAGAGGACAGTTAAGTCAAAACAAAGGCAAACAGTAAAAATAATTCCCATAGACTGAAAGGATAACCCTTCCATCATACACAGCTGGCCTGGAACTCACTATGTAGGCCAGGCTGGCCTTGAACTCACAGAGATCCACCTGCCTCTGCCTCCTGAATGCTAGGATCAAAGGTGTGCCCTACCATGCCCAGCTAAGTTTAATATTTTTTTTAAAGACAGAACTCACTATGTAGCCTGCTAGACTACATACTCACTATGTAACTTGCTAGGTAGAACTCACAGAGATAATGAAAATGTGGTTCATTTATATGATGGAGTTTTACTCAGCAGTAAAAAAAGATGAAATCATGAAATTTGTAAGTAAATGGATGGAACTAGAAACTGTTATACTAAGTGAAGTAACATAGACTCAGAAAAAACAAAAAACAAACAAACAAAAAAACGACATATGTTCTCCCTCATATGTGGATCCTAGCACCAAATCCTTATAAGGCTTATACAGAGTTCAATATTGTATAACTGTATTACTTCAACTGTGAAACTAAAAATTTACAGCCACTTTTGAAAGAGATGGCATACAACCCCCTCTTCTGACCTCCATGGGCACTGCACAATATGGGTGCACTTACATATATGCAGGCTAAACACTCATACACATTAAAAAAAAAAAATCTAAAAATGGAAAAAAAAAAAAGTTGACTCTGAATAGAGATGTTATAATACCAAAGGGAAGGCACCAAAGGGAAGTTTGTGACTTACTCAGATTCATAATAAGGCTGTTAATGAGCTGAAAGAGAATACTGAATCTCAGCGTCTCTGCTTTTCTTATTGAGGTACCTTTCTGAGCAACCTGCTTCCAATTGGCTTTTTCTCAAAAAGCATTCACAGTAGCAGGCAAGGTAAAAAATGAAAGTAACTAAAATTCAAGAAAAAACTGACTTCACCTTGGATATGGCACCCTCAAAGCTGCAAACTACTATTACTTAGCCATTTCCAAGTCCGATTAACTCAATTAGGAGGCCATTAACACCTCAACCACTGGCACAAAGCAGAGATCAAGTAGTTCAGAATGCTCCTAGGCTGAGGCTTAACGGAAAGTAAAAAGGATGATCTCACATTGTCTTTATGATCTGTGAGTCTTATTATTCCACACATTATTCCATGAATCTGTCAGATTAGTACTGAGTCAACTTCTAAACAGGTAAACAAAGCTAAGCATTGTTCTTAAACTTAGAAACTAGCTATAGAGAGAAAACAAACTGTCACTTCGGAACCACCCCCCAAATGTCAAGGTCTCTTTGTTGATGTGTTTGTACCTAAAGAAGGTCTCTGGTAGCCCAGACAGCCCTAACTTGCAAGTCTTGAATTCCAGATCCTCAGGCCACTTCCCAAGAACTGGGATTATAGATGCGTACCACCTAGCTTGTTTGCTTGTCCTTTTTTTTTTTTTTTTTGGTCTTTTTGAGACTGGGTTTCCCTGTAACCTCAGTTGGCCTGGAACTATGTAGACCAAAATGGCCTCAGTCTCACAGAGGTCTGCCTGCCTCTGCCTCCTAAGTGCTGGGACTAAAGTTATGAGCCACCATGCCTGGTAATGTTTGTCTTTTAACATAGGGTCTCACTCTATAGCCCAGGCTGGACTTGAACTCATGGCAATCCTCCTGTCTCAGCTTCCCAACTGCTGGGATTATGGGTGTGCACAACCATGCTGGGCTTTAAGATCTCTTAATATTTTAGAATTTCAGCACAAGGAGGGAGTTCAAGAAATTTCTTCAAGCGCAATAGAATTTTGTTAATGAAAAACTTTAATTAGGTGTTTTTGAAGGTCCTAATTAAAAAAATTAAGTGGGTTTTTGTTGTTTTTTGGTTCTTTTTTTTTTTTTTTTTGAAACAGTCTCCCTGTAGGCCCAGCTGACCTGGAACTTGTTATGTAGACCAGGCTGCCCTCAATCTCACAGAGATCCACCTGCCTCTGCCTCCTGAGTGCTATGTGCACTACTACAACCAGCTTAAAAAATAAAGTTTTAAATTTGACCAGCCTTTATAAAAATACTCTTATGAATGGGGCAATTTAAAAGCTAATTTTAATTGAGTTAATATCTACGTTTATTTAATTTGTTATGGCATTTTAGACAAAGACACAATTACTTAACAAAGGAAAACTATCTGAAATGATGGGTCACAATTACTTCTGAAAAAGCAAGAGGACTGCAATGTCCTAACACCACCTGTTAACACTAAATTTATGCATTCTATCATTTAGATATAACCAAAGTCTGCTTTATATCTAGGATAGACAAGAAGCATCAGATAAAAAGCATCAAATATCAGACTAAACAAGTTTGCCAAACATAAACACAGAAAGGAAAAAGCACCACACAAAATCAAAGAAACAGGATCTAAGAGGATTAAAAATATCCTCAAAATCCAATCCACACCCACTCCAACCTAAAACTCTTGGGTAACCCCCAACCCTTATTTACCCTACACATCCTCCTTTTTCATTTCTCCCTGGCTCAATCTTTTCTCCAAGGCCATTCCTCTCTCAGAAGTGATACAGCACCTAGCCTCCACATTTCACTATCTCACCACTTTAAGGTCTAAGTCTTCTTTTGCTATCTCCTATTGGATATTAATTTTGCTCCCATTTTCCTGTAACCACGTTTCAACATCTTGTCCTTCCAAAGTAGAGAATGTATCTTTTTTTCTGGCATCTGTAATACTGGCTCACAGTCAACACTGTCTTCCTCTCCCAGAAACAGTCACCATAGCCAGTGGTCTGAGTCCTTATCTTCCTAAGTAAAGCCTCTTTTTCCCTTCCAGAGTTTACCAACATTAGTTTGGCCATACTGGGATTCAACCCTCAAGGCAAAGGGCTACCCTTCCAGCTAATTCTACAAAACTACAAGCCTCCCTCGGCTCAGGCTCTTCCTCAGTTAAAACCATCAGCATTCATCTCTGCCTGCCCGTTTTGCCCCAGTCCCCAGCATCTGCCTTGCCACTATTTCCCCACTATTTCCCACTCCTGAATGCACCTCCTCTCCCCGGCCTTACCCGTAACCCTGACACAGGGCCAGCGTCCTCAGGGCTCTCCACCTGGCTTCCTCGGCTCTTCAGTAACTGTCCCCTCGCCTCTGTCCCTCCAGGCCCCCGCGCGCCGCCAGGAGCCCCCTCCCCGATGGAGCTCCCGCTGTCACTTGGCCTCTCTTCCACAAGATGGCGGAGCTGCTGCCCCCACCCCTGGGTCCCCTCTGCAACCCCCTGCGTCCTCCCCTGAGCTCCCGTCCCGTCCCTCCCGCCGCCTCGCCACCGGCCTGGGCCCGGGGTCCCTCTGCCCCCTCCCGCGATGGGCGGGCGACCCAGGCCGGAGCTCAGCGACGCCGCCAACGCCACCGCCGTTCCCCGGCCTGCACTGTCTCCTCACCATAAACTTGAGCGCTTTCTCCTGCAGCACCGCCTCGGCCGGGTCCATAATCGCCTGGGCCACTGGGTTGCTCTCCGCCGGGGCCACCCCTTTGATGCCAGGCCGCAGCCAACGCAAAGCCCCGATCCCGCCTCCTCTTCCTTCCCCCGCCCTCTTACCTCCCGGGCACAGGCTGGGGGTGGGGTGGAGCCTCAGCTCTGCGCGTGCGCACCCCGCTGGCTCACAGCTCTTGTAGTTCTAGAGGGTCGCACAGCCAAAAGCGAGGCCTTTCCGCGAACCGCAATTCCCACAGGGCGCTGCGTAGGGTCCCGGCTGTGGGCAAGTCAAACCCAGGACACTAGCCTGCCAGAAGAGGAGGTCGGCTGACGGGAATTGTAGTTTTCAACCTCTACCGAGGCGAAGTGGGAGGGGCTCGAGGTCGCTGTGGTTACCGAACGACGCCAGCGGCTCTTTGCCTTGCATTTGATAGCAAAATGGCGACCAGTGCCTCACCTGTTCCCAAATACTTGGAAAAGTGAGAGCACTCAGGGTCCTTGGGCTTCCCTACCAGTATTTTTAAAGAACCGAACCCTCCTAAATTTCATACATCTGACACCTGCAGAATAGCGAGCTAGAGGCACTGAACCAATGTGCACAATGGAGCAACCTAAAGACCAACGCAGTATTTTAAGGTCCTCCCAAACAATTGCCTCGTTCTTCTCCTGAGGAGCCTTTTCTCCCCCATAGCAAGTCAGGGGCAGATAGAACTTGGTTCAGAAAATTCTAGGTGTTTAGCACTCAGAAAGTATGAACTTATGTTGCTAACTCTGAGATCTAAGTCCTCCACAAGAGCTTATTTTTGGAAATTGGGTCTATCTTGGAGGGGAAAAAAAAATCATAGGGGCTGTAGAGATGACTCAGTGGTTAAGAGCATTGACTGCTCTTGCAGAGGACCCGGGTTCAGTTCCCAGCACCCACATGGTAGCTATGAACCGTCCATAACTCCAGTTCCGGGGGAATCCGAAGCCCTTTCTGACCTCCGCGGCATTGCACAACACGGATGTACTCACATACATGCAGGCAATACACTCTCATACACATAAAATAAAAATAATAAAATATTTTTTAAAAAAATCATTAGAACAGGGTGGTGGCATACCCCTTTAATCCCAGCACTTGGGAGTGTGAGGCTGGTGGATCTGAGTTTGAGGCCAGCCTGGTCCATATAGCGAGTTCCAGGCCAACCAGAACTATATAGTGAGACCCTGTCTCAAAAAAATCATTAGGGCGGGGTTTGATAGTGCACTCGGGAGGCAGAGGCAGGCAGATCTCTGTGAATTCAAGGCCAGCCTGGTCTACATAGCAAGTTCCAGGCCGGCTGGGGCTACAGGGAGACCCTATCTCAAAAGTACCCTCCCCAAAATCATTAGGGTTGGACTAAAAGTGAGATTATAATAAAACTCCAACCCCTCCATTATAAATTATTTTATTCTTTTTTTGCTATTTTATTATTTTTATTTTATTATTTTATGTGTATGAGTGTTCTACCTGAATGTATGTAAGTGCACCACATGTGTACAATATCCACATAGACCAAAAGAGGGTGTTGGATCCCCTGGAACTGGAGTTATGGGCAGTTGTTACCTGCCATGTGGGTGTTGGGAATTGAACCTGGGTTCTCTGGAAGAACAGCAAATGTTCTTAACCACTGAGCCATCTCTTCAGCCCTGTGAATTATTTTATTCTTACTTTCAACAAATATTAAGCTCATAACCCTGCAGACATCATCTCAAAAAATGAAGATTTGTTGAATTAGAACAAAGTATGACACATGTATGAAAATGTCATAATAAAACCTCTTATTTTGTATGCTAAGTTTAAAATTAATAAAAACAAAGGAAAAACAGAACACAAAAGAAGGACTTATTAGTGACTAGAATAGACCCAATCCCTTTCCTTATGGCTCTTACAGTTTTAACATGTTGATACTGTGCCCCATCACCCCTGCATCTACAGAACTCAACATAATACCTAATACTTAATAGGTTTGTAGTTAAGAATAATTTTAAAAACTTTTACCTTGAATTAAAAAAAAAATAAAAAGGTTCTATAGAGGTGTAAAATCGAGACTTAGCACTTGTTAGAAAATTTCCTGTAAGTTTTCATAGGGATAAGGCAGGATAACATGATAAAGAACCAAAAGAACTAAAGAAACCATAGGCAGTGTGAACAGTATGAAGAGTAGGGAGGCCATACCTCACCTGGGGTAGTTCTTTCAGTTTTGAGCACCATGTTCTACGAACATCTTAAACAGGGACATAGACAAGGAGAGGAAAGTCAAGGCCAAGAGAGAAGATCATTTAGGAATAACACAACAACAAACTTTGGTCAGGTTTTGTTGTTCTTTGACTTTGTTAGTGTGGTTTACAGTTCATGTATTTTGTGTGAGTACACATGTGAGTATGCATGTGGAGATCAGAGGACAACTTGCTGGAGTCAGTTCTTCCCTTCCACCATGGGATCAAACTTAGGTCATCAGGCTTGGTGGCAAATGCCTTTACCCACTGGGCCATCTCAATGGTTCAACTTCAGTTAGTTTTGACTAGAGGCAAATATATATAATTCCATAAATGAAGCTAAGACCCTTGGGTGAAGTCATAACAGCAGCACAGTTGCTGCTGCCTTTACTTTGTTAGCTCTGTGTCAACCACTAGCCATTTTCCCTTAATAATCTCTAATATGCATAACATGTCTATAAGCCAAGTGTATCATTATCCCTAATTTGCAGGTAAAAAGAATAAGGCTGTCTCAGTATAGGAGCACATGTCTGTAATACTAGTGCTGAAGAGGTAAAGACAGGACAATCAGGAATTCAAAGCCAGCAGCCTGGGTTACATATTTCACATACCTAGTTTAAAGCCAGCCTTGGCTACAAAAAACCCTGTCTCAAAAAAATAAATAAAACAAAACAAAAAAATAAAGTTCATAAAAGATAAGTAACTTGACCCAGCAAGGTGGCACATGCCTTTAACCCCAGCACTTGGGAGGCAGAAGCAGGTGGATCTCTGTGAGTTTGAGGTCAGTCTGGTCTATATAGCAAGTTCTAGGTCACTGGGGCTACAGGGAGACCTTGTTTCAAAAAGACCAAAAAGAAAAAAGAGAAAAGATAAGTAACTTTACAGCAGGTGTGTAGTATATACCTTTAGTCCCAGCACTCCAGAGGCAGAGGGCAGAGGCAGGTGGATCTTTGTGAGATAGAGACCAGCCTGGTCTACATAGTAAGATCCAGGCCAGCTGAGGCTACAGGGAGACCCTGTCTCAAAAAGACCAAAAAAGAAAAAGAAAAAGAAAAAAAAGATAAGTAACTTTAAATCATGTAAACAAATTACACATCTGGACTCCAAGGCCTGTGCTGTTTTCACTGAAGCATACTACAGTGCCTTAGGACTCCGATTAAGATAAGAAAGAACTTTCTAACAATTAGAGATCTCCTGACAAAGGAAAGGGTTGCCCCATTCCTGAAAACAGAGACAGACTAGCTGTACTGTATCACAGTTGTGTTCAATTTTGACAAGTTCACACTCTAAAACCTGTGCAATCAAGTGAGAGAGAGAGAGAGATCTCATTTTATTATTTTTATTTTATATGTATGAGTGTATTGCCTGCATGCATGTAAGTGAACCTGTGTCATACAATGCACACCGAGGTCAGAAAGGTCAGAAGAGGATGTCAGATTCCCTAGAACTGGAATTGTAGATGTTTGTTAGCCATTATGTTGGTCCTCTGCAAGTCAGTGCTCTTAACTATTGAGTCATCTCTCCAGCCCCAATAACGATAATGTTTTAAGTAAGCTTACACATCTGTGCTGGGCTGCATTCATAACTATCCTTGGTGGCATGTGGCAAGTGGTCTTTGGGTTAGACAAGTTGGCTCCTAGGGGTTTTTAGTTCCAATGGAAATTAAGATATTTTTAAACTCTAAGAAAACAAAAGCAAAAAAAAATAAATTTAACTCTTCTAGGTTGTCGAGAAGTTACTTGTTGAGCTTAGTTATCTATAAAGGAATATACAATAATATTGCCTGATAAAGCTGGCAATCAGTCCATAGCCTTCTCTGTCAAATCTAGAGATGGGGGTGAGTGAAACAAAGAGTTTTTGTTTAGAAGTTCTACTTGCTGAAAAGTTCATGTTCATATGGATTGAAACTAAGCTGGCAGGGGCTGGCCACAGAAAAGCCAAAGCTTTGCTAGAATTGGTCACTCACAGCTAGTCATGGAGGTACACATTTGTAATTCCAGCACTTGGGAGGTAAAGGCAGGAGGATCAGGAGCTTGGGGCCAGCCTGGACTGCATGAGACTGTCTCAAAACCAAAAAAACAACAACAAATTAGATACCCATGGTAAAGAAAAATAGAGGAAGATGCCTCATATGAACCTCTAGTCTGTGTGTGTACATACATGGGCAATTGCATGCGCGTGCGCACACACAGGCACACACACACACACACACACACACACACACACACACACACAAGAAAGTAAAGAAGAAAATAGCCAGGTATGATGAAACATGCCTATAATCTTAGCATACAAGAGGAAGAGGCAAAGAATCATGCAAATTCTAGGTAAACCGGGCTCCTTAGCAAAACCCTGCCTCCAACAAAACAACCAACCATAGAGGTTATTTGTTGTTTTTTTTCCCTCCAAGTTGGGGCTCGAGAGACTGCTCAGTGGTTAAGAGCACTGGCTGCTCTCACAGGGGACCCAGGATCAATTTCCAGCATGGCAGCTGAAAACCTTTGGTAATTCTAGTTCCAGGGGAATTTAACACCCTCTTCTGACCTCCTCGGTCATTGCACAACATAAGTGCATTTACCTACATGCAGGCTTACATTCATACATATACAATAAAAATAAGTAAAAAAAAATTTTTTTTGTCTTTTTGAGACAGGTCTTTCTATAGCCCTAGCTGGCTTGGAACTCAATATGTAGACCAGGCTGGCCTTCAACTCACAGAGATCTGCCTGCCTCTGCCTCCCAAGTGCTGGGATTAAAGGCATGTGCCACCATACCTGGATAAATTAAAAGAAATTTTTTTTGGTCTTTTTGAGACAGGGTCTCCCTGTAGCCCTAGCTGGCCTGGATTCGCTATGGAGATCAGGCTGGCCTCGAACTCACAGAGATCTGCCTGCCTCTGCCTCCCGAGTACTGGGATTAAAGGTATGCACCACCACACCTGGCCAATAATTTTTAAAGATTAGCACAACTAGCTATACAAGAACACTGAGTCATTAGAAACTTAGACTCCACTTTACCAGGCAATGGGCGGGTGTCCACCATGAGACATCCTACCACCTGCTGGACATGTTTTAGTCCCCTAACTATCAGTGTTGTACATAACCAGTGCTCAGCAAATGTCTCTGTCCATTCCAGATTGTCACTGCTTTTTTTGTAGGGGTCCCACATTCACCCCCATATAGTTCCATAAACCCCAGATTTCTATCTCCTTCACTCTCCCTTCTCTCTCTCCTCTCCTTCCTATTTTTTGATTACTGTGTGTATCTATTTGTTTATCATTAGTTAGTTAGTTAGTTAGTTAGTTAGTTAGTTATGGGGGTGTTGCACACATACCACAGCAAATGTAAATGTGTAGAGGTCAGAGGATAACTTGCAAGAGTCAGCTCTGTCCTTGTACCATGTGGGTTCCAGGTTCTAGGCATTTGAGAGCCATCCAAGTTCAGGCTGGTCCTCTTCAAGAGTAGAGCATGCTCTTAACTGATGAGCCTCCTCTTTAGCCCTACCAGCTGTTTGTTTGTTTGTTTGAGACAGGGTCTTCCTGTAGCCCCAGCTGTCCTGGAACTCACTATGTAGACCAGGCTGGCCTTGAAGCTCACAGAGATCCACCTGCCTCTGCCTCCCAAGTGCTGGAATTAAAGGCGTGTGCCACCATGCCCAGCTAGCTAATATTTTTTAAGTACAATTAAAAAAAATTTTTTTTTTAATTTTATGTGTATGAGTGTATTGTCTGCATGTAAGTGAGTGCACCCGTGTCGGGCAATGCCTCGGAGGTCAGAAGAGGGTTTCAGATTCCCCTGGAACTGGAGTTAAGGACAGCTCGTAGCTGCATGTGGGTGCTGGGAATTGAACCAGGGTCCTCTGCAAGAGCAGTCAGTGCTCTTAACCGCTAAGCCATCTCTCCAGCCCCTTAAGTACAATTTAAATTGAGCTTTGAGTTGGATTTTGTTTGTTTGAGAAAAATCTCACTCTATAACCCAAACTGGCCTAAAACTCATGGCAATCCTCTGCCTCAACTTCCCTCCCAAGTTCTGGGATTATAAGTATGAATCACCATGGACTACCTAGTTTCTTTATTCTCTTTTATCACAAAACTGCAATCTCTTTTACCTTCCACGATAAGTAATTTTTTATTGTTGTTTTGGTTGGGTTTGTTTGTTTGTTTGCTTTTGTATACCTGTTAGGATACACCTGCAATCCTAGCACTCAGGAGGTAGAGGCAGAAGATCAGGAATTCAAGACCAACTTTGGCTACATAGTGAGTTTGAGGTTTTCTTGAACTATGTGGGACCCTAGCTCAAAAAACCAAAAAGAAGAGGCCTAGAGAGATTGCTCAGTGGTTAAAAGCACTGACTGTTCTTCCTGAGTTCAGTTCCCAGCATCCACATGGCAGCTAACAATCATCTGTAACTCTAGTTCCTGGGGATCTGACACCCCTTTTTTGGCCACCATGGGCACTGCATGCCCATGGTGCACTTACATACAGGCATACTTACAAAACATTCAAATAGATAAAAATAAATTAATAAATGAAAAGAAAAAAAGAAACTTGAAAGATTAGTAAGAATGAGGGAGGGAAGGAAGCCATCGAGGACTGTAAAATAACTAATAGAAGCAGGAGTGTACAGAGCAGATGTGGGTGAGAAGAGTGACTGGGCTGGCACAGAGAGGTTTGGTCAAGCAAAATGGAGAGAGAGGCTAGAAAGGTAAGATGGAAGTCTTGAGAACCAGATAAAGACATTTAAACAAAGTAAGGAAGATAAAAGAGCCTTGAAAGGATTGCACAAGGAGAAATGTGAGGCAGGTAAAGACCATGCCTGGGTGTGGGAGCACATACCTGTAATTCCAACACCCAGGAAGTGAGGCACTGTTTCCCAAAATTTAGACTGGGAAGAGAGAGAGAGAGATGGCTTACTCTGTCTGCAATACCAGCACTCAAGAGACAGGAGGATCACCATTAGTTTAGGCCAGCCAAGACTACAAAGTGAGTTTGATCTACAAAGTAAGGCCCTCTCTCAAAAAACCAAATCATGCTAGGTATGGTGGCACACACCTTTAGTCCCAGAACTCAGGAGGCAAAGGCAGGCTGATCTCTGTAAGATCAAGGCTAGCCTGGTCTAAATAGTGAGCTCCAGACCAGCTGGGGCTATAGGAAGACCCTGCCTCAAAAAAGAAAAAAACAAAAACAAAAACAAACAACCAAAACCAAACCAAACCAAAATATGTACTTATAAAAAAAAAGTGTAATTATAAAATGCAAATGACAAAGAGCAGCGACTGGAGAGATGGTGCTACAGTTAAGAGAATTTGCTTAAGTCTTCAAAGGGACTTAAGTTTGGTTCCCAGCACACACATCTGGCTCATAAAAAAATGTCTGGAGTCGGGTGTGGTGGCGCACACTTTTAATCCCAGCACTTGGGAGGCAGAGGCAGGTGGATCTCTGTGAGTTGAAAGCCAGCCTGGTCTCCACAGAGAATCCAGGTCAGCTAGGGCTACAGGGAGCCCTGTCTCAAAAAAAAAAAAACCAAAACAACAAGAACAAAAAATGTCTGGAGGAGGCTGGCAACATGGTTTAATGGGTAAAGCACTTGCCCAAGCCTTATGACCAGAATGTGATTCCTATGACCCATGTTAAAAATGGAAGAAGAGAACAAACTCCATAAAATTGTCCTTTGATCTCAACATGTCATGAATATAGCATGCAGATACCCACATATACAATGAAAATAAATAAAATTTTATTTTTTAGTATATATTTTTTCTATTTATTTGTGTGGGGGGACATGACATGGCATGCATGTGGAGGTCAGAAGACAACTTGTAGAAGTTGGTTCTATCTTTCCACTATATGGGTCCCTGGGGTTGAACTCAGTTCATTGGGCTTGGCAGCAAGTGCCTTTACCCTCTGAACCACCTTGCCAACCCATAAACAAGATTTTTAAATAAAAATATTAGCTGAGTATAGTGACTCATACCTGTAATCCTAGCATTTGGGAAACAGAAACAGGAGTATCACAAGTTTGAAGCCAGCCTGGGCTACAAAAATAAGACCCTGTCTAAAAAAAAAAAAAAAACCCAAAATAATAAAACATGTACCTAGGGATTATGGTATAGTCCGTAGCAGTATATGGGACACCCCGTAGCAGTATATGTGACACCCCCCATATCCACCCCCGCACGCGCACACACACACACACACACACACACACGCACACACACACACACACACACACACAAAAAAAAATCTAGGTGATTTTTGGTTCTTTTGTTGCTGGTTCTTTTTTGGGAGGGGAGGTGAGACATTATTTTGGTTCAGTTGATTGGTTTCTTTGAGACAAGTCTCATTTTACAGTGAGGCTGACCAGACACTATATAGCCCAAGCTAGCCTAAAAATCATGGCAATTTTCCTGCCTGAGCAGGAAAATTACATACATAATATGTAACCCTGGCTGGCTTGAAACTCACTATGTAGACCAGGCTGGTTTTGAACTCACTGAGATCAGCCTGCCTCTGCCTCTTCAGTACTGGAATTAAAGGCATAAACCACCACACTCAGATTATATTTTAATTTTTATTACTTTTACTTATGCATGTGTGTGTTTATAGATGTGAGTGAATATCACATGTGTGTGGATGCCTGCAGAGGCCAGAGGAGGATGCTGAGTCCTTTGGAGATGGAGTTTCAGGCAATTGTGACTGCCTGAAGTGTGTGCTAGGAACCGAACTCAGGCTCTCTGAAAAAGCAAATGCTCTTAACTGAGCCATCTCTCCAGCATGTATTCCTTTTATCAACAAACCGCAGTCTTTTTTACCTTCCTCTAGAGGTAATTTTTTTGCTCTTTGTTGTTTTGATTTGGGCTTTGTCTGTTTTTGTTTTTGAGACAGGGTCTCCTGTAGCCCAGGTTGGTCTTAAACTCACTATAGCAGAGCATGACCTTGAGCTTCTGATCCCCTCCCTTTACCTCCCAAGTGCTGGGATTGCAGGCCCTCTACCAAGCCTAGCTAATAGTCGGTATTTATAGTTTTATTTGTATGACTCTTGGAAAACAGACACTTTTGTGAGGTGGGTTTTTTTCAGCAATTATAACTTTTTACTTAGAACATGAAGGAGAAAAATGACTGATTTGTCATTGCTAATGTTTTTGCTGTTTTACTATGATAACCTACTAATAGCTCAACATTTAATTTTGTTATATTTATTTTATTTGTTTGTTTTTTGAGCCAAGGTCTCCCTGTGGCCCCAGCTGGCCTGGACCTAGATTTTACAGAGCTCCACCTGCCTCTGCCTCTCAAGTGCTGAGATTAGAGGCATGTGTCGCCACGCCCCATCCTACATCTTTATTTTTGAAACAGAATCTCACTCTGCAGCTCAAGACGGCATAGAACTTGCTAAGTAATCCAGGCTGGCCTTAAACTCAAAGCAATCCTCCTTCTCCAGCCTCCCAAGTGCTGAGATTACATAGGCATGAGCCACCATGCTAGGCAATAAATCAGCTTTTGATGAGTATCAATGCTTGGAGTAGTCAACCTAAGTGTTACAGGGCACAGGAAGCAGTAACTATTTGTATGTAGTGACCAGGGAAACTGCAGAAGATGAACAGTCCCTGGGGATTTTGGGAGCCTTGGGAAACAGAGAGGTTAGAGGAAGCATGTCTAATGGGGAAGGAGGTAGCTGATGCCCCAGATGAAGGGACTGCAGACTGTTGTCACATGTTCTTTCTGACCTTTAGTCAGGAATGATGAGAGGTTGGTATGAAGTAACACACTGGCAATACGGACCCTTTAAAACAATCAGAAGTTTCAGGTTAAAGTTAGGTAAAATGATGATCAGCAACAGAAACAGCTCCATGCAGGACAAACTCTCTCCTAGACATACTTGTTTTCCTGTTGAGAAAGGCGTAAAGTCATCATTCTTAAAATTGGCGCTCTCATTCAGAAACTGAGCAGGATTGAATATCACTGGCTTAGGGAATTTTGTCATTATGAAATACAGAAGTCAGTGGTGTTATGGTTGTGCCCTTTGCAATGAATTTAATGTCACAGGTCACTGAATGGAGCAAGGTATTGATGTGGGCAGTGTATCTCTGGATTTTTTTTTTTTTTTTTTGGCACTGCCTTTTATATAGCCAAGGCTGGTCTCAAGTTTGTTTTGTACCCAAGGATGCCCTTGAACTTCTTCCTCTTAAGTGCCCAAGATTACAGGTGCTTTGCCACCACAGTTCATGTGGTGCTGGGAATAGCAACTAGGGCTTCCACCATACTAGGCAAGCACTCTACCAACTCAGCTACATCCTCAGACCCCTTATTGTTTTGTGTGTGTGTGTGTGTGTGTGTGTGTGTGTGTGTGTGTACATACAAATGTACATATTTGTGTGCAGGTGTGCCTTTGTTTGGAGGCTAGAGGTTAATAGCTGGTGTGATTCCTGAGATTCAGCGTGGTTCCTCAGGTACTATCGACCTTGTTTCATAAGACAGGATCTCTCATTGCTTTGGAGTTTATTGAGTAGGCTAGGCTGGCTAGCCAGCAAGCCCCTGGCTGCACTTTCCCGTTGTTAGGATTTCAGGCATGCACACCATGCCTAGCTTTTTGACATGGGTGCTGGGGATCAAATTTAGGTCCTCATCTTAGTATAACAAGCACCTCACTGACACAGTTACCTCTCCAGGATCCCCTGTCCCACTTCTTTATGTGTATGTGTGTGGTATGTATGTAAGCATGCTTGTAAGCACATAATATATGTATAATGCATGTATGTGTAGAGGACAGGGAACAACATCGGTGGCCAGTTCCTCCACAGGCTCTCTACTTTATTTACTGAGGCAGTAATGCCAGTCCAGGAGATCTGACACTCTTTTCTGCCATCTGCAGGCACTGCATGCATGTAGTATACTTATCTACAGGCAAAACACACATATGCATAAAATTTTTTTAAACAAAAATAATAAATTAAAAACAAACACCATGGCCTCCATATCCTACATGCAGGGGCTCTGGTGTCTGCCAACCACACAGTCAGCCTCTTTCTGCACACTGGCTGTGACTTCTGGTGCTTTCCACTTCTACCACTCTGTTCTACAACACTGGACATTATTCAACTTTCTACTTTTTTGTCTAAGTTTTACCTGTCTAGGCAACCCCCAACCCTCAATGCTTCTTTAAGGACACTAAACTGCTCTTCTAATCCCTTCTCAGTAGCATATATATGGTGTTTAACACACAGCAGACTGGAGCCAGAAATAGTCCACAATGTTTGTGCTTTTTTCCTCATTCCCTTTCTCCTCTCACTCCCTTTTCCTAGAGTTCCCAACCCTGACTGTACATAAAAGTAATTTATTTTTTGAGATAGGGACTCCCTTTAGCCCCAGCTATCCTGGAACTCATTATGTAGACCAGGCTGGCCTTGAATTCACATAGATTCACCTACCTCTGCCTCCCCGGTTCTGGGACTAAAGGTGTGTGCCACCACACCCGGCCATAAAAGTAATTTGAGGAATGTATTAGTTACTTTTCAGTTGCTGTAATAAAATACCATGACCAAGGCAATTTATAGAAGGAAGTTTATTTGGCTTATGGTTCTAGAGGGATAAGAGTCCATCATGGTGGGGAGGCATGGTAAGAGGAAGCCAGAGCAGAAAGCTTAGCACTCACATCTTCAAGCAGGCTCAGGAAGCATGGAGAGAAATACTGGAAGTGGGGTAAGGCTATGAACCCTCAAAGCCCTTCCCCAGTGACATGTTTCCTCCAGCTAGGTCACACCTCCTAAAGGTTCATGACCTCCCCCCAGACAGCACCACCAACTATCAAGCATTCAAATACTTAAAGCCTGTGAGGGACAACTGCAATAAAGGAACTTGATCAAAAATATCAATGCCAGCTGGGCATGGTGGCACATACCTTTAATCCCAGCACTCAGGAGGCAGAGGCAGGTGGATCTCTGTGAGATCCAGGCCAGAATGGACTACTTAGTGAGTTCTAGGCCAGCTGGGGCTACAGGGAGACCTTGTCACAAAAAAGCAAAAAACCAGAAACAAATCAAGGCCTGGCCAGGACTGATAGCTCACACGTGTAATCTCAGCACTTGAGAGACGGAGAGGCAGGAGGAATGATGCAAGTTTGAGGCCAGATTGCACCGTCGGACTGTCATGCATCACGCATCACAGAAGTCAGTGAGTGGTATTATGGTTGTGCCCTTTGCAATGAGGTAGTTTCTGAATTTAATGTTCACAGAATAGGAGAGATATAGTCAGTGTATCTCTGGATTGTTGTTGTTGTTGCTGCGGGGGGGGGGATGATTTTGTCTTTTTCCGAGTTTTTGTTGTTGTTTTGTTTGAGACAGTTTTGCTACATAGCAAAGTTCAGGCCAGCCTGAGCTATGATATGAGACCCTGTCTTTAAAAAGTACAAAACAGTTGCTGGGCATGGTGGTGCACGCCTTTAATCCCAGCACTCGGGAGGCAGAGGCAGGACGATCCATGTGAGTTCAAGGCCAGCTGGGTCTACATAGTGGGTTCCAGAACAGCTGGGGCTACAGGGAGACTCTGTCTTGAAAAGATCAAAAAAAAAAGTACAAAACAGGCTAGAGAGTTGGCTCAGTGGTTAAGAGCACTTGCTATTCTTCCAGAGGACCTGAGTTCAGTTCCCAGCACCCATATCTGCCTGTAACTCCAGCTTTAGGAGATGGATCTGACTCTTTTCTGACTTTCATGGGCATACATATGCATACAAAGTTTAGAAAAAAAATTTTTTTGAGACAAGGGTGCCCTGTAGCCCCCAATTGGCCTGGAACTCAACTGGCCTCAATCTCACAGAAATCCATCTTCTGCCTCCCAAGTGCTGAGGGTTAAAGGCATGTACCACCATACCTAGCTAAAATTTTTTAAGAAGAACAAACAGGGCGGGTGAGATGGCTCAGCATGTTAAGGCCCTTAGCACCTAGCATGATGATCTCAATTTGATCCCTATGAACCACATGGCAGAAGGAGAGAACTGACTCCCAAAAGGAGTCCTCTGACCTCCACTTGTGTCTTAGCAAACATGTACAGGCCAACACACACACACACACACACACACACACACACACACACACACACTAAATAAATAAATAAATAAATAAATAAGTAAATGTAATTTTTGAAAAAGAATGAAACAATAGGAACAAGAAATTGATAGTCAACTTTACCCTCCAAATGTTCTGATTAATACCTCTATGGGCAATGGCAATTTTTAAAAAAGTCCCCAGATGGTTCTAACCTGTGGCCACATTTGAGATCACTGCCTCTGAGTTTAGGTGCCTAAGACCTTCTTGCTGACCTCTGGCTCTCCAGTGGACCCCTCCATGCCTCTTGCCTTCCAAACTTTAGAATTCTCTTCTCTCTTTCTCCCCAAAATACACCCCTCTTTTTTCCAAGGATAGCTAATCTAAGATCAAGGAGACTAATTAACTGATTAAAAAAAAAAATCAACTAGCCAGGCTTGGTGATACAGGCTGGCAATCCTGGCTACTTGGAGGCTGAAGGAGGATGATCATAAATTCAGAGCCAGCCTGGGCGAGTGACTTGGTGAGAGGCCTGACCTAGTGAGAGGCCTGGGGATGTAGTCAGTAGTATAGTGCTTGCCTAGAGTGCACAAGACCCCAAGATTCAATCCTCAGTATATAACAAACAAAACAATCAGAAAACTATTCCACCATCTGATAGGTTTATTCCTAGGATCGAGAGGTGGGAAGGAGATGGAAAAGGTTGTTTGTACTTATTTGGCAGAAATAATAGTGATTGAGTTAGAAGTCAAAAAAAGAACATTTCCCCCTTCTTTTCCTTATTCTCACAGAAAGTCAAGTCAGTTCTTCACTTCTGAAAGCTTGCTGACTCCATTTGTGTCTAAGTGGAAGGAGATGTTATTAACATTGAACCATGATCCAGACTAGCTTTCCTCACTGGGTACTCCCATTGTCAGAGACCAAGAGGTCATGCTTGTCTGAATAGAAGAGCCAGGTGCCTGCAGAGCTGCTCCATGGGGTACAGATGGGTGGGATGAAGATGGGGCCACAAAAAAAGGATATTTCAGGCAGAGGTCACAGTGCATTTGATAGTATAGTCTGGGAACTGAAACAAGGTCAGTGGAACTTAGAGGAAGAATGAGTGGCCCTAGAAGAGACTGCATAGGACAGCAGCAGGGCTCTTATGGAAAGCCATTGTTCAGCGGGCACAAACTGGTCAGGTGAACCAGCTGACATCCTTCCAATCTGGGGTTAGTGGCCTGTACTTTATGGGCTATTAATATCTTGACTTTCACCCCAGCTCACAGGCCAAGTTCAGGCATTCAGGCTTGCTCTTGAGGGCTGTGGGAAAGTAATGAAAAATGTTAAGCAGGGCTGCAGCATGGTCAGATTTGTATTTTTAGAAAATCACTCAGAGCTCAGGGTAGAGAATAGATTAGAATGGAGCACAGCTGGAGGCTGGGAAAAGGATTATAGAGTTGTGGAAATCCTTCTGAGAGATGTGGTGGCTGCCCACATGAGGGAGGTGGTGAGAACCAAAGAAATAAATGGATTCCAGAGACGCTTACAGAGAAGGAATCAGAGACTTGGTGATTGATTAGCTATGTCATGGGCAATGTCAAAGGGATGTGTCAAAGATGACTTCTAGGTATCTGGCTCAGGAAGCAGGATGAATGAGAGGTGCCACTTTTTAAGACAGGAAGCACAGTAGAAGGAGCAAGAGGAGGGAGGATAATCTGCTCTTTTCTAGACATATTGCTTCAAGGTGCCTGCGAAGCTTCCATGTGGATTCAGATGGTGGGGGCTTACTTGGCTATTTGGAATTAAAGCAAGAGAAAAAAAAAGTCCTGGGCTGCAGATGGGGGGGGGATGTCTCCAATATATAGGCACAATGGAAGCTCCCCAGGAAAGGAAGAAGTCACCCAGGGGGAGCACAGCAGTGAAAAGAACAGCAGGTCTAGGATGGAATCCTGCTGAGCCAGGCACTCTGGGTGAACACAGAACATAATGAACAGAGGGGGAGGAGGCTACAAAGGAGCCCAGGGAGACAAAAAAGAGGACACTGTGATTTCAGGTCTAGTTGGGTGGCAAGTGCCATGAGGCAGTGCACTGAAGAGGGTAGAGAAGGAAATGGAGACAGTTCAGGCTCCCCTTATAAAATCTATGACTCTCAGCTGGGTGTGGTTGCATTTGCCTTTAATCCTAGTACTCAAGAGGCAGAGGCAAGGGAACACTGTTACACTGAGATCAGCCTGGTCTACATAGTGAGTTCCAGGCTACTCAGAGCTACATACTGAGGCCCTGTCTCA
>NW_008348586.1:1566590-1569657 GCF_000622305.1 Nannospalax galili | reverse complement strand
AATCTGTGACTTTTAAAGGAAGAAGACGTAGCACAGTGTTTAGATGTAGAAGTCAGGTGAGGCATTGGGGCAGGGGGATTCCTCTGGTAAATATTCTTTCTTTCTTTGAAAGAAGAAAGGTTTGGGGCTGGAGAGATGGCTCAGCAGTTAAGAACACTGGTTGTTCTTGCAGAAGACCCGGGTTCGAATCCCAGCACCCACATGGCAGCTAACAACTGTCTGTAACTCCAGTCCCAGGGGATCTGACAGCCTCTTCTGACCTCTGAGGGAACTGCAGGACATGGGTGTACTTACCTACATGCAGGCAATACATGCATACACATAAAATAAAATAAATAAAACTAAAAAAAAAAAGTTTAGAAAGAAGAAAGATTTTAGTTCAGAGAAAACTAAAAAGGCATGACAAGTAAATACAATGAATGAACCCTGGTTAGATCCGGGAATAATGGAGAGAGAGAGAGAGAGAGAGAGAGAGAGAGAGAGAAGCAGAGATAACAGAAAGCAGCTCTAAAAGGCATTAGTGGACCAGTAAGTTTGGTTCAGCGCTTGGGAAGCTAGAGCATGAATATTTGTGAGTTCCAGGCCAGCCTAGGGCACACATTAAGACCCTGTCTTAAAAATTAAATAAATCAGGTTTGGAGAGATGGCTTAGAGAGTACTGGCTGCTCTTGCAGAGGACCTGAATTCACTTCCCAGCACCCACATGGAGGCTAAGAACTGTCTGTAACTCCAGTTCCAGGAAATTTGATGACCTCTTCTGGCCTCTTTGTGCACTACCTGCACCAGTGCACTTACATACATGCAGTCAAAACACTCATACACATAAAATAAAAATTAATTAATTAAAAATTGCTCTCTCCGACCGGCAGGCCTCTCTCCAGGGTAAGTCAATTGCACCCTCCGTGCCTTGATTCCCCCAGCCTCATTCACCCTCCAATCTCCCCCACTGGTCTCTCCTCCTAGCCTGGGTCCTGTCCCATTCCTTCTCTTGGAGCCTTCAGACACGCAGGGAAACACCACTGCTTCCTGATCCTTTGCCCTAGACCAACTCAGTTCCTTCTCAGATCCCCAGGAGTACTCTGGGCCCAACCCCACCCTCATCTACCTCTACTTCTTGGGGCCTGCACCATGGGCCAGCCTCTTTCCTGGGCACTGGGGCTGACCTTTCCTCTTCCTGATCCTTTGCATCCAGACCAACCCAGCTCCTCAGTGCAGTCCCCTGGAGCCCTGGGGGCCGCTTCCTGCCCCCATCTTCCTTTGCATTTCTGGGTAGCACGGCCACCAGCTGCCCTAGAGCAGCATCTTTCCTGGGCCCAGGTCCCAGGCCAGTCCAACCCCCAAATTCCTGAGGCCAAAATCTTTACTGGAGGGATCCAGACCTTAGGAGACTGAGAGCATCTGATCCTCATCTGACTTGGGCCTCTGTGGGAACTCCTGAAGACAAAAGCAATCTGGCCACTCCAATATAAAATCAAAAGAGAGAACCAGAAGCTTAGAGGAACCAGCATTTCAGGCCTCTTCATACCCAAAAAGTAAACCACAAAGACACATAAAGTTCAAAAAAAGAAGCAGAACTAAACTTGAAGGCCCGAGTATCACACATGAGTCAGAAACTACAAAAGAAATTCACATGTCAAAATCACAGAGAAAAAATAATAACATGAAAAACCAAAATAACATATCACCACCAAATACCAATAGTCCTCTAGAGGGGTACAATGAGAACACCCTAGAGATAATGCAGGACATGGAACTCAAAAGAAAACTATAAACATGATAAAAAAAATTCAGTGAATTTAAAAGAACACACAAAGAAATCAAAGAACTGAAGGAAGATAGGGATAAACTTCTGAATGAATTCAGAAAAGAGTTAGAAATATTGAAGAATACTCATGCTGAAATGAAGAAGGAAGTGAAACACTCAGTAAGTCAATTAGAAATGACAGGAGAAAGCCTCAAAACAGGATGAATAAAATGAAAAGCAGAGTATCAAGACTGGAAGATAAACTGGACGAATTAGACCACTCAAGCAAAGATTATGAAAAATGTAAGAAATCACAAGACTGTAACATGCAGGAATTGTATGACACCATAAAAAGACCAAACTTACGAATCATAGTCATACAGGAAGGAGAAGAATCCCAAGATGATGGCATGGACCAGATCTTCAACTGAATCGTGGAAGAAAATTTCCCAAAATTAAAGAAAGACATTCCCATACAAATACAAGAAACATGTAGAATACCAAACAGGCAAGACCAGAAAAGATACTCTCCATGGAACATCATAGTAAAAACACGACATGTACAAAGCAAAGAGACTATTCTGAAAGCTGAAAAAGAGAAACAACAAGTCACATATAAAGGAAAACTTATTAGGATTACAGCTGACTTTTCAGTGCAAACTATGAAAGCCAGAAGACCCGGGCCACAGATGTGAACCCAGACTTCTATACCAAGATTACTATACCCAGCCAAAATGTCTATTATAGTCAAAGGGGAAAGAAAAATCTTCCATGACATGAACAGGCTGAAGGAATTCATGTCCACAAAACCAGCCCTTGAGAGAGTTCTGGAAGCTATACAAAGAGCTGAAGAAAGGAATGACTATACCCAAGGAGTTGCAGAAAGAAATTCAATGAAGGTATAATTGTGGAAAAGTATAGCTATATCAAGAATGTAAACAGAAATAAAAATGACAGGATTCAATACTCATCTTTCATTAATAACTTTAAATATTAACGGACTGAACTCCCCAGTCAAAAGACACAGACTAGGTGATGGATTAAGGAACAAAACCCATTTCTTTGTTGTCTGCAAGAAACTCACCTCACTTTCAAGGACAGACACTATCTTAAAGTGAAACGATGGGAAAAAATATACCAAGCAAATGGTATCTAAAAAAAAAAAAGCAGGCGTTGCAATAGACAAAATAGACTTTAAACTAAAACTAATCAGAAGAAATAAAGAGAGCCACTTCATTCTGATCAAATGAATAATAAACTAAGAAGATATTACAATCATGAACATATATTCACCAAACTCTGGTGCACCCAACTTCATAAAAA
>NW_008348586.1:1565393-1566201 GCF_000622305.1 Nannospalax galili | reverse complement strand
AACAACACACTCCTGAATGATGAATGGGTCAAAAGAGAAATTAAGAAAGAAATAAAAGTATTCCTGGAACTAAATGAAAAGGACAGTACAACACAACAAAACCTCTGGGACACGCTGAAAGCAGTCCTTAGAGGGAAGTTTATAGCTCTAAATGCCTACATCAAAAAATCAGAAAGAACACAAATAAATGACTTAACTCAAGACACTTGAAAACTCAAGACACTTGAAAAGCAACAGCAAATGAAACCCAAACACAGCAAACAAGAAGAAATAACAAAAATCATGGCAGAAATTAATGAAATTGAAATAAAGAAAACAATACAAATAATCAGCGAATCCAAGAGCTGGTTCTTTGAAAAGATAAGCAAGATTGACAGACTGCTAGCCCAGTTAACCGAAAGATAGAAAGAGAACCTCCAAATCAACAAAATCAGAGCTGAAAGGAGAAACATCACAACAGACACCAGAAAGATGCAGAACATTATAAGGGAATACTTTAAAAACCTATATGCTACTAATTTTGAAAACCTAAAAGAAGTGGACGGATATCTAAAGGCATGGGAACCACTAAAACTAAACCAGGAAGAGATTAACAGCTTAAACAGACCATAACAGCAAAAAGAAATTGAAACAGTAATACAAAACCTCCCGATGAAAAAAAGCCCAGGATCAGTAGATTTACAACAGAATTCTATCAGACATTTAAAGAAGATCTATATCCAATACTACTTAATTTATTTAAAAAGATGGACATGGAGGGAGAATTTCCAAATTCCTTCTATGAAGACAGTATCACTCTGATACCAAA
>NW_008348586.1:1564387-1565365 GCF_000622305.1 Nannospalax galili | reverse complement strand
AGAAAACTATACACCCATATCCTTAATGAACACAGATGCAAAAATTCTCAAGAAGATACTTGGACACATATCAAAAAGATCAAAGACCTCACTGTAAACCTTGAAAACTGAAACTGTTAGAAGAAAACATTGGCAAAAACTTACAAGATATAGGTGTAGGAAAGGATTTTCTAAAACAGACATCAATTGCTCAGGAAACAAGTTGAAGAATCAGCATGTGGGACCTCAATAAACTACAAAGCTTCTGTACATCAAGGAGTCAACCAGGGAAGTGAAGAGAAAACCCACAGAATGGGAGAAAATCTTCACCAGCGACACATCTGACAGAGATTTAACATCCAGAATATATAACCAACTCAAAAAAACAGAGAATCAAGACCAAACCCACAGCCAACATCATTCTAAATGGAGAAAAACTAGAAGCATGCCCACTGAAATCAGTAACCAGACAAAGGCTGTCCACTATCTTCACTTCTGTTTAACATAGTGCTTGAAACTCTTGCAAGAGTAATAAGACAAGAGCAGGAAATTAAAGGAGTAATAATTAGAAAAGAAGAGATCAAATTATCTTTTTGCAGATGATATGCTAAGACTGGCTAAGATCAAGAGAACAAATGATACCAAATGTTGGAGAGGATGTGGGGAAAGAGGAACACTCATCCACTGCTGGTGGGGCTGCAAACTTGTTCAAGCCCTATGGAAAGCAGTGTGGACCCAGTTATACCACTCCTTGGCATATACCAAATATAGCAATCAGAGAAAGAGCACATGGAAACACTCCCCTTCACAATAGCTGCAAGTAAAATAAAATATCTCGGAATAAACCTGACCAAAGACATTAAAGACCCGTACAATGAATAGCCAAGAGATGGAAGCAACTTAAGTGTCCCTCAACTGATGAGTGGATAGTAAAAATGTGGTTCATTTATATGATCGAGTTTTACTCAGCAGTAAAAAAAGATGAAATAATGAAATTTG
>NW_008348586.1:1562341-1564244 GCF_000622305.1 Nannospalax galili | reverse complement strand
TATTTTCCAAAATAGGCAGAAAAAAATGAGGAAGCCTAAGCAAGTGATGAAGGTCTGTGTAGGTTTGTTATGATATATAAAGAATGAGACAAAAATAATATACACATAATCTTAAAATTTCTATCATCATAGTTTAGTCAACTAATTTAAGGAACAAAATATATCTCTAGATAAGGTTTATTTGAGACCAACTCATCATTAACCAAGATTTATCTGCAGGACACACAGTAATTAAAAGTACCAGACTGGTGGAATTAACCTTCTTGGATGTTTAACAGACATACTTTGAGGCCTATAATAATTTGGTCAGAGGGACATAAAGGACAGTTTTTGCTCCTTGCCCTCCTAGGTCAACTAGTTCCAGGGGACTATGAGCACTCAAAATGTCCTGTAACTGTGGTGGGTCACTTGTCTTCTTGATCAAGTAGGCCCAGGAGACCCCACCAGATGGACTTGAACCAGGATCCAGTCTACAAAGAGGATGTTCAACACCGTGGAATCATTTCCTCCATGATTCCAAGTGAAGCCAACCATGGTTGAGCAGGACCTTTGACTTATCTTCACATAGGCGGAACTGCTAAAAGAAAGGAGCTAGGGGCTCCTCCCAAGCCCATGTGACCCCCTGAGGAACAGATCCTCAAACGACCTTAAGAGTAAAAATAAATTGATTTATCTGGGCCAACTATATGGCCTTAAACACCCCAAAGGAAAGTATAACCAAAGATTAAAGTGGTCAATATAATTTCTTAAGAGTCCATATGCATAGCTAATGACTACATAACAAGGAACAAAGCCAGATAGGAGATACCTTCTTTTGAGTTGTTGGCCAGGGTGGCCAAAGGGACTCCCAGATACGTAACCCAGCATAGAACTGGAACAATGAACAGCTGACCCCAATCTTATCTAAAGGAATATTGACAACTGACTGCTGCTAGATGAGGAACAGCTGACCCTCCTAAAACAAAGACCTCTAGATAGGCTGACTAGATTCACCAGAAGGGCAAGTAGTGGGGAATGGCTGGGGGTGCCGACAACACAGCAGACAGCAGCAGGGATATCAGCATATAAGGGCTTTAGTTGGGGGAGGGAGGCTATGGGAGGGGGCCATCTGGGAAGTGGGTGTATAGTTGAATAAGATGGTTTGGGATGTTCTGTGTGATATACACACACACAAAAACAACAAAAAAAATTTTTTAATGTATTATATTTGAGGAGGAAGTATGGAAATTTATGTCATGTTTAATTAGTAGAGGTGATAAACATCACCACTGAAATCTACCCAATGACTTTGTAGACATACACAGGCGCCAAGGATCCAAGTGCAACTGATTATGACTAGTAATAATCAGATACTTACAGATTAGAGATGCATGGGCCAACATCTCAGTATTTGTAGCAAAAACAATGAGTCTTTCTGCAAGGAACAGTATATTCTAAAATGAAATGGAGATCTTTTTTAAAGAATGAGTCTTTCTGCAAGGAACAATATATTCTAAAATGAAATGGAGATTTCTTTTAAAGGTTAAAAAATCTCATTCAATTTTATGTCTTACAGGACTTATACTGAGGTCAATATTGTATAACTATATTAATTCAACTGTGAACCTAGAAACTTGAAGCCACTTATGAAAGAGGTGTACTCTTGCTCTGGAGTGTGTTACTGAATATGCTAAAGCTGTAGTAAAATGTTTCTTCTAATCATGTAGTTATTAAAAATTTTTTTAAATGATTAAAAAAATAATTATTCAAAGCATAAAAAGTTACTCCTTAATAATTTGTAGATGTAAAAAACATTAGCATTGAAATCTACCTGATGACTTTATATCCATGATCAGATGCCAAGGAGCTCAGAAAGTAACTGACTGTGACTAGTAATAATCAGATATGT
Organism: Nannospalax galili; assembly: GCF_000622305.1. Lineage (NCBI taxonomy): Eukaryota > Metazoa > Chordata > Mammalia > Rodentia > Spalacidae > Nannospalax > Nannospalax galili. The sequence continues at coordinate 1,562,356 of NW_008348586.1, read as the reverse complement.
AGAGATTAGAAATGC